>NW_020185321.1:3839744-4067892 GCF_003031525.2 Neophocaena asiaeorientalis asiaeorientalis
AAAAAAAAAAAAAAAAAAAAAAAAGAGTAACTACCTTACTGAATGTTACTCTTATCTCCTTACTAATTAAGACAAACCAGGAAGTATGATTTAGGGAATTTCTAAATTTGTAGAGAAAGTACCATGTTCCCAAAGTGATGCAAAAATTCTAAGATAGTCCCTATAAACAATAAGTACAAACATTTTTATGCTTCCTGGAATGAATATACTATATTGTAAGTAATCTCTTGATCAGTTGCCAGCGATATAAGTGTCACTTCTGCTCTTCATAAATTATTCTTGATTATAAGCAACTGGACAGATAGCTGTGCCAACACTTCCCTGTTCCCCACCAGACCTCTGCCCGTGCAGGAACTCTGCAAAGCTACAGCAGGTGGCTTTGGCCACTGTCCTAATGACACGGAGCTCAAAGTCAGGTCACGACACTAATATCTTTCAAAAAGCTTAAATTTAAAGCTACCGCTTGACTGTGTTCCATAGAATAAATAAAGGATATTTTATGAATTATACACCCAGCTCTAGCACTTCGTTTCTAATCTACCGAGGCAGCCACAAGAAGGCGCTCTGGCTTGAGTGACTCTTAAGCCACTGCTCCCCACACTTGGGACTTGGCTTGACCACTGAATAAGCACCTTGAGTAGCCCTAGTCCCAGATACTGAACCTTCCTGATCTAGGTGAGGAGTTGCCGTGGAGGGTTGGGCCCTTTTGCGCTATATTCATTTTGTACACGTGTATGTGTAAACCAAACCACTAACACATTTGACAAAGGGGCAGAGAAGCATGGATGTGAGAAATGGCTCCACTGAGCCCCTGACCAAGGGAAGACCAATTTGGTTGAGTCCAGCAGAGCCTAATTAGAGCACGGGGTTGGAGATGACCCTTTTTCCCATCCAGGAGGCGGACCTGTGTTCTCTGGAGAATGCTACCTGCCAAGATGGCCCCATCCCATCAGGCCCTGTCCACCCTCCTGACTCCCCAGAGACAGGACGACAGCTGCAGTGGCCCTGCAGCACCCACAAGACTGGAGTTCCTCCTAAGTGGATGACAAGACGGAACATTCCAATGCAGGGGCTGCCAGAGGATTTTCATTTTGAGGCAGGGCACTTGGTTCAAGCCAATGGGGAGTTCCAGACAGAGCTGGAGGGCCAGCTCTTGGCTAGAGAGCACAGATGCTGCCCTTGAGCCTGGTATCTGGGCTGATGAGGGATGTTGTAAGAACTGTGATGTCACAGTTTGATGGTCTCGACTTCTGTTGACTTTAAGGTGGGTGGGCAGATGTGTTTAGCACAAAGACAGCCGCACAACGCTGGCCTTGGCTCAGATGTGATGAGACGCAGCTGACCGTCTTTCTGCTCACCCCCGTGCCACCCAAAGGAGGCGGCTCCATGTAGAGAGAAGCCTTGCCCTACCTGAAGATTGAGGCTCATGAGGTAGCCCTTTGTGGACCAAGAGAAAGAAAAGAGTATGGGTGGCAGCTAAGGGCAGCTTCCTGCCAGGAGCCAGACTAGCAGTGACATTCTCTCAGAAGAATCAGAGTGACCCAAATGGAACGCAACCCCAGGGAGGGTTGAGGGTCAGAAAAGGATCTCACAGCCCCTGCCTCAGTCCCTGCCCTCAAGTGCTCGGTTAAGTCCAGGGGCATGGCTCTGAGAGCTGTTAGTGGAAGGAGAGCCCAGCCCCTGGGAAGCCCCCCAACCTCACCCCCTGCCCCTGGTTGATCTTGTTTGGGAACACCAGATGGCAGCTCTCTTCTCCCAAGCCCCAGAGCTGGAAAAACAAGACGCCTGCTTGACCCGAGGGGAGCTCTTCAAACCTCAGAGCCTCAGGCAGAGTGGGGGCCAATCCTGGGATATGTATCCAGGCGTTGCTGCCTGTAGGTAGTTGTTTATTCACAGGGAGGAGGCCCCCTGTGTTTCCAATCTCACCCTCTTACCCCCAGTGGAAGGATGTCTTGGACAGTATTTGTGCTATTTTGGGGTCATGTAACTTTGACTTGAACAGGGGGCTAACGTGGCTGCAGAGGCTTTGGACCTCGGTCAGCAAGAGGGTCCTGCTTACTGCAAAGATCTTTATCTTCCTGGCCACCTGTGCCATTGATTGTTTAACAGCCAGCATGTACCAGCCACTGCAGGCACCTGGAGGACAAGGCAGCCCACAGGGCTAAGAGAAGACGTCTGTTTATCCACAAGAATTGTTTACTTGAGGTCCTGTAAAGTTATCTGGAAAAGAACTTTCCATAGTACAGTTTTCAAGTTTGTCGTAACATCGAATATAGATGACCCGTAAATCCCTTGACTCGCAAGTAGAGCCAGCAACCTCTCCGGCCTCAATGACTGGCACCTCCATAGTGAACAAGGCTTCTCTGAAATTCTAATGAGAGATGCAGGGACAGAGGCAGGCACACTCCCAAGGGGGAATACAAAGGAGATGGCTGGAGGTCAGTTGCATTTGGATTCTCCTCTTTGTTTCCATTACACAGAACAGCCAATCCTGACAGCCATCTCTGGGCCTCGCTGCCGAGCTGGACAGCACTCTTACAAGACTGAGTCATGGCTCTACGATGACAACAGCTGGGTCATCCAGGCCTTGACTCCCAGGACCTCCTCACACAGACATCACAAACTGCGATACAGCCTTAAAAGAGTAGGGTCGGAGCCAGGGAAGCGCTGGGACGCCCAAGCCAAGCCCCTGGGAGGATGCCGGCCCTGCCCCTAGGAAAACAGGGGTCCCTACATCCCTGGCTGGACGGCGCGGGAGGTGCGCCACCTGCCACGGGCTTGAGCTGCTCGGGGTAGTGGTGGGGGGCGAGGGGTGCGGGCCAAGGCTGCTGTTCAAAGCCCATGTCTGGACTGTCACCAGAGCTTCCTCCTCTGCGTCCTGGACCCGGTCCAGGGCTCCCGCGGAAGCTGCGGTTTGGGGCAAACAGCCTGCACAAACTGGGCGAGGCGGCTGCTCCCACTCCGGACGCGGGCCACGCCCTCTTGGACGCGAACACACCCCCATTTCCCGGGGCCCACAGAGACACGCCTCTCCCTGCAGCCAAACAGCGTGAAGGCAGATTTGTACGAGTATGTACAAGGTCCTGGAATTCTCGCCCGGTTGCCACACAGTATAAGGAGCATAACTGGGGGAGGTTATGCAACTGCCCGAGGGGCGCTGCCAGGGCTCTCCAAGTTCTCATCACAGGCATCCAGGGATCCTGGGACGGAGCCAAACGCTAATAACAGTGCCACCTTTGGTGGCACTGATGGCCTCGCTCCGGCAGGGCAGCAGTATGTCTCTGCTGAGAGCTGGGGAGCCCAGGTCCCTGCTGGGCCAATGGGAGTGAAGGGGACCGTGCCTGCAGCCAAGGCGGCAGAAGCCGAAGCAGTGGCAACAGCCCGGCCTGGCAGTGCCCAGTGAGCACAGGGCCGCCCCCAAACCCCCAGTCTGGATGCACACCAGATCCTGAGGGAGGGCAGTAGGGGGCGCACTGGGTGAGGTCTACCCAACTAAAGCAGGAGACTGACAACCCTTTCCCCACCCCGTAGGCAGCTGGGCTGCATTCTCAGTCCCACAGAGCCCTCATGGGTGGGCCCATCCCCGGGGCCCTGTGAGTCACTTCCCTGGGGGCCTCACTTGAAGGTGCCTCCCTCTCAAGCAAAGCCTCCTTTGTTCTCCTGCTGGCTTCACTTCACAACCCTTTCCTCCCGAGTTACAAACTTAGGTTCTGTGGGTTATAGGGGCACCAGCTGTAGCAGCACAGAGATAGACAAATGGAAAGTGGTCTGGCACTGCAGAGGGCTGGAGCTTGCTTCCCTGCTTCCTCTGTCCCCTGCTCGCTCAGAGCTCAGCCTCTCTCACTGTCCCAGACATCTGGGGAAGCCCCCACCTCCCTGCCCAGGTAGTGGGTGTGCAGTCTCAGGAGCGCCGATCATGGAAGAGTACCAGAAGGGAGGGCAGTTTGGATGCGCTCACCCTGGCCGGCACCGCCCGGAGCTGCTGAACTGGCCCCTGACACTTCTCTTGCCTCACAGAGAGGCTTCCTTGGCTCAGATGACTGCAGCACCATCACTCACTCTCTTGGTTCTCCATCCCCTTGCCTCCCCTACTTTCCTATGCCCTGGTGGAGGGGCCCAGTGGAAGCCCAGCCCAGGAATGGAATTCATCAGAGTGACTTCAGACACAGCCTCTAGTCTGCCTTCTCTCTCCTCCCACCTTCCATCTCCAGCTGGGCTGACCACTTGGGCCTCACTGTCCTGGGAGGTGCTTAGCTGCCGGGTGAGCTGAGCTACCCTGCGCTGAAGGCAGCCATCTGCTTGTGTGTGGTGAGCACCAGCCTTGCAGCCAACAGGGACCCTTGTTTTGAAGAAGTAGAAGACTAATTTCAAGAAAACAAAAACAAAAAAACTATGCACAAAGATTCTCAATTTTTAAAAATATTTAATTAATTAATTAATTTTGGCTGCACCAGGTCTTAGTTGCGGCACATGGGATCTTCTAGTTGCAGCATGCGGACTTCTTAGTTGCAGCATGCGGTCTTCTTAGTTGTGGAATGCAGGATCTAGTTCCCCAACCAGGGATTGAACCTGGGTCCCCTGCATTGGGAGTGCAGAGTCTTACCCACTGGACCACCAGGGAAGTCCCAAGATTCTCAGTTTTATTAACAAGGGTAAAAATGAAAATAGGGAGAAAACCCAGTGTTCTAAAAGCAGAGGAAAGATGAAGTCTATTACGGAACATCATTTGATGAAATGTATTCACCCTTCCATATATGTGTACTGTCCACAGTCTACCAGGCACTTGTAGGGCCTGTGGTCAAGTAGAAGGGCTACTGGAGGCCAGGCTCTAAGCCATGTGCATGTCATGCATGAGCTCACCAAATCTTTAAACCACAGCTGGGATGAAGGAGGAATCAATAGTCTTATCTACAGAGAAAAGGAAAGGTGCAAGATCCTCCAGATAACTGGCTCCAGAACCCATGCTCCAGCCGTTAAAAACAACAGCTAGTGTATTCGTTTCGTATTGCTGCTGTGACATATTACCACAAACGGAGTGGCTTAAAACAACACAGATTTATCATCATGCAATTCTAGAGATCAGAAGTCTGAAATGGGTTTACCAGCCTAAATTCAAGGTGTCAGCAGAACCCACGTTCTTTTCTGGTGACTCTAGGGGAGAATCTGTTTCCTTGACTTTTCCAGCTTCTAGAGGCTGCCCACATTCTTTGGCTTGTGGCCTCTTCCTCCATCTTCAAAGCCAGCAGTGTAGCATCTTTAAATATCTCTGACTCTGACTCTTCTGGACTCACGATTACATGGGGCTCACCCAGATTATCCAGGGTAATCTGACTGTTTCAAGGTCAACTGATTAACCTTAATTCCATTTGCAACCTTACTTCCCCTTTGCCACATAACCTAACATATCTACAGATTCCTAGGTTTAGGATGTGGACATATTTGGGGGCATTACTCTGTCTGCCACAGCTAGGCAGCCACCTTATCCAATCAAAAACTATTCATTGAACACCGACTATATGCCTAGCATTAGTTTAGGTGCTGCCAGCATACAGTAGTGAATGAAGAAGGCAAAAATCCCTAACCTTGTGGAGTTTGTGCTCCTGTAGAGGGAGATGGACAACAAATAAAATAAATAAGCAAAATATATCATAGGTTAGATGGTACTAAGTTAAGGGGAAAAATTAAGCAGAGAAGGGGATAGGCAGTATGTGTGTATTGCTCTTTTGGCTGGTGTGCTGGACATCTACCATTTGTCCCTCTTTTTCTGCCTTGTTCCTTGTGGGCTGACATCTGTGAACAGCATGAAGGGGTTCCCTTACCCTCTGGCTTCCTTTTTGTCATGGCTGATGGGAAACACCTTCAGGAGACCGGAGGGCAGAAGGCAACTGAGGTCAGCCTCCCTCATCCCTCCTCCAAAAGCCTCACCCCCTATTAGGAGTCTTCTCATACAGCCCACCCAGCTCCAAGAACACATCCTTTCCTTGCCATTTCAGGCCTAGCTATGGTAACTATGGCTGCCTTTATTAGCCCCAGGGCAAATTACCACCCCTTCCAGTTTCCCTATACCCTGTCTACCCTTTGTAAATAGTACTTTATTAAACTCTCTTCAGATTGTCCTAACTGGAGGGTGCCACCTGTTTTCTCAGGAAGGCCTTGCTGGGCTGGTAACATTTAGATAAAGCCCCTAAAGAAGGTACGGTGAGAGACAGGCAGATACCTGGTAGAAGAGCACTTTGGGCAAGGTGGCTGCAAGTGCAAAGGTCCTGTGGTAGAACCATGCATGACGTGTTTGAGAAACAGCAGGAAGGAAGCTTGTGTGGCTGGAGTAAGTAAAGGAGTGAGAAGTGAGAGGAGGTGAGGTCACAGGGGTACCTGGTATAAGACAGAAGTCGGAGCATGTAGGGCCTTTGAAGAAAGTGTTGCCAGTGCCCCACCTATATCCCTTCAGCATTGTCCACTGGAGGCACGCAAACCCTCTGGCTTCCTACTGCCCCTGCAGCTCTCTGTCTGGGGGCCTCTTCTGGCCACAGGAGTGCAGCAGGGCAGGCCAGGGAGTTAGTTCCCTGGGAGTAGCCCTCAACCAATGTGGAGTTGGTGAATAAATACCCAGGTACCTTGCTGCTTGCATTTGACAATTATGAGGCATGCCCTAGGCAGCCTCCCAGAGGTCCCCAGAAGCGTGGAGCTCTGGTGCTTACAGCGGTAACCCACTTATTAACACACCTTGTATTGGCTTCCTTCCTTTCCTGTCTCACTTCCCTGTTTATCTCCCCCTGCTCCTGGGAATCACCTCCCCAATGAACCACTTGTACTCAAGCTCTTGTCTCGGCGTCAGCCTCTGGAGCATCCCAATCTAAGATAGACTGTGGGCCATTATTAGGACTTAGGCTTTGAAGAGAGTGAGATGCGCATCCACTGAAGAGCGGTCATTAGAGGAGTGACATGGACTGAGGGGGCAAAGAGAGAGGCAGAGAGACCAGCTAGATGCTACTGTAATAGTTCCGAAGAGTGGTGAAGGAGCAGGGTAGAAGGAGTGGAGGTGGTCAGAGATGGTTAGATTCTAGATACGCTTTGAAGGAAGAATCCTTGTGATTAGCTGTCTGTTCAGATATGGGATATGAGAGACAGTAAGGTGTCTAGGGTGATTTCAAGGTTTTTCCCTTGAGCAAAGGAAGGATGGAGTTGCCTTTTACTGGGATGAGGAAGACTACTGGGGGGAGAGCAAAATACGGAAGGCTGGGAGCTCAGGTTTGGACATGTTGAGTTGAGATGTCTGTTAGGCATAAGAGCAGAGATGGTGAGCAGACAGATGGTCAGGTACACAAGTGGGGAACTCAGGAGGAGTCCAGGCTGCAGGTAGAAGTTAGAGGGTCATCTGTAGATAGGTAGTAGGTAAAGGCTGGATGAGGTCTCCAAGGGAGTGAGGGTAGAAAGCAGAGGGAAGAGGCCCTGGAACTGAGCTTTGGGCACCCAACATCTAGAATTTAGGAGAGATAAGAAGGGATTAGCAGAGAGATGTCCGAGAAGGAGCAGCCAGCAAGGTGGGAGGAAGGTCAGGAGGCTGAGTGAGGAAGACGATATCCACCTGCCAGGTGCCACTGATGAGGCAAGAGTAAGGTGCAGCCTGGGGCTTGACTACTGGATTCGGGAGCACAGAGCTCATCGGGGACTTTAACACTCGCCCTGGCAAGTGGGAATGAGGAGACAAGACTCTAAATGGAGAATATTCAAGAGAGAAGAGGAGGAAATGGGAAACAAATATGGAGAGCCCTTGAGGGAAAATATATCAAATATTTTCAATTAATTTTGTTTCATTTTGAAACAATCCCAAACCCACAGAAAATCTGTAAGCACCAGGCAAAACGAATTTTTTATGAGCCATTTTACAGTAACTTGTTGGCATAATGCTCCATCACCCCCAAATACTGGTGCGTGTTTTTCACAAACAGGGACATTTTCCTATATAACCACCAAACGGTCTCCAACATCAGGAAAGTACACCGATACGTTACCAACATCTACTCCTCTGACCCATTCGGTTTCACCAACTGTTCTGGTAGCTTCCTTAATAGTAAGGCAACCAGTCCAGGATCATGTGTTGCATTTAGCAGTCCTGTCTCTTTAGTTCCTCCATCTGGGAAATTTCCCCCATCTTTCCCTAACTTTCATATCCTTAACGTTTTTGATGATTACAGGCCAGTTATTTTAGAGAATGTCCCTCAGTTTTGGCTTGCCGATATTGTCTCATGATACGAGCAGGATATGTGATTCAGCAATTCCACTTATATATTCAAAAGAATTGTAAACAGATGACCAAACAAATACTTGTATAGCACTATTCACAATAGCCGATAGGTGGAAACAACCCAAACGTCCACCAGTGGATAAACAGATAAACAAAAGGTGGTATATCCATACAGTGGAATATTATTCAGCCATGAAAAGGAATGAGATACTGATATATGCTGCAACATGGATGAACTTCAAAAGCATTATGTAAGATGAAAGAAGGCAGACACAGAAGATCACATATTGTATGAGATTCCATTTATATGAAATATCCAGAACAGGTAAAGCCATAGAGACAGAAAGCAGATTATTGGTTTCCAGGGGCTGGGAGGAGTGGGTAACAGGGAGTAACTGCTTAATGAGTAGGGGCTTTTTCTGGAGTAATGAACATATTTAACTAGATAGAGGTGGTAGTCCTACAACATTGTGAGGGTACTAAATGGCACTGAATTCACTTTAAAAAGATGATGTTTATGTTATGTGAATTTCACCTTAATTAAAAAATAAAGATTCAGGTTATGCATCTTTGGCCAGAATATCCCAGAAGGGTATTCCTGGTTTTTCTCATTGCACCCTATCAGGTGGCACGTGATTTCTATTTGTCCCATTACTGACGATGTTCACTTTGATCATTAGATTAAGGTGGTATCTACCAGGTTTCTCCTCCTTAAAGTTACTCCTTTCCTGTTTGTAATTAATAGTACTTTGAAACTAGGTAATACTCCGTTCTTCATGGAATTTTCTACCTATTTGTTTATCGGTTTATTCATCCATTTCTATTCTATTCATTGGGTCATAATCTGTTATCTTATTTATTTTGGTGTTCCACTTACCCCAGACTTGGCCAGTGGGAGCTTCTCTATGCTGGCTTTCATATGCCTTTCACATATGCTCATCATTTTTAGTACCTCCTTGCTTCCCAGCATAACAAAGTCATCTTGTATTTTTCCTGCTCCAGTCCTGGAGTCAGCCCTTCCTGCAAGGAACACTGGTTCCTTTTAATGGAGAATACCATTTAGAAACCAAGATATAGGGCTATGCGTACTCATTGCTATTGGGGTATCACTTCTCCCAAACCGTCTTAGTGGACAATGCCAGGGAAGGTTAAGTGTGTGTGTACACGTATATACTTATGCTTCTATGCATATTATGTATATATTTCTGTATATATATAGAAAATCATGAGTTCTTACCAATAATTCTAATTCCAGTCTAACAAACACCCCACATTCCAGTCTAGTGTTCTCCCTTTTCCAACAGTGAGAAACACGGCTACCCTAGGCTTAAAGTATCCAGTCACTGCCTTCCCCCCAAATCCTCAGATGCCTTCTTCATCCTCCTTGGGCTCTGACACATGTGCTAGGCCACACCACCGAGCAGATGTTCTCCTCATCCGGCGTGGGTTCAGACACCCCCCCAACCTTGCACTGAGCTACCCTCCTCTGCAGATGTCCTGCTCACCCCTCAGGGTACAAGCTCTACTTTGGACCTCCACAGCTTCCTCCCTTGCTCAGCCCCACCGAATAAATGTTGGCCTGAATTGTTAAGGAAAGAAAGAGGGATAGAAGAACTCTGATAAACCATCAAGCATAAAAACCAGATGAACAAACTATATACATTCTATACTTACAGTTTTAAATTTTGGGTGGAAAAAAGACCGTAGAAATTATACTAAAATTATAATTGATATGATTGTAGGTTAAAATGATGAAGGTTCTTTTCCTTTTCCATACTTCCCAAATTATCTGTAATATGGTTGTATTACTTTTCAATTAAAATACTTCAAGAAAAACCTAACTTAAACAGCACTTTCTAAATCCCCCCAACTGCATACCGTGTGCTCAGCATTCATGCTGATGGTCCAGGAATATACCCACAATTTTAATAGAAGATCTGGAGAAACGCAGTTTTATATCAAAACAAACCTGGATCAGAATACAAAGTTCTCATAAATTTTAAAATAAAACTTGAGTTCCAGTTCTGGAGAAAGATGGTACTTTTCCCTGCTTCTCCCTGTGCTGTAAGACTCACTATTGTGTGCTGCCTTGACATCTGGTAAAATCAGGAGGCCCTCAAACGGCATAACTGTAGGTTCCCTCCTCACTCTGCTCCCACAGATGAGGGCCCCTAGCCAAACAACCTCCTTATCAAAGGGACCAGGCACAGCTCCAGTTTATTCCTGAGTATCGGGTTTCAGTGCCATACCAGCCCATGGAACTATTCAAATAACCTAATCACATTCTCCTGTGGGAACCAGGGGGCACCCCACCCTCTTGATACTATGTAGCCTGCCTTCTATAGCCCCTCTTTGCTCACTCTGTTCCCAAGTGAAACCCCCATGTGACCCTGCATGGCATGTGGTGTCCTCCCTCAGGCTATGACTATATGTGACTATTAAAACGCTGTTGATCTCATTTGCCCAGTCTCAGCAGTTGTGTATTCAACCATCCCCACAAACCTAGGGCAGGAAGTCCTCCTCCACCAATGGAGTAAAGAAGAGGTGTTAAAACACTGCCCTCTAATTCTAACTAAATATCTTGGATATTATTTAATAGACAATGATTAAAAGACTCTTAAAGCCAGAAAGCTGAAGGTGGACTAGCTAGGGGATTCAGGACTTGAGGAACTATAACGTAGTGAATTTCTCCAGTTTTCTTTTTTATCTCTCATATACCGAGGACTAGGTACCAAAGATTCCTACAATTCAGAACCACCTACGGGCATTAAAAAAAAAAAAAAACAAAAAAAAACAACCAAAAAGACAAGGAAAGTCCACTCTTTCTGGACAAAGGACAAGTAAAGAAGAGCCCCAAAGAGACTAGACCTAGTGGGGACCCCCAGTGCCTGCTCCATGACAGAGGCACTGGCAGGCAGTCTGAGCCGGTGAGGTTGGTGAGCCGGTCCACCTGCAGGGGCAGCATCAGCTAGTGGCATAAAAAGATCCAGGCCCCAGGCTTCCCTGGTGGCGCAGTGGTTGAGAGTCCACCTGCTGATGCAGGGGATGCGGGTTCGTGCCCCGGTCCAGGAGGATCCCACATGCCGTGGGGCGGCTGGGCCTGTGAGCCGTGGCCGCTGGGCCTGCGCATCCGGAGCCTGTGCTCCACAACGGGAGAGGCCACAGCAGTGAGAGGCCCGTGTACCGCAAAAAAAAAAAAGGCCCAACAACTTCTGTCCCCCATCCCCAACCCTCCAGCTGAAGAAGTTGTCCCAGCAATACCAGGTGGCCTCAGGAATGACATCAACAAATGACATCAACAGAGATTGAGCAGTAGCCCCAGCAGTGCTAGAAGAATGAAGCTAGAAGACTAGAATCACATTGAAAGGATTCTGATAGGCAAACCACCACTGGAACTAATACATATAGATTCTGGTATACATATATATCTACATATGATGAATATATACCAGAACCTACATGCTAAAATAGATTTAAATAGGTCAAGAGTATCATAACATAAAAACAAAAGTATCTGGGATACAACTGAAAATCACTCATCATTCCAAAGAACCACAATTTGAATGAGAAAAGAAAATTGACTCCCATAACTGGATGAATCAGATGTCAGAACCACCTGACAACAATTTTAAAGCAGTGCCATAAAAATGCTTCAACAGACACAAATTCTCTAGAAACAAATTTAAAAATTAAAAAGCTTAGCAAAAAATAGCAGTAATAAAAGACAACCAAATGGAAATTACAAAACTAAAAAATACAGCAGCTGGAAGAAAAAAAACTTGCTAGATGGACTCAGTAGTAGAATGGAGATGACAGAGGATAGAAGTGATGAACCTGAAGACAGATTAATAGAATTTACTCAATCTAAACAACAGACAGACAGAAAACAGACTAAAAAAATTACAGAGCTTCAGAATTCTGTGAGACAATAAAAAAGATGTAACATTCATATAATCAGAGTCCCAGAAGGAGAAGAGAAAAGAGTGTGGGACTGAAAAGTATGAGAAGAAACACTAAAAGAAATCTACACCAAGATATTATCGTAATCAAATCTCTGAAAACTAAGAACAATGAAAAAAAAAGTCTTAAAAACAGTCGAGAGAATCAATACATTACCTGTAGAGGAAGATCAATTTAAATGACAATGAATTTCTCATCTGAAACCATGGAGGTCAGAAGGAAGTGGCACAACATTTTTCAAGTGCTGAAGAAAAGAACCGTTAACTACAAATCCTCTATCCAGTGAAACTATGTTTTCAGGAATATAAAGAAAATAAAGCCATTCTCAAATAAAGGAAAACTAAGAGCATTTGTTGCTTGCAGATCTATCCTTGGAGGAAGCTCTTCAAACAGAAAGAAAATGATAAAAGTAGAAGACTGAGTCATTCAGGAAAGAAAGAAAAACGATGGAATGGGTAAAAATAGAAGCAAATTCAATAGACTATCCTTCACCTCATGAATTTCTTTAATTGTATTTTGGGGTTGAAGCAAAAGTTATAATACCACCCGATGTATATAGGGGAAACTCTGAAGTCCATTATGTTTAAAGTGTGGGGATGGTAAAAGGATCTAAATGGAAGTATCATTTCTATCCTTCACTTGAAGTGGTCAAACGCTGACACCAATAGACTGCGATGTTATGTATGTATATGGTAATACCTAGAGAATCACTAAGAAAGCTATACAAAGCAATATACTCACAAACATCATGAAGAGTTCAAAATGAAACTCTAAAAATGCTCAAATAGCCCATGGGAAGGCAAGAAAAAGAGAAACAGAGCAATGAGAATCAGAGGCAACAAACAGAAAACAAACAATAAAATGGCAGACTTAAATTCTGCCATATCAATAAGTACTTTAAAAATGAATGTTCTAAATTCACAAATTAAAAGACAGAGATTGACTGAGTGTGTAAAAAAGCACAACTCAAGGATATGCTGCCTACAAGAAACTCACTTCAAACATAACAACATAGGAGGTTAAAAATAAAAGGATGGAAAACATATCATGCAAACATTATTTTTTTTTAATTGGCAATGATTTTCTAGGTTTGACACCACGAGCAAAGGCAACAAAAGCAAAAATAAACAAGTGGGACCACATCAAACTAAAAAGCTTCCACACAGCAAAAGAAAATACCAACAAAATGAAAAGTCAACCTACAGAATGGGACAAAATACTTGCAAGTCATATATTTGATAAAGGGTTAATATTCAAAACATATAAAGAACTCATACAACTCAATAGTAAAAAACCAATCAGTCTAAGTTAAAAATGGGCAGAGGATCTAAACAGACATTTTTCCAAAGAAGACATACAGATGGCCAACAGGTACATGAAAAGCTACTCAATATCACTAATCATCAGGGAAATGCAGATCAAAAGCACAATGAGATATCACCTCATACCTGTTAGAATGACTATTGTCAAAAAGACAAGAGATAATAAATGTTGATGAGGACATGGAGAAAGGGAACCATTGTGCACGGTTGATAGAATGTAAAGTGGTACAGCCACTATGGAAAACAGTATGGAGGCACCTCAAAAAGTTAAAAATAGAACTACCATATGATCTAACAATTCTACCTCTGGTTATTTATCTGCATAAAATGAAAACACTAACTCAAATATGCTCCAATGTTCATTGCAGCCATGTTCATATACTAGCCAAGACATGGAAACAACATAAGTGTTCATTGATGGATGAATGGATACAGAATATGTGGTATATTTATACAATGGAACATTGTTCTGCCATAAAAAGAATGAAATCTTGCCATTTGCAACAATATGGATGAAACTTGAGGGCACTATGCTAGGTGAAATAAGACAGAGAAAGACAAATACCATCTCACTTATATGTGGAATCTAAAAAACAAAACAAAACTGAAATAAACAAAGAAAAGTACACCAAATTCATAGATACAGAGAATAGATTGGTGGTCGTCAGAGGCAGGAAGAGGGGGGTGGAGGAAATGGATGAAGGTAGTCAAAAAGTACAACCTTCTAGTTATAAAATAAGTCTTGGGAGATGTAACGTACAGTATGGTGACTATAATTAATAATACTGTATTATATATTTGAAAATTGCTAATAGAGTAGATCTTGAAAGTTCTCATCACAGGAAAAAAATTGTAAATATGTGTGGTGATAAATGTTAACTAGACTTACTGTGGTGATCATTTTGCAATATATATAAATATTGAATCATTACGTTGTACACCTGAAACTAATATAATGTTAAATGTCAATTATATCTCAATAGAAATAAAAGGATGGAAGAAATATATCATGCAAAAATTAATTTTAGGGCTTCCCTGGTGGCACAGTGGTTGAGAGTCCACCTGCCGATGCAGGGGACATGGGTTCGTGCCCTGGTCTGGGAAGGCCTCACATGCCACGGAGCGGCTGGGCCCGTGAGCCATGGCCGCTGAGCCTGCGTGTCCGGAGCCTGTGCTCCACAACAGGAGAGGCCACAACAGTGAGAGGCCCACATATCGCAAAAAAATAAAAATAAAAATAAATAATTTTAAAAAACAGGAGTCACTATATTAATATCATATAAAGTAGACTTCAGAACAAAGAAAATGACTAGGCACAAAGAGGGACGTTATTTAATGATAATGGGATTGATCCACCAAAAAATCTAGTTATCCTTAATGTGTGTGTACCAAAAAACAGAGCTTCAAAATATATGAAGGAAAAACTGATAGAGCTGCAAGGAGATAGGCAAATTCACAATTCTAATTGGGGACTTTAACAGCCCACTCTCAGCAACTGATTGACATACTAAATAGAAAATTAGGGAAGACATAGAACTGAACAACACTATGAACCAGCAGGATCGAATTGACATTTATAGAGTATTTCACCCAATAACAGCAGAACACAGTACTTTCAAGTACCCATGAAACATTAACCAAGATAGACCATATCCTGGGTTATAAAACAAATCTTAGCAAATTTAAAAGAACTGAAATCATATAGAGTGTGTTCTTTGACCATAGGGAATCAAAGTAGAAATCAATAACAGAAAGACAACAAGAAAATCTCTGAACACTTTGAAATTAAACAGCCTACTTCTAAATAGTCCATGGATCAAAGAAGAATCCTGGAAAGAAATTTAAAAAATATATCACTGGGTTTTCCTGGTGGCACAGTGGTTTAGAGTCCGCCTGCTGATGCAGGGGACACGGGTTCGTGCCTCGGTCCGGGAAGATTCCATATGCAGCGGAGCAGCTGGGCCCGTGGGCCATGGCCACTGAGCCTGCGCATCTGGAACCTGTGCTCTGCAACGGGAGAGGTCACAACAGTGAGAGGCCCGCGTACCACAAAAGGAAAAAAAATATATATATATATCACTGAGTGAAAATGAAAACACAGCATGTCAAAATTTGTGAGATGCAGCTAAAGAAGTGATGAGAGGAAAATTTGTAGCACTAAATGCTTAACATTAGAAAAAGGAAATGTCTCAGATGAATCAACTATGCTCCCATCTCAAGAACCTAGAAAAAAAATTAAAAGCATACAAATCGGGATGGAAGAAATAAAACATTCTCTATTTGCAAATGACATGTTGTTGATGAGTAAAATCCTGAGGAATTTACAGAAAAACATCAAAAATTTAATCAGCAATTTTTTTAATTCAAAGATTTAAAGGGAACATAATGAGACTAATGGAATGCATAAAGAGAAGAGCCAGATTGAACCTCTAGAGATGAAGAATTCACATTTGAAATGAAAATCTCACTGGATGGGATTAATATCAGAGTAGACACTGAAGAAGATAAAAATCAGCAAACATGAAGACATTGGATTTGAAGACATAGAATAGAAATAAATTGAAGCAGAAAGAAAAAAAGGCTTTACAAAATGAACAGTCTCAGTGGACTGTGGAAAACTATCAAGCAGTATAACACAACTACAAAAGTAAACAAAGAAGGAAGTGGGGGTGGGATTTTTTTCAAGAAATAATGATCCCAAACTCCCAATTTTGGTGAAAAATGTCCACCCACAAACAGAAGAATCTCAAAAACCCCACATAGGATAAGCACAAAGAAATCATACTTAAATGGTTGAAAACAGGTGATGAAGCAACTATACATATCTTTTAAAGGCAGATTACAACATTACATACAGGAATTACAAAGATAATTCATGCTGACTTCTTGTCAGAAACACTGCAATCAAGAAGAAAATGGAATAACAGCTTTAAGGGCTGAAAGAAAAAAATGTCAATTTATAATTCTACATTTAGCAAAGGTAATCTTCAAAAATATTTGTCTGAAAAACGTCTTTATATTGCTTTAAACTTGCAGGTTACCTTTGCCAGATATAGAATTACAGGTTGACCTTTTTTTCAGCATTTCAGAGAATATGTCACTAGCAGACCCTCGCCTCAAGAAATGGTAAAGGACGTTCTTCAGGCTGAAGGAATACAATACAAAATGGAAATGTGAATCAACACAAAGGAGGGAAGACACGTGGAAATAGGATATAGGTTGATAAATATAAGCCCTCTCTTTTCTTGCTTCTTAAAAAAATTCTTTAAAGATACTTGATTTTTTAAAGCAAAACTAAAGATATATTTGAGGTTTATAACATATATAGAAGTAAACCATATAATAACAATTGTACAAAGCACATGAGACAGTAAAATGTAAAACTGTATAGTTCTTACATTATACATGAAGTAGTATAACATTAGTTGGAGGCAGACTGTAATAAGTTAAAGATGCACAAAATAAACCCTAGAGCGTGACTGAAAATAAAGACGTATAGCTAATGAGCCAACATAGAAGTGGAATAATAAAAATATTTAATCCAAAAGAAGGCAGGAATGAGGAACAAAAGAACGATACAGATGGTACAATAAGAAAAACAGCAAGATGGTAGACTTAAACCTAATCATATCAATAATTACTTTAACTATAAATGGTCTAAACACTATAAGGCAGAGATTGTCAGATTGGATAAAAAAGCAAGATGAAATTATATGCTGTTTAAGAAACACTTTAAATATAAAAACACAGATAGGTCAAAAATTTTTTAAAAGAGAAAGAAAAAGATATACCATTTAAATACTCATAAGAAACCTGAAGTAGCTATATTAGTAACATACAATGTGGACATCAGGACAGAGTATTATTAGAGATAAACAAGAACATTACATAATGATGAAAAGATCAATTCATCAAGGAGACATAAAAAAATCTAAAATTTTTTGCACTAACAAAGTTTCAAAATACATAAAGCAAAAACTAACATACCTAAAAGGAGAAATTGATAAAATTACAACCATAGTTGGAGATTTCTACATTCCTCCCTCAATAACTGATAAAATAAATGGAATAAGGATATAGAAAACTTGAACATTATCAACCATCTGGCCATAACTGACATTTATAGAACACTATACTTAATAATGGAAGAATACACATTCCTTTCAAGTGCACATGAATCAGTCACCAAAATAGACTATTTGCTGTTATATAACACAAGCCTCAATAAATTTAAAAGGATTGAAATCATAGAAGTTTTCTGACCACATAATGTTAAATTAAAAATCAATAAGATATCTATTAAATACCCAAATATTTGGAAATTAAGCAATACAGTTTTAAATAATCAATGAGTAAAGAAGAAATCACAGATAATTAGAAAATATCTTGATTGAATAATAATAATGCAACACACTAAATTCCTGGTACACAGCTAATGTGGAGTTGAGTGCAGTTGAATAGTGCTTAGAGGAAAACTAAGATCTTTCAACACATATATTTAGAAAAGAAGAAAAGTCTAAAGTCAATGATCTATGATACTATATTAAGAAACTAGAAAAAGAAGAGCAAATCAAACCAAAAGAAAGTAGAGTGAAGAAATAATATAAATAAGAGTGGAAATCAATAAAATTGAAAATGGACAAATAACAGAGAAAAATCAATGAAATCAAAACCTTGAAAACATCAAAAAAACCTTTAAAACTGCTAGTTCAACTGATCACACAAAAGAAGTGAAGACAATTACCAACATCAGGTATGAAAGAGGAGTCATCATTAAAGATCCTACAAACATTGAAAGAATAATAAGGAAATATTATAAACAACTTTATGTCAATAAATCTGACAATGCAGATGAACTGGAAAAGCTCCTTGAAAGATACAAAGTATCAAAACTGACTCAGTAAGAAATGGAAAGTCTAAATAGTCTTCCATCTGTTTTTAAATTTTGGTTAATTACTAACTTTGAAAACCTCTGACAAAGAAAATTATGGGGCCTAGGTGGCTTGACTGAGAATTTCTGTGAAACACTTAAGGAAGAAATCATTTAGAAGCATACATAAATTCTTTCAGAAAATACAGAAGGAGGGAACCACTTCCCAACTCATTTTATGAAGCCAATATTAACCTGATAATGAAACCAAACAAAGACATTACAAGAAAAGAATACTCCAGGCTGATATACTTCATTAACATCAGTGTGTAAGTTTTCAACAAAATATGTGCAAATTAATTCCAACAATAGATGACCAAATGAGGTTTAACTGAAGAATGTAAGGTTGGTTTAACATTTCAAAGTCAATCAATGTAATTCACTATATTAACAGAATAAAGGGGGAAAATCCATATGATCATCTGAATAGATGCAAAAAGAAGCTTTTGACAAAATTCATCATTCATTCATGAAAAAGAAAAAGCTCAGCAAACAAGGACTGAAAGGAACTTCTTCAACCCACTAAAGGGCATCTCTGAAGAGGCTACACCTAACATCATACTTAATCATGAAAGATTGAATGTTTTCATCCTGAGATCAGGAATAACAAGATTTCTACTCTCACCACTTTTTTTTTTTTTTTTTTCGGTACGCGGGCCTCTCACTGCTGTGGCCTCTCCCGTTGCAGAGCACAGACTCAGGAAGGAAACCCTACTCTCACCACTTCTATTCAACATTGTACTGAATATCCTAGTCAATGCCATAAGGCAAGTAAATGAAATTTTAAAAATATACAGCTTGTATAGGAAGAAGAAATTTTTTTCTTCAAAGATGACATGATATCATACATAAAAATCTTAAGGAATGTCCAAAAGCCTACTAGAAATTATAAGTGAATTTAGTAAAGCCTCAGAGTTCAAGCTCAATATAAAAAACCCAGCTTTCTCTCTGCATAATAACAACAATTGAAAAGTGAAATTTTAAAAAATTTACAATGGCATCTAAAACCATGAAATTATATAGGACTAAATTTAACAATAAATTTTCAAGACATTTATACTTAAAACTACAAAACATTGTTGATACAAATTAAAGAAGACCTAAATAAGTGGAGAAACTGTCCATGTTCATTGACTGAAGACTCAGTATTGCTAAAATATCAATTCTTTCCAAGTGGACCCACAGCTTCAAAGCGATCCCAATCAAAAATGTCAGTGGGATTTTATGTTTGGGTTGAAACTGACAAGCTTACTCTAAAATTTATATGGAAATGTAAAGGCCTAGAACATCCAAAACAATTTTGAAAGAAAGAAAAGTTGGAGGACGTATACTAACTGATATCAAGACTTTTGGTAAGACTATAGTAATCAAGACAATGTGGTACTGGTGTCAGGATACATATATAGATCAGAGGATATAGATTCTGAAATACAGATCAGAATAGGGGTCCAGAAATAGACCCACACTTAAAGGGTTACTTGATTTTTGACACAGGTGCTAAGGTTATTTGATCGGGAAAGTGATCGTCCTTAGAGCAAATGGTGCCAGAACGACTGGACATCTGTATAGAAAAAATCAGCTCAACTCTTATCTCACAACTTACACAAAAATTAACTTGAAATAGGTTAATAGACATAAATGTAAAATATAAAATTATACACTTTCTAGTATTAAATATAGGAGAAAATCTTTGTGAACTTGGGGTAGGCAAAGATGCGTTGGACAAGACACTTATTTTCTTTTCATAAAAGAAAGTTTTGATAAACTGGACTTTATCAAAATGAAAGGAAAAACTGCTTTCTGAAAGACACTATCAAGAAATTAAAAGTTCAAGGCATAAACGGAGAGAAAATACTCTTAACACATATCTTATGAAGGATTTGCATAGTCTCTACAAAGGACTCACTAAAACAAACAATCCAATTTTATTTTATTTATTTATTTTTTTTTGCCATGCTGCACAGCATGCGGGATCTTATTGCCCGGACCAGGGATCAAACCCACGCCCCTTGCAGTGGAAGGGCAGAGTCTTAGCCCCTGGACTGCCAGGGAAGTCCCAACAGCCCAATTTTAAAATCGGAAAAAGATTTGAACAGACATTTCACAAGCTAAGAAGCACATGAACAGATGCTCAACATTATTAGTCATTAGGGAAATATAAATTAAAACCACAATAAGATACCACTAAACACCCACTAAAATGGGCTAAAATTAAAAAGACTGACAATACCAAGTTTTGGTGGAGCAACTAGAACTCTCTTACATTTCAGAAGTGTAAAATAGTTCAATTTCTTTGCAAACAGCTCAGCAGTTCTTATAATGTTAAACATCTACTGACTGTGTGAACCAGAGATTCCATACCTAGATACTCATCCAAGAAACAGCAAAATATATATACATAATCAACACCTGTACACAAATGTTCATAGCAGCTTTATTCATAATAGCCCCACTGGAAATAACTCAAATGTGTAACAGATTAACGGGAAAAACAAATTGTGTTATATCCATACAATGGAATGCTATTTAGCAATAAAAAAATAAATGGTATGTGACAACATGGATGAAACTCAAAACCATATGCTGGGCAAAAGAAGCCAGAAGTCTATCTATGTGCCGTGTATTTTATTTAAATGAAATTTAGAAAAGTTAAAGCTCATTTACAGTGACAAAAAGCAGATGAGTCACTGCCTGGGTCCTGAGGGTAGGAAGGCAGCTTGTCCGGGCAGGTGTGAGGGAACATTCTATATTTTCTTTGGGAGGCGGGGTTACTCGGTTGTACACATTTGTCAAAATGTGTCAGGCTCTACACTTAAAATGGATGCATTTTATTGTGTGTAAATTATACTTCAATCAATTTGAATTAAGAAAAAAATATAGGAAAATATTTTTATGTCACTGAGGTTAGAGAAGAATTTTTTGAATAAGATAGAAAACGTATAAACCACAAAAGAAAAGGAGACTTCTACTACATTAAAATTCAAAAATTCTGCACATCGGAAGATACCATCAGCAATGTTAAAACAAAACAAAACAAAAAAACAGTCCACAGACTGGGAGGAGATATTTACAGCCCATATAACTGAAAATAAAATAAAAATCATATCCAGAGTGTTTCACAAACTGTCATAAATAAATAAGAAAAATACGAATAATCTAGTAGAAAAATGTCAAGATATTATCAGGCAATCATAGGTGAGAAAAATGAGATAGTCCATAAACAGGTGAAAAGATATTCAAGCTCACTATTAAATAGGGAAATAGGAATAAGAATGGCAAAATGTAATCATCTGATAACATCAACTGTTGGCAAGGATGTGGGAAATGGGACCAGTTATGTGTTCCCAGTGGGAGTGTACTTTCACGACACAATTTCGAGATGAATCTGGCAAGAGCTAGAAAAGCTGAAGATGCACTTATTCATCACCTGAGAGTTCCTCATTTAACGACATACCCCAGAGTCCTCAAGTCCAGGTGCACACAGAGACATTAATATGTGTTAAGTGCAGCATTGCTTATGAGCCCCAAAGTGGGGCCATCCTAAATTTCCATTAATTGAGCAGTGGATAAATAAAATGTAGTAAGTCATATAATGAAATATATTCAGTAATTAAAATGAATAACCTAGATCTATACACATCATCATGACATATGTTTATAGAGAGAGAGGGAGAGAGGGAGTGTAAAAGCAAGCTACAGAAAGATACATACCACCCAGAAGGGGAGGTGCTTAGTGGGACCCTGAGAGGGGGTCCCCACTTTATGGAGAAAGAAGGGGGACCTGCTGGGTGATAAGGCGTCTCCCAGATTCGGACTTCCCAACAGAGACCCAATCCAAGCCCTCCACCAGTAACACAGGTCTTTTGAATGTGTGGGATGCTGCTGCCCACCCATCTCACCCGTGGCAATAAGATAGGAACAAGCGCTGGGAAGCGTTGTGATCCCACACAACCCGAGCGCTGCAGAATTCCAGACGAGCGGGCCCGCGGGGCCTCCTGCGCCATACCGCATCACGACCTCGCCTTCGTTTTTCTTCTCCGCTAGCACTCCACTCACTTTGGCTCCGAGGACTTGCTTTGAGGTTTGGCACTCTCACGTTTTTCATATAAACTCAGATTCTTAAGACACCAGCATCAAATCAGAAAAGGAAAAGAAAAAAAACCTGCTTCCTAATTTTCCAACTGCCCTTTGTCTCCAAAAAGACGTGCATATAAGAGTAGCTTGTATGCTGCAGACTTTTAACTCGAAGAGAAAAAAGAAGTCTGCTTTTTTCCTTCCCATGCTCTCTGACCTGGATAATCCCAAACCAGCTTGGGGATGGAGCCTGGCTGTGATTTTAAACTCCTGACTCCTGGTCCCCTGTCTGAGGCTGGGGTGTAGTCGGTTGGAGGTGGGGATGTCAGAGGTTTGTCTCTGAGCAGGACCCTACCTGAGTCCATCTTTGTCTGTCTTCTGTGGGGAATTTAAAATGCATCAGAAGCTGAGCTGGATGGAATCGGCAAAGCTGACGAAGGCCATTTTTGTACCTGTCAGAGAACAGTGCTGAGAAATGGGATCCACTTCCCTGCTTCCCAGGAGAGCCAAGCATGCTCCTTTTGCACTTCCAGATCCCTCTCTGCCCTCAGGGCTGGCCCAGGGGGTCCACATTAATGGGCTCTTTGCCTCTGGCTTCTAGTGGGGGTCAAGCCCCCAGGCTTCTCCAGCTCAAGATTGGAATGAGAGAGGAGAGTAAGAGAGGGCATTTATTCCCTACAGGGCCACCTTCGGTGAAGGTCATTGTCCAGAGGGGTCTCACACGGCCCTTGTTTTCTTTCACACTCACAGCCGTCTTCTTGTGACAATAACCTGCATTGCCATTTTCTTAGCAATCCCTCTCTATGTATTAGGAAGAAAACTCAGTCCTTCCTCCTTCCTCTCCTTTACTTTTCACATGGAACACTTCACTTCTAACGCTTCTGGTCACCATATGTGTGTGGGAGGGTTCCCACAGCAAGCAATTCTGCAACACCAGCTGGATGTCCTACAATTTAACTCAATTCTGCCACTATCTCCCTGAAGATCTCGTCAGATCCCATAGGTTAAGGGCTCAGCCTCACAAGGCTGCTGCCCCCCACCTTCAGATGCCAGTTACAAGTCCAGGTTGTCACCTGTGCTTCTGACGGATCAGCTATAAATCAGAAGCTCCCACGACCCTCTCCTTGGGTTTGATTAATTTGCTAGAGCAGCTCACAGAAGTCAGGAAAACAGTTACTTACATTTACCAGGTTATAAAAGGATACGATAAAGAATACAGGTGCGCAGCCAGATGTAGAGACACATAGGGCGAGGTCTGGGAGGGTCCCAAGCACAGGAGCTTCTGTGCCCGTGGAGTCAGGGTGGTTCACCCTCCTGGTACGTGAATGTGTTCACCAACCTGAAGGTTTCTGAACCCTGTACTTTTGGGATTTTTGTGGAGGCCTCACCACGTAGGCATGATCTATCATTAACTCCATTTTCAGCCCTTCTTCCTTTTCAAGAGAATCGCGGATGGGGCCGAAAACTCCAAGCTTCTAATCATGGCTTGGTGTTTCTGGGGACCAGCCGTCATCCAGGAGCCCCACAGAGTCACCTCACTAGAAAAAAAGACACTCTTACCACCCAGGAAATTACCAGGGTTTCAGGAGCCCCGTGCCAGGAACCGAAGGCAGAGACCAGTATGTATTTTCTATTATCTCACACTCTCTCTCCTTCTACTCATTCATTCACAGCAACTATTTATACAACACCTGCCATGTTCTCAGCATTGGGAGGAGGCCGGTAAGGAGCTGGATGCAGTCCCTGCCTTCCCGGAGAAGTTGTGCGTCCGGAAGAGGAGTGCAGATACAGAGCTGCGAGCGCCAAGAGGAGAGGAGGGTTTGGCATTCCTAAGTAGTACTATCAGGCACTCGAGATCTACGGAGCACTTGCCTCACCCGTAACTTGTATAAGCGCCTCGGCATTGGGGGCAGGTGTACGAATCGGAGAACAACCCCTTCCCTTCCCTCTTGAAGATTACGGTCTACTAGGGGATGTCAGCTGAGTGGGGCTGTCTGATGAGGAAGGATTTATGGTGCGGAAGCAGCCAGTGGACACTGGCGGGGGAGAAGGAGGGATTCCACTTATGCTGTTGTCATACTAGGAAGGGGCTCCTTTAGTGAAAGTCCATGAAAGTGTTTGCAAAACAGAGCAGCTTCAACTAATACGAAACACTACTCCTAAACTCTTGAGTCATCCAGGGACTGATCAGTTCCTGACTAGTGTTCAAGTGCTAGGAAGTTACCACCTGTTTCCCCCGGGGGCCTCGGGACCAGCTCCATAAGAAAGACCTGTGAGCGAGCCCAGGAGTGACGGATACAGGCTGCCTTTGTGGGAGAGCTTGGCCCACTCTTCCTTCTCATTAAAACCAGCATCGAAACCCATAATCACAAACCAAGCTACCAACAACTGTTACCCAAATACCTGCCATCTCCACCTCTGCTGCTACCCTGACAAGGCCCCTGCGCTGAGGGTTCCCTACCTTCAGCCAGCACGAAACCATCCATCGGAGGTGCAGAAGGAACCTCCATAAGGAGGAAATGATCCCTCGGAGGAAGCTGATCAGTGGGGCAGAGACAGAACCATGCCCTGAGGCCAGGTGGTGTTTGGAGAGGTGGTAGTAACAATAATGATGATGATGATGATCAACAAATGTTAGCTGTGTCCCAGGTGCTGCGCTAAGGGCTTCATGTGAATCATTCCCTCAGTCCTCCCTGAGCTCTGCGGGCAGACATCATCATCCCCACTGACAGGTGAGGAAACTGAAGACGGAGCAGGTAAGCGACCTGCCCACAGTGACTCTGGTGGACTGTGTACTCTTCACCACGGTGCCAGATGATCTTGAGGGAGAGAGCACAGCATGGGTGACGGCCATGGCCAAGGGGTGGGCAGCACACAGCAGGTTTGGAGATGGGCAGCAAGCCGGTTTGGCCAGAGCAGAGGCCCGGTGAGGGGTGTTCAGAGGCAGAAGGAGCCCTACGGTGAGTGCTTCCAGGGTCAGGGCTGGAGGGGGAGGTGGGAGGGTGTGCAAGCCCAGGAGGGCAGCCCTGCCAGCTGTGGTGCTTCAGGCAGAAGTGGCTCCCCCATCAGCCGCTTTTCATTCACATAAAGCTGGGTTTGTCTCCATTTATCTGCTTGGCTTTTCAGCCGAGATGCTGTTAGAAAAACATATTGCTCTAATTTAATCCACATGTGCATCCCCAGGACAGAGTCTAACAGGAAACTTCAGGTCCTGAGTCTCAGGCCCAAAGCCTCAGCCCTGTGGATGTGGCAGAGAAGGGTCCTGGCCTCAGGACTAACCCGGATGCACTTTTCAGGGCCCCTCCTGAAGCGAGTCCACACCCCACCTGTGTCCTGGGCGAGCAGGAGAGGAGCATCTTGGGAAAGGAGACCTGCAAGGAAGCTTCTATGGCCTGCACCTTATCACGCAGCATGGGCACAAGGTCCGGGCATGAGGGGTTTGACTCCTAATCAGCTCCTTCTCTTCCCTTTCCCAGGATCAAGTTCTTAAAACTCGAGCGAAGCAAGCAGGGGAGACACGAGGCAGTTTATCCAATCACGCAGGGGAGATGCTGTCTGCAGGATGGACCAGGGATAAGCCAGGGCCAAGGTTCTGCGATGTGGCACAAGACCACATGAGATATATGTGGAATCTCAAAACATGATACAAATGAAAGTATTTACAAAACAGAAATAGACTCACAGACATGGAAAACAAACTTACGGTTACCAAAGGGGAAAGTTGGGGAAGGGGGAGGAATAAATTAGGAGTTTCGGATGAAAATATACACAATACTATATATTAAATTGATAACCAACAAGGACCTACTGTATAGCACAGGGAACTATACGCAATATCTTGTAATAACCTATAATGGAAAGGAATCTAAAAAAGAATATATATATGTGTGTGTGTGTGTGTGTATGGTATATGAATAACTGAATCACTTTGCTGTACACGTAAAACTAACTCATTGTAAATCAACTATATTTCAATTAAAAAAAAAAAAGACCACATGAGATCTGTCCCAGCATCTGGCTGTGCATCGTGGGGCATGGTTTCGGAAACTCATTTCGCAGCGCCCCCTCCCTGGCAGAAAGCCAGCAGGAAACAAAGCCAAAGCACTCATTTCAATACTCTCTTCAAATTCTGCTCCCATCACATAACTTACTTTGAATATAATTATGTTACTTGGAGGAACCGGTCGCCACAAATTAGGAAACAGGACCTCTCTCACATAGATGCTTATTCCCGATTGGGATTGGAGACACAGCACGGAAGGACAGAGCCGAAACGTCCGACTTTGATTCAAGGTCTAGGACCTTCCGTGTCAGGGTCTTAGGGAATGAATAAATCCACGCAGAAATGCCGCTCCTCCTTCCCCAAGCTGGCCACCTCTGGACTTGCTCCCTCTACCCCAAAACTCGCCATCTACTTGGTCTGGCCTTGGCTTCCAAGCAAAGACACATTTAAATGCCTGCGTGAAAAGAAACTGACGTCTGAGGCAGCACTGCTGTGTTCACACAAGCTTACGCCTGGGACCCTCAGGGACCCCTCTCACCCTTGTGGTTTCCAAGGGGTGAGCCCACAGACCCTCCGGCTGGCAAGGGGCAGGAGCAGGCCTCAGAACCCATGTGGGCGGCAACTCAGAGGATGCTGCTGGAAAGATGGGATTTGGGCAGATAATGTGGTTTTTGAATTATACTAAAATGCGTTTCCTTCAGAAGCAACAAAGGAAATGAAAACAGTATCTGAGAACATCAGTCTGGAATGGGTTTCCATTTACTGTCTCCAGATTGTAGAACAGTCCCTGGTCACGTCTGTGGCCAGGCTATCTCGTCAGGGTTGGCCAAACACAGGGCAGGGCTCCCTGGGGTCTTAGATTGAAAGCTTTGGAATCTCCCAGGCTACTAACTACGCCCCTCAATCTCAAGGCAGGGGTCCAGCTGGGAGGCGGCTATCAGGAGCTTCCTTCAGGCTAGAAGGGCCTGGGAGACCCTCCTGAGTCACGGTGGGACCCCCTCAACCCCCGAGTGCCCTTCCCAGGCAAGGTTAGGGATGCCATTCTGGATTTCTCAAGGACTGGTGTCCAGGGCAGGCTTGAGCCCTGTGGCCCTGCGGGGGGCGCAGCTCAGCCCAGTTCCCGGCAATCCTCTGATGATCTCCACACAAAGAAGCTAGGGGGCTACCACAGCGGGAGACACTTGCAAGAACCCAGGGCCGTGAGCAGGCAGAGAGTAGAGACCCAGATCGGCACAGGTTCAGCCCTGCGCTGATGTATGGATCCAAAGTGAAGGCCTAGGACTCGCATCCTTGAGCTCATCTCATAGGAGGTGAAGGCAAGGAGGCCCCCAGATGGAACATCAGTGCCAGTACCGGAAACCAGCCACTCCACACAGGCTCCAGGGAGAAAACCCAGCCCACAGGCACCCCGGGCAGCCGGATATAGAAGGCACTTTGTACCTCCTTCATTGGGGCTGGGCCTAAATTCTGGTTTATCAGATTGGTCTTTCCAAGTTCCAGCGACCAATTAAGATGAAACTACCTTTCACCATCAGTGAAGCTGGTGACAGTGGCACAAATGTATACCAGCTCCCCGCTCACAGGCAGAGGCCGCCCAAGCTCCTCTGACGGAAACTTTTTTATGGTTTGACAAGAATTTGATGTGATTCTTTTTTCCATGAATGGCTGGGCCTGTCGACACAATGCTATACAATAACCCTGTAATCTTAGGGCTTAATCAAAACGTAGTCCAACAACCTATTCTGGTGCAATAAATGAATGTTTATTTTAAAACAATTTGCTATGGCTTTTTTTTTTTTTTTTGAAGGGCGAGAGAAGACAATTTCTTGGAGCTAGATTTCTCCTTGCCCCTAAGCAGTTCTCTCCACTCGAAAAGACTGTGTCATATGCTCAGGTCATAATTAACCACAGAGCTGTTTAGGAGAAAAGGGACAACGAGAGGGCATTTGACAAAGAGTTAACAGATGTCATTTCAGAGGCGGCTGGCCCACTGCTGCTGGGTCATTTGTTGGATGGAAGCGGATTTTGCTGCTGTCGTAAACAGAGAGTAGTAATAATTATATGCAGGCTGCGTTAGGCATAACAGATTGGATGTATAACATTCTCCAAAAACCCAGCTCATATCCTGTTTCTCCCTCGACATACAATGGAGACGACCCCTAGTTCCTAGTTTTTAAAGTCGTCTCCCAGGATTCTTACAGACTTTCCAATAGAGAAATAGGTCATGTTCTATCAGGGCTAATTCTGCCGAGGTCCGGGGATAGCAAAGATACCCACCCCCGAATGAGTACGGGCACACTTCAGTGAGCCAGCCTCACCGCAACGCAAAGCTGCCTTTTCCATTTGAAAAATGAAAGAATTAAATTCAAAACAAACAACTTCAATTTAACACCAAAGTACAGGATAACCAATCTTAAAAATGTCACAGCGTAATGGATCTTAATACCCATAGAAAACACAAAAAGAGCACCATTGTTCCCCAGCAATGCAGAGCAACCTCGCAGAATTTCAGTGAAGGAGAAAGAAGGGAAAAACACCTTATTACTTCCAACCCCTGCGAGCCATTTTGGTCTCCAAAGGTTTTAGGCTGCCCGAGGCCGTGTGTCTGCAGTGTTTCGGGAAATGACTTGCCTTTGCACGAACGCTGCTCGGTTCTGCAGCGAGGCTGCCTGCCCTGGAGCAGCGCCGCTCCATTTCTGGTTAACTCTTCCTTCCCGGGCCTGCCGCTCGCCAGAGCAGTGTGGACAGGGCTGGCGGCGGGCAGGGCGCAGGGACGCCAAGGCCACGGCCACCTGGCCTCCTGTAGGGCAGCCGGGACTCGCCCAACTGGGAGCAGCTTCCCAAAGATGATGGCTCTGGCAGAAAGACAAGCTATTCTCTTTGCTCTTTGGAGAATCAATTCTCAAACTGAGCTATAAAGCAACTGTCATAAAACACACAACATGGCTTAAGCCAGGGGACAGAAGTGGGACTTGGTGGGCCAAGACTGGCCAATCCAGCCTCTCGGGATCCCCGGTAGGGACAGTTTATCATCTCTGCCACAGGTCAGGCAGGACTCTCTTCTGGTTAGTGTGGTGCCAGCAGGGTCCAGCCTGCTCCCAGGCAGGACTTGGGCTTGAGGACACTTGCTTACACTGACTGAGGGAAGCAAAGGGACAGAAACACATTGGGGCTGCACATCTGAGTGGGGAGACGACAGCAAACCACTTAGCACTTAAGAGGTTAATACAATTCCTAAGTGTTCGGCAATCACGGCACTTTAGTGCCATTTCGATTATTACACAATAAACAGACCATGTTGTCTGGAAGCAAATTTTTATGAGTATAGCTGAAGGGGCTGCAACTCCTTTAGCTGCAGAAACTAGAAGGGAAAGAGCGTTTCCAAATGCTAACATCACGGATCAGAAACTCAGGTAGAAGGGAAAGGTTATTTTTAGGTCACTGCTCTGGCAACTCAACACCCTGACCTTTAAAATGAGCATGTTGTTAAAAGGAAACAAAGTTCACCAAGGTGTTCTTTAAACAGAACCATTTTAATAACAATGTTGTTGAGTTTCAGAGTGAAAGATTCAGGAATTTTCAGAAACATGTTATGTTCAGGAAAGAACATCTTGTTAACACGGGTTGGGAATATGTAAACCGTTTTGCCTGCCTTGAATATATATTACACACACACACACACACACACACACGGAGGCACGCATGCACACCAAAAACAGCCAATTCGTAGACACCAGCCACTGCTGTATTTTTGTATTTTACAGGTACTCAGGTGCAATGATCACAAAGCAGGTCTAATTCCTAATATAACAAGAGATGCAAACATTTAATCTGGAAAAGGGGATTGTGGGGACATTCTGCAACCCTCAAAGCCTGTGCAAGGTTTCACTGCACACAGACCTTCAAGAGGCACTTTTCTCTTGCAAGGCACATAGAGGTTCAGATCTGGAGGGGAGGAGAGCCTTCCCCCAGATCCACCAACGGAGGAAGGAAATCACCCCAGCTACACGTCAGAATTCAAGGTTAAAATGGGCACATATGTGCAGAGCCTTTGCACATTTTAAGACTTGCAAAGGTTTCTCACATGCCCGTGGTGTCCGAAGCAACCAAGGAGGTTGTTCTTCTTACTCCCAGTTTACAGATGAGATAACTGAGGCTCCACCTAAGAAGAAATAGCTTCGTTAGCCCACACTGACAGCTGCTATATCCCAGGAATTCCTCCCAGAATCCCAGAAGGAAATGTCTAGGCTCCCCTCCTTTGGGGGAATTGGACAAGCTTGTAGCGAACCACTGATCCAAAGGGCCTGGGGCCTCTCACAAGGTCCCTGCTACTCAAGGAGCTTAATGTGGGCAGCATGGGGGCAGGGCAAAGTTGCAAAAGGTCCACCCTGATCCCAGGGCGTGGGGAAGAAGCCTGCTGCTGAGAGAGATGGGATGGGGGCTATGGGAATGTAGCCTCGGCCTTGTGGCAGGGAGGGCACCTAGTGTCCAGGAGGCTGGGCTGGGTCCTCGGGCTGCCTTGGATCAGCTAACAGTAGGTGGTGCAGAAAGGAGGTTTTAGCTGCTGATACCAGGGAAGAGTTTCCACTCCCCCTCCAGCAGATCGGCATCCTAACTCCTAAAATCTTACCTTTAGAAAAGCAGAACTTCTCAAACACTGGAGTGCAAAAGGATCCTCTGGAGCACCTATTGAAAAGACACATTTCTGATTAAGTAGGTCTTGAGTGGGGCCCAAGGACCCAATGAAAAGGCTGCTCAGGTAAGTCGCGTAACAGGTGGTCAGAGGAGCAAACTTTGGGTAACCCCACTTTGGGGTAACATTTCTTGGCGTGTGTAGCATCCTTCCTAGTGATAGAAGAAATGTTCACGTATTGAGAAAAGGGGAAGTCCTTCTGGCTTATACGTGAATTAACTTGAACTGTATGCTAACTAAAGCAGACTGTGGCCTATCAAACATACGTTGTACGTCTGCTTTAATTATTAAGAAAAGGGTGCACTGACCAGAAGTAAAGAATGTCCATATTAAAAATAAAGATGAAATGCCTACCTTACTGGGGTGCCAGTGCATACTCCTTTGATAAGGCTCCCTTCCCAGGTGCCAGGCCATACTGACTCGCTGTGTACGCGCGGATCTGTTTTTTTATGGAAACCCTGAAGGGATGTATCCCAGACTTGTTTAATGTTCCTTGTTCTGCCAAGATGTAACACTGTGCTGCAAACCATGCTTCTCCGGAGCAGTTCCTCAGAGTTATCCGAGAGGCTGTCTTCTAGACTATAGTCCTCAGTTTGGCTCAAATAAAAATCTTTTCTATCCCTATCATAGATTGTTTGTTGATTATTTTCATCAACATTAGGTCTTTCAAAAAACGCCGATGCTCCTCGCAGGAGTAGCCTATTTCAGTTCCTGACATGAGTTTACGAGATACCCTCAACCATTCTCCAGTCTGTCCATCCATCCATCCACCCATCCATCCACCCTGCTCAACAGATCCTACCTGGACACCTGTTCTGTGTCAAGCCATGTTCTAGGCGCTGGAGTGATAAAAGAGATCTCAGCATGCAGAGGAGGGAGTAAACCTTAATGGAGGCTAGTGACTCAGAGAGGGGACACCACGGTGGGAGACGCAGAGGTGGGTGAGCCCACCATGATTGTACACACTGCTGGCCCTGGGCTCAGGGTCCCACAGCAGGCCCTGCGTTGTTTGGACCACGATAAGAGATGGCTCACGGCAGTTTGGACCCCTATGGCACTAATCATCTCCTTGAGAGGTCTTTTCTTGCCATCTCAGAGGGAAATGCAATGCATCATCGTTGCATGGTGAGAGAGGTGAGGACGCATGGGCAGCAAGGGAAAACAGGCATAGGAGGAGAATGACAATGGCAGCCACAAAGAGCCTGTGCAGAAAATTCTGCATCTGATGCCCCTTTAGAGACCCAAGCAAAGCCTATTAGGAGCCCAGAAGCCACCAGGCTTAGAGCCTTCTCGTCCCCAGCTCTATTTTGAATTCTCTTTGAAACATTGTAATTGGCCATTCAAAACAACCTTGGTAATTATAAAGCCATCACCTATGGGGTCCAGTCTCAGGGTAGTGTCTCAGACAAAGAAACACAATCTGTCAACGTAAACATAATAAATTTCAAAATAAGCCAAGTTCAATCCCGACATTCCTCCAACAGTCTAAGGGAGATACACAGATCACAGCACTGCTTCTGAACCTGTCTCTTCTCTCCTGCTTTCTCCCTGACGTACTGCAGTGGCCCCATCCTTTTCAACACTCCTCAGCACTATCCCCCAGGCCTCTCCCTGTCCACCCGGACCTTCTCTCCTCCTCTCTTTCTTTCTGATCCTGCTGTCAAAACGCCAGAGGGACTGGCCTGGCTGGCCAGAGAGGGAAGTTGCTGGACGATCGTGGGCCCCTTGCACCTCTTATCTGAAAAGTGGAGACAATACCATGACGTCATGGATTTGTGGTAAGAATTAAATGACATAATATAAATAAAGCTTTAAATAAAGGAACTGGTAGACAACAGGTGAATAACTTTCCCATATGAAAACTTAAATGTAGGAAGAAGACCATAATAGATTTTATTTCAGAAGAATTTATTATTTCACATAAAATGATTCTATATATTATAAATTATAAATTTGGGGGGGATGTGCTCATAGTTTATGGCAAGGAGAATTGGAGAGTAAAGTTACTATTATGCAACATTTCCCCCCCAATAATTCCCATACTGAGGGTCTAATGAAAATGGGCTGCCAAAATTCTGCATTTTTATCATGTGTGTCTGCGTTAGCATTTATGGTATATTCTGAATTAACAAACATCAAACACTAAAACATTACATATGCATAAAAATGGGGAAAGGAATTTGCATCTTTTGTAAATCTCAGTGGAACGTAGTCAAACCTCTAGCCCCACCAGATACTCCCAGCTGAAACTACATGCTAATTTTGGAATAGAGGAGCATTAATGACTACAAAACAATAAGAAGGCTATTTGGGCATGTGCTAAAAAAAAAAAAAAAAATCTTTAAATCAGGCTGTCCTTATCGTTGGATGTCTCCTAATGCATATCATTCTCAGTAAAGAACCTTCTGGTTCACTCATGTTCTTTCTGTTTGTTAAAACGGCATTCAAGTCATTTTATATAACACAAAGTTAATGCAAACCCAAAACAAAATAAAAAAGAAAAGAATGTCAAAAGAACAAACTTTTAAACTCTGCACTTTTTATTATTAGATGCTATTCCTAACTTGTTAAAATTGATCAAATAGAAAGCTGTGAAAAGAGAAAAAATTAAGCCAACTAGAAAAGTGTGACTTGGATTTAATATTTTATAATTGCCAAGGGACATACTGAGATCAATGAATTTTTGCCTGAGATGAACGTCAGAAAGAGATGTACTTCAGTCTTTTAGGGAACATTGGTCTATTTAATTCTTGTGTCTGATGCATGTGAAATAGGCCTGCCTTGGCCTTCTTTCTTTGCCAGGGGCACCGCCGGCAGCAAACATTACCACTTTTAATAGGCCGCTGTCTGAGGAGTGGCAAGGGATCCGATAACCCATGGACTCTAATGGATCTGCCTGTTTATTCACTTACACCTTTTTTTTTCCCAGCTAATTTTAGTTTTGCATGCTGAGTTGTTTCACTTTGAATTAAACAAAAAGAAACAAAGGAAAAAGCCCATGCAGCTAATAAACCATGATTATGTTCATGGCCCCTCTCGACAGGCTTCTCTCCACATACCAGGTACACCATCGGAGAACAGATTCGCTGTGGCATTTTCTCCACTTGTTGATGAAATCAATATTTTATACATGCTCAAATTTAGAGGAAAAATGAGATTATTCAAATCACTTGACGTATAACGCACTGTTGTTTGTAGTAGATCTGAATGCCCAGCCTCAGGCCCCAGACGTCCTCAGATTTTGGACACCGGTCAGTGACTTTTCCTGCCTGGGGACTCACCCCAGAGCTCTCTCCAGGGTCATACAAACAGGACAAATGCCCACATGCTTTGCTTTGTCTAATGAAAAACCAGAGAGACACAAGGAGACTAGGTCTAAGTGCCCTTCAACAGAAATAACAGGAGTCAGTGGTTTAAAAACATCCTCCCTCCCAAACTCCCTCCTTAGGCCTCGAAAGCTTTAAGTCTTCAGAAACGTTTTAGGCTGATACCTGCCAAGGGATTGGAGAGGGACAAGGATGTCCAACATGAGAAGGAAAATTCCGGCTTCCCCGATTTTTCTGAACAAGAGCCATTTTCCATTGTGGGATTTTTGTCACAGAGATCCCGCCTACAGAGAGGGTGGGCAGTGCCACCCCTGCCCCATGGGAGCTCCCACTGATTCCTCGTGGTCCCAGCCGGTTCCGAGGGCAGCCACCTCCCCACCACTGGGAAAGTCGGCCTAGATTGGAGGGTGGTGGCCTGAACTCCAGAAAAGGCATCCTCCCCTTGGGAGGAGGGATAACATTCCCCAAAGACCAGAAGATTCACCTCTGACAGGTCACTATGCCCTGGCACCAGACTGTGGGGCTGAGTTGTCTCCTGGCCAAAAATTAATAGTATTGCTTCCCGGTCAGAAGCTAAGATAATTTACACAATAATCCGGAAAATTTTAGAGAATTTAGACTAGCCGGGAGGAACAGAACGTGATGTGTCATGGACCTCCAACAGAATGTCAACAGCTCTCTGAATGAAATCCCCTTTAGACGAAACAACAGTCTAATACCTACTTCTGCCCTCACGTAATTAAAATAGGGTAATTTTTTAGCCCGTTTCTCTCAGCTATAATCTGTCACTCGAAGAAGCAAGCCCCTTAGCATCCCAGCTGTACCCAGTTTCACACAACGGTTCCTCTCCTCCCCACCAAGGCTCAGCGCAGGCGGAAGTCAGGCAGCTCGCAGACTCCTCAGCCCTGCCTTTCTTGGACTCACATTCCTGAGCGGTGCTTTCTTCTTTCCCTCTGAGCTCCACATCACCCGAATAGTCTCTCCTTCATTCAGCAGCATTTCTTCAGTAAATATGCATCGACTTCTACCCTATGCAAAGTACTAGACTGTCTGCTCAGTCGTTGGCCTGGAACTAAGATTTCCATTTGCTAAAGAAATGCAGTGTGTAGGGTCCCCAACTTACCTCCCTGAAGTGTCATTCAATCCTGCTGTTCAACCCAGAGTCTAAACAGGCTCTCTCTCTTACCAACACACAGGTTACAATGAAATAACACATAGGTCCACAATCCACGCCTGCAGTGTTACTGCGAGCACACCCTCAACACGCAAGAAACTCTGCGGTCACTGAATAATTATATTTCCCTTCAATCTGTGTGTGTGGACCTGGATCCTCACTCTCAGACGCAGTGTGCAAAGCAGACGGGAACAACAGACTCAAGTTGGAAGTGATTTACTTCATTAGCTGGGATTACAAGTTTAACTTACAAACCAGAGGTCAAAATTTCTCATTAACGAGGGGGCCGTGAATCGCTGCAGGCTTTGGTTCAAGAGGAGACCACTCTTACTACTAACTACACATTTCAGTCTGTCTTTGATGTTCTCCTTCCTCCCTCCTCCCTTTTATTTTTGGCAGAGGAGCTGATTTTAATTGTGGCACTACAACAAGGCTCTCTCCATCCAGGGGAGCAGCCTCCTGTCTGCTGCCGCGAGTGAGCCAGGCTGCAAGATTGGGTGCAGCCAATCGCTCAGGGCACATTTTAATGGCTCCCTTTTCCTACAAGGCTTGGATTGTTTTCCACGTGATTCTGGTTAATGTCGCCGCAGGAAAGGGCATCGCTTTTCCTTGTGAGCTTCTGATCCGTCTGCCTCAGAGAGGTGAAATATATTAAAGCAGAGAAGGAGGCGTCATTCTAACTTTCCAAATGCAAGGGCCAGACCCAGCACATTCTCCAGCACTCGGAAAAGAGAAAGAAGTTTGACAGAGACCGTTACACTAGAAAAAAGTGCTCTTTTTGATAAATCAGCTTTGGCTGTTTACAAAATACTCAGACCGTCTTCACATGCCTCTTCTCTTCAAAACCACTGCCAAGGGTTAAAAGAAGCAACTCAAATGAGAGACAACCTTTGCAGAGGACACCAGGAATATCAAAATTCAACAGCACAAAATCCTTCTCCAAATAGGAACACTGGGAAAAATATAGCAGAGCTTGTGGTGGGCAGCAGAAATAATAGAACGCTTATCATACACTTCCTATTTCCAAAGACCGAGCGCTACATGCAGGCCACGGTAGCACAATGACCATGTTAACTGAAACAGGGCTCCGAATGGAGTCACTGATGGAAATGATTACAATATCTAATTATTTAGAAGTACAGCCATTTTCGAAAATAACTAAATTGTTATTCTGAGCTAGTCTGGTAAGAAGGTCACATTCAAACCACATAAGCTCTAAATACTCCTCCGTTTCTGTTAATATGCAGGGATGTTACCATTCAAGTCTGTTCTCCCTGAGAAATGTTTTCTTAGTCGCCTCCGTGTGAAGAGCCCGTGGGTACCGCAAAGACAGTGGACGAGTGCCCAGGGCCCAGCGGAGAGGCGGCTGTGCTGCTCCGGATTCAGAGGGCACAGCCAGATGCCTGAACCCGGGTTGGCCCACTTGGCTGCACCCGACTCCATCCACGTCCCCGGCAAGGCAGTCTGCTGTGGAAGCCACGTGCTACGGGGAAGAAAACTCACTGTGTAAAAGGAGCAAGATAAGTGGGGTTCAGCGGGGGTTCTGCGGAGGACCACCGGTCCCCATTCTGTGCCCCTTGGGGGCTCCTCCTCCTTGGAGGGATGACTGCTTTCTTTGCTAATGTTCAGGTCGAGTCCCTTTATGGCTCCAGTTCCCTTTAACAAAAATACCGGTTAGAACTCAAGGAATCTGTTTTACATGGAGGTGAGAGCAGTTCTCACCCGGGGACAGTCAGCGGCTCAGACCTGGGAAGCAACAGTGGCTCCAGGTCATAGGGGCCCGAGGCAGCCCGGCCATCTGGGCTAGCGGCCACTTCCTGCCACCGGGCAGCACCTCCGGCCAAGCCAAGCGGTCACCTTGACCTGACTGCTGGGGCATCTCACCCACTCTGGTCGGGGGAGTCGGGGAGAGGCCCTCAGCAGCCTTTCAGACTCAACAGGGGGCTATCTTAACAACGAGACATCTTAGAAAGGTCATTATTGCTAGTCTAATTTCAAACAGGCACCACAATGAAGGGCTGTCTTTGTGTGGGATTAATTTCAAAACCTCAGGATTTGATGTCAGTGGGAAAGAACCAGCGTGGGACTCAGACTGCTGCCTTCCCCTGCTTCTGGCCAGCGCCTGCGGCTCGTTTCTTAGGAGATGAAAACTCTGACAAGCCCTTCAGTCAAGCTGAAAGCAGGCAGCGGCCCAACAACACCCAAGGGCCCCCAGGGCATCCTGTGACCCCTCCGAAAAGTCACATTCACTTTGCTCTTGAGAAAGGAAAAATAAAGCTGGAGGCATTTGATTTTAAACCATGTGAAATAAGGAAATGCGAAGATGCGAAAATGAAGCGGAAAAAAAAAAGTTAGAATTCATTTCCGTCCTTTGCAGTGGCTTAGAAGCCAAACTGGTTCATTTTGAAAGAGTGTAAAAATCTGATCCATTCACCAGTAGGCAGAGACTACAAAATGCTTAAGGTAAAATATGTAAATATGTAAAATTATCTGTTGAAAACCATCTCCTTTTGTGCTTGAAAGAATTTTTAAAAGCATCTTTATTTCTAGTCTGCATTAATATACTGTTGAACAGAAAAGTTACTTTCTGGCAAAAACAACAAAACCAAGGTGCTGAAAATAAAGTGATTTTTTAAATGAAGTTCACAGATAAAGGGAAGGACAAAACAGGGTCTACCTTCCTGTTCCCCTGGATGGCATTTTTAGTAATAATTTAAAGAAGATCATTAATATAACAAATTATAGAATCCAGTTTTTTCAAAAGCAGTGTTTGCCTGAAAACTTAAAATCTGCCTGCCTGCCTCCACTGCCATTTCTTTCGGAGGTGGGGTCCTTCTCCCCCTAGATTTCCTCCAGCTCCCCTGACCTGGTCTCCCGACATCCACCTTGATAGAACTGCAGCCCCCTCAGCAGCGAGTTTATTTTCTATTTTTTTAATAAATTATTTATTATTTTTGGCTGCATTGGGTCTTCGTTGCTGTGTGCGGGCTTTCTCTAGTTGCAGCGAGAGGGGGCTACTCTTCTTTGCAGTGCACGGGCTTCTCATTACAGTGGCTTCTCTTGTTGTGGAGCACGGGCTCTAGGAGGGCGGGGTTCAGTAGTTGTGGCTCATGGGCTCTAGAGAGCAGGCTCAGTAGTTGTGGCGCACAGGCTTTAGTTGCTCCGTGGCATGTGGGATCTTCCTGGACCAGGGCTCAAACCCGTGTCCCCTGCATTGGCAGGCGGATTCCTTACCACTGTGCCACCAGGGAAGCCCAGCAGCGTGTTTGGATACACACCACAAATAATTGCCACAAACAGCTTACCTTAATTCTAAATATTCTCAAATTAGTTTTTTAAAAAAATATATAGAAGAATGGCAGAATGCCTATGATTATATTATTATTCATTTAGTTTGACTTAAATATTGTATTGCAACAAAAATCATTTGTCACATGACTTCCAACTTGCAGAAGAAGGTTTTTGGGGGTTTTTTCCCCCTAATCCCATTTCTTTTGGGAAGGGGTCAACCAACTAATGGATTGTCTCATCAAACCAACATCTTCTACACTGTAGCTGTTTCCTGTCTCTTCCTGGGTGAAATCATCCTCTCTCGCTGGGCATCCGGCCCCATCAGCCAGGGATGGGGGGATGGGCCTAGGATTGAGATGGGTGGTGTCTGAGAGCTAATCAGCTGAGCTTTCAAGCCAGGTGTACAGAATGCTCAGATCCTAGAAGGGCAGACAAGATGTACCCTTGAGCCTGTATTTACTGAAGCAGCACTGTTGGGGGAAAGCGAAAGCACTTAAAAATGAAAAATTGTTCTTGCAAACTCTTGACTATTTTCTGAAAAATAGACGACAGTCGAAGACTTTCTGAAAAGTTTTCAAATCTGCTTTTTCTACTATAAACTCTCATGTTCCTATCACTTGTTTCTATGTTTTAAGTCTCTCATTTCCTCAATGAAGGTCACCAAAAAATAAAAATTAAAAAAAAAATCATACACACACTCAAAGATAATTGTCCAGAAAGGTTTCCTAGCTTCTCCCCATGTTGATGAAAGGCAAGCCACAGAACCCATTTCCCAGTCCCCTTCCCCTAGACCAGGGCAGACCTAACCGTGCCCAAGACACCCAGCAAGAAGGATGTTAGGAGCCTGACAGCTGCTGAAGGGGTCAGTAAGATGAGGCTGGAGGCCAGGGTGTAAAGTGGTGATATTTTGTTCATCATAATTTTTTTTTGCATTAATTCTTTTTTTTTTTAAGTTATTTATTTTTGGCTGCGTTGGGTCTTCATTACTGTGCGCAGGCTTTCTCTAGTTGCAGCGAGCAGGGGCTACTCTTCGTTGCAGTGCACGGTCTTTTCACTGGGGTGGCTTCTCTTGTTGCCAAGCACGGGCTCTAGGCACACGGCCTTCAGTAGTTGTGGCTCGCAGGCTCTAAGAGCGCAGGCTCAGTAGTTGTGGCGCACGGGCTTAGTTGCTCTGTGGCATGTGGGATCCTCCTGGACCAGGGCTCGAACCCGTGTCCCCTGCATTGGCAGGTGGATTCTCAACCACTGCGCCACCAGGGAAGTCCCTGCATTAATTCTTATTAAACATATATTGCAGTAAAATGTTACTTATCTTGACTACTGAGTTTTTTGGCACCTCCTTAAATTTTGCCCCCAGGCAATTGCCTCACTCACCTCTCCCTGGTCCTGGCCTCGCTGTGGGGAATGATGGGTGCCTCACGAGCTGAATGGGGTCCCAACTGGACCAGCCAACATGGCAGAGGAGCTGACATTTCTCCCAACAAGCCTCCCTTGGACAGCTGGAAACAATTTCTCTGCTGACCCTTCTCAATCCAGGCTCACTAGAGCTTTTTGAAACAGTGAAACTCCAACTTTACAAAACCCAGGATGGGAAAGACTTACTGAGTTAAAACACAGTTTTCTTGTTCATCACACTAGAATAAACTATTCTAAGTACGTCACCACATTCATAGTACGTAAACATAGTACGCTGTTCTGATAAAAGTCTTGAAGAGACAGGAGGAGATGTACTGTTAGCATCATTATTTTCAACTACCACTATCACATACTGGGTGCCATTATGGAGCTGAGGGCTCGACACATTTTATTTTGCTTAGTTCCCAGAAACCCTGATGGCAAATCTGAGGTTGCACAAAGTTATTCACACTGGCCGTGGGGCTGAGCTGGCATATGAAGTCAGATTGGACTCCAAAGCCCACGTACTGTGGAGCCTTGGAGGTGAGTTTGGTTTTACTCTTCCTTTTGCATTTCTCTGGCCTAGCTCTGTGCAGGGATGCTGAGCCCAGGGCTGAAGGTTGGCCAGGTGGCTGCAACTGAGGCTCCCACACCACCCCCTCGTAAGCCTGAGGACCCCTGAGCATGACCCAGGAGAAGCAGGTTCCCCATCCACACAGCCATGGGCAGGAGCAGGTCTCCAGTCCTGCTGGGCAGCCCTGGACAGCAAAGGTGTGCCCAGGACCAGAGTCCACTTCCTTTGGATGATGGGGGGTCAGTAGCAGGAGCACTGATTTTCAATTCTGGGTCCTTATGCAAAAATAATCAAAACTTCCTATCTGAGCAGCGGAAGAAACAGATCTCCAGCTTAAAAGGAGGATAGGAGGGGTGTGAGGAAGAACCTTAGTTGTCACAGCTGGAAACTTAAGCATCAGGAAGCACATCTCTGTGGGTCATGCTCCCAGCCCGGCCAAGGACAAAGCAATGAGCAGCCCAGCTCTTCACCTTCCCTCCCCAGTGGTCCCTTCTGTGTGTCCAGGCTCCTTGACCTTCTCACTCTCCTCTTCTCTTTCCTCCCCTCTGCAAGCCCCAGAGGGCTTTTGCTCATAGTACACGCTCTCCCATTCCTTCTTAGCCATTCTCTCAGCTTTTCACGTATTCTGCCAACCACCCCCCTAGATGCACTACCTGTTTCCCCTAGCCAAACTCTTTTAAAAATTAACCTCTAGGGACTTCCCTGGTGGCACAGTGGTTAAGAATCCGCCTGCCAATGCAGGGGACACGGGTTCGAGCCGTGGTCCGGGAAGATCCCACATGCCGCGGAGCAACTAAGCCCGTGCGCCACAACTACTGAGCCTGCGCTCTAGAGCCTGCAAGCCACAACTACTGAAGCCTGCGCGCCCAGAGCCCACGCTCCACAACAAGAGAAGCTGCCGCAGTGAGAAGCCTGCACACCACAACGAAGAATAGCCCCCACTCGCCGCAACTAAAGAAAGCCTGCATGCAGCCAAAAATAAATAAATAAATATATTTTTAAAAAATTAAAAATTAACCTCTATTCTACATGAGGTTCATTAACCTTTTGCCTCCCCCAAACCTACAGCGTTGCAGAGAAAGCTCAAGCCGCCCCACCCCCGCTGAACTCCTATCATCCATGGCTACCCTCAGCCTTCTAAAAGGTAGCCACTGAGTCTATATATATTCTTTCTGACTTTTATTCTATGCTTTTGCAACATACATGGGACTCCATTAAAACCAAGCAGTATTAGTTGTTATTGTTGAGGGTTTTTTTTTTAACATAAACCATACATGTATTTGTTCTGCAGAATTTTTTCACTCAATAATACATCTTAGAGATCTATTTGCATACATATAGGCCCAACTCAATTTTTTTTAATTGCTATATAAAACTCCACGCTGTGAAGATGCCTTAATCTATTTAGACATTTCAATATTGATGGGCGTTTAGGTTTCTGCTATTACGAAGCCTGGTGTGATGATTCTCTCTCTGTGCACATAACGTGTTTCTTGAGAGTAGGTAAAGCAGAAGGGAAATTGCTGGGTTTCAGGGTGTGTACATTTCTAGTTGTAAAGGAAACCGCTAGGTCCTCCAAAGAAGTTGCAGCAATAGGTAGCGTCTGAGAGCAGTATCCTTGACATACTCACTCGTACCTCCTATTATCAGACTGGTAAATTTTTGCCCATTTGATGAGTGACAAATGCTACCTCATTTTTAAAATTTAACTTTTATTTTATATTAGAGTATAGTTGATTTACAATGTTGCATTCGTTTTAGGTATACAGCAAAGTGATTCAGTTATATATATATCTCCATTCTTTTTCAGATTCTTTTCCCATATAGGTTATTACAGATTATTGAGTAACGTTCCCTGTGCTACACAGTAGGTCCCGGTTGATTATCTATTTTATATATAGTAGTGTGTGTATGTTAATCCCAAATTCCTCTCCCCACCTTTCTCCTTTGGTAACCATAAGTTTGTAGTCTGTTTCTGTTTTGTAAATAAGTTCATTTGTATCATTTTTTTAGATTCCACATATAAGTGATATCATATGTTATTTGTCTTTCTCTGTCTGACTTCATTTAGTATAATTCCAACCATGTTGCTGCAAATGGCATTATTTCATTTTTTTTCTGACTAATATTTCATTACACATAAAAATGCTACCTCATTTAACTTGCATTTTCCTTAAGATTTGGCAGGATTGAGCATCTTTTTTTTTTTTTTTTGGTAATCAATTTCCAAGCCATTTTCCAGGCCTCTTCTGTGAATTGCCTGCTCATATTCTTTGCCCACTTAAAAAAAATAAGTTTATCTTTTTACCCTATCACTTGCTTTCCTGCTTGAGCACACAGCAGGTGCTTGGGACACATGGGATCTCAAGCCACCCATCCACTCTGTATGGGGACACAGCACCTCTGGGCCACACTGTGGCTCTGACATATTCCTTTAAAAGAGATCACATAGCACCTCTTCTTGGAAGCTTTCTCAGTATTCCCATGGCATTTGGGGATCACTGATCCTGAAACTGGCAGTGACATGTGCTAGCACTGACCAGGAACCCCTTTTAAAGTCAGGGGACCCTGTCACACACAGCACCTCGGGCCCCACAGCCAGCTGGGGCTTCCATCTGGAGCTGTCAGCCTCCAGTGGGCTAGTCCCAGGCCTGGCCTCAGCCCAGAGCTTGGGGCTCTATGGGCCCCACCCGCAGGAGCCTTCCACAGCTGAGGGCCTACTGTGTGCAAGCCGTAGGCAAGGTGGCCCGTGACCATCACTTTGTTTAATCCCACTACATTGACAGATGCCAACTCCCAGTTCCACAGCTTGCTCCAAACCTCCCAGTGTGGCCCCGGGAAGACTGGGATTTGAACTTGGATAGGCATCCCTGCTTTGCTGATGGCCCTGCTGCACTCCTAGGCTGGCTGCTCCTGGAAGCTGAAGAGTGCATGTCAGTAAAACCAGGGCCCAGCCATAGCATCCAGCACCCCCCAACACCCACACCCACTCCACAGCACACGCACCCTGGTCCATCGCCTGAGCTGCTGCAGGCAGAGCGCTGGACAGCCCGATTTCTCATTGAGGGGAACGCCCGCCTTCCCCCTCCCCATGGCCCCACTTTAGAGGATGCTGAGTAACAGGTACACAAGGGGAGAGTCATCCCTGAGCTCAGAAAGCCTCAGGTGGAGGACCAGATTCAGCCAGAGGTCCACCCACCCTGGGTGTCCCTGCCCCATGAGCCAAAGGGAGAGAGAGAGAAAGAAAGTGGGGCAGGGGTTCCTGAAGGTCAACAGACCAAAGTTTGGTCAACTTCTAATACATCTTCCACTTAATATTAATATTTAATACTGAAAAATCCTAATGGTGACCTGATTGTCTCCTGTGAATTCCAGCCCTCTCAGAAAGCCTATCTCTCAAGGTGACAAGCTGGTGGTACCTGAATTCATTACTGCCTGATTAATTATGCTGCCTTTGTACAAGGGAAATGGGGACTTCAATCAGCCACAGCTGCCACCCCCGGCCACCACCTCATCAGGCCGGCCGCCGTTTGAGAGCCTGGCCCAGCGCCCGACATGGGGGCGACCGGGAAGCTGTGAGTGGTGGCTGGTTACATGTGGCTGCCGGCGGTCAGAGGGCTTGGGATGTGGGGCCCTTTCTGCAAAAAAGGGCATTTGGGCAGTCGAGGGAAGCAGGGGTGAGTTGGTTCTACCAGCTGCTGAGCGGAGATTCCTGCTCTGTTCCAGGAGGGGCCTGACCAGGAGGCCCTCCTCTGGATTCTCTGAAACTGGCTGTCATCTCTTCAGGAAGGGGTGCTAGGTCTCAGAAGGTGCTATTTAGAGCAAATGTATCCCTTGGGATACAAGGTCACTTTAGTGAAGGCAAAGGTTCACTTGCCAACTACCCAGAGCCGTGTTCGGGCACAGCCCTGGTGGGCATCAAAGCACAGTCTCAGCATCTGGGGTGGGGCTCAGGGCAGCTCCAGGTACCTATGCAGGGTGAGAACGTCACCTACTGACTTCACTGGTTTGTTAACCTGCCAGGGCGCTCCCGCTGCGGCCCTTCTGCATTTGTCGAGGTCTACCAAGTTGTGCAATGCAGTCATATTTGAAGAGTTGCAGAGTGATATACTTTTTCAAAGAAGAAAAGACTAGATAACTTTACAAATGTCAGTTCCCCATCCCTATCCTGAGCCTGCCCTGTGTGGAGCAACAGAAGAGGTACACACCAGCCTAGTGCCCTGTGAACCTTGGCCTCAGCAGGTCTGGTTTAAAATAGTACCCTGTCATGGATGTGCTGTGTGACCGTGGCCAAGGTACCTAACCTCTCGGAGTCTCGGTTTTCAGACAGCACTATGCGCCCCACAGGGTGGTTGTGAGAGCTAAATAAGAGAGTACACGTGAAGTCCCGGTTTTGCCCCAGAATACCTCCTGACATGGGCCAGTTTAATCCAGCTGTTTTGGTGCCACTTTGTCAAAGCTGAGCAGTCAAAAGGGGAAATGCTGGTTTTCGTTACTAAGCTGTGTGTGAATCCATCTTCCCACTGCAAAGCTTCAGGGACTGGGAGAGCATGCATTACGGGGCAATTCTATAAAACCTTGTTTCTAGGCCACAACAGAGCAATCCACACCCACCAGCTTTGCTGAACTGCCCCACCCTAGCTGCCCTCCCTGGAGGCGTCACTGGCCTCCTCACAAGCCACCTGGCAGGTGTGGTCACAGAGGAACCCCCTACAGGGCGGGGAGGGAGGAAGCAGGTCTCAGGAAGACCCAGGACAGTTGCTCACATCCTAGGGAGAAGGGTGTGTGCACAGAGGTGTAGCCAGCAAAGCCATGAAGAATCGGCAGTGGTTCAGGGGCACCAGGCAATGGGGACAGGGGTGTCACCAATCAGAAGCTAGGATTAGAGTTTAGTTAAGGGAAAAGTCTAGGTCCAGGTTAGTCAGAAGCTGCCACACGTCAAACAGCAGGAGTCCTCAGCCTGTCAGGAGCACTGAGGCTTAGACTCCCCCACTCGGACTCGTTGTGGGCCCAGCACCTGAGGCAGGGCTGGGCTGGGCGTCTGAGCCTCCGCTTGGAACCCTAGAGCACACAGGGTGAGGTCCTACCAGAGACTAGGTGGCTGGGTCCCCAAAAGAAAGATCTAGTAGCTGGGTTCTCCTGAGGACCAGAGGAAGTGGGGCTGGGGCAGGGAGACTGAGTCCATCCAAGGGAAAATGGAGCAACAGCCTCTACAGCATCTTCGTTTTCAGCAGATAAACTTACAAGGTTCAAACTTTGGAGGTTTAAAAACAAGCTAATTGGGAAACCTATGAAAGATATAAAGGTTGCTTAATGATTTGACCTTCAGATGGGAACATCAGCCACCTTCCTTAGGTTGCCAGGTGCCTAGACGCATGCTCAACACCACCTGAGACATCTGCTACCCCCCTCCCCCAAACTCACTTGGAGAAACTGCATGTAGCGTGCTTGGGGTCATTTTGCTCAGTAAGGGAGACTGGCCCCTCCTGAGCCCTGGCTGTGAAGCTGCCAAAGGGCCTCTGAAAAGACAAAGGGGAAAGAACAGACAGCAGGGCAGGGGCTCTTACTTTCTACCCCTTTTGAATCATAATATGCCCATTACACTGGTAAGAGATGAAGAGATTTGCCCAAAGGCACAAAACCAGTGGCTATGGACTTTCAGTGTCCCCCCAAATTTACATGGTGAAGCTCTAACCTCTAATGTGATGGTATTTGGAGATGGAGCCTTTGGGAGGTAATTAGGTTAGATGAGACCATGAGGGTGGGGCCCTCATGATGGGATTAGTGGTCTTATTAAGATACCAGAGAGCTCACTCGTTCTGCCATGTAGGGACACAGTGAGAAGGCAGTCTACTGCAAACCAGGAAGAGAGCTTTCACCAGAGCCTGACCATACTGGCATCTTGATCTCGGACTTCCATCCTCCAGAACTTTGAGAAAATAAATTTCTGTTGTTTAAGTCATCCAGTCTATGGTATTTTATTAAGGCAGCCTGAGCAGACTAAGACACCTGTGAATAGTCTTTTCTTTGCTTTTCTCCTGTCTGCTTCTGAAGCTACACTATTGGCCCAAAGGACTAGGTGAACACCTTGCACCAGAGCCATCTATGCAAATGCCAGTTCTTAATGAGTATAGAACCTTCTGGAAACTGTCAAGAAAATGCTAGGACCCTGATGACGAGAGGATCACCCACAAAGACAAAGGCCTTCACCCACCTTCAAATGCTCTATCTTATTACCTGTCAGTAGATGACAGGCTGATGCAAAGTCCCAAAGATAGGGAGGCCAAGGGGTGAGCAGTGGGTGGAGGAGGCACCAGCATCCAACCCCACGTGGAACATCTGGGCATTTCAACCTGAGAGCATAGCAGACAGAGGCTGAAATGTGTTCCCCCAGGCTCCTCACGTTGCTTCACAAACGCCACCCCCAAGCCCAGGGGCTCCGCGAGTGAAGAAGGTCTCTAGGACACCTATTACTCAGCTGCCTGGTACAGGAAGAACACTGGACCAGGAGTCAAAAGACTTGGTGTCTATAGATCAGCTCCTCAATTTGTAAGCTGGGGCTTTAGAGCAAGTTACTTAACCTCTCTGTGCCTGAATTTCCAATCTGTAAAGGGTATCCACACCTCCCAAATTAGGTTATTATGGGGATCAGTGAGAGAACAAACAATGGTGGCTCTAAAAGGGCTGGTTTCCTTTCCTGTTTTTCCTGCCTCGGCCTCTGTATTTGCCCGTTTGCTGTTAATTTATAGATATTTCACAAAATTCACTGACTGGGGAGAAAAATCTTCCCCACTTTAAAAAAAAAAAAAGATGACATAGTTTTTTGGAAAGAATATGGGTCATAGGTCAGGGAAAAAAACCATGTTAATGAGCCTGGGACATAGTAGGTGCTCAATGAATATTTGAGGAAGCGAGAAAGGAACTCTGCAGGAAGAATGAGTCCCTTTCTCATCAGGTTCCCGTGCCTTTGCTACAGTGCACATTCAGATATTTGGGGGTCCTATCCACACATGCCTATCTCTCTCTGGAGTTTTGAGCTCCACTAGGACAGGCACTGCCCAACACTGAACCTGACCTTTGGCAAAGCTCAGCAAACTTGGGGTGAATGGAAAGAAAGCTTTGAATGCCTACACACTACATACACACAGACTGCCAGACTCAACAGAATGGTTTTCAGGCTGGCAGGAGGCTCCTGGCACCTGACTCTTTGAATACAGATGGCATGTGGGTATGTCAGAGTGTGATCCTGCTTTAAGAAAATGACTAGTTTCAAAGACGTGAGAACAATCAATTTGATCCAATAAAATTCAGAAAAATACATTTTCCATTAACTGTTATCGATAGTGGCAAATTTGTGTGGTCACATTAGAAATATTGATATTTCTGCCTTCCAACAACCTCTTTAGTCATTGTTTGCATGGAGTATTTTTTCCTATCTTTGCACTTTATACCTTTCTTATCCTCATGCCTAAGGTGTGTCTCAATATGTAGTTGGTTTTCCGTTATTTATCCTGTCTGTCAATTTTTGTAGTTTGATGGCAATGTTTAGTTCATCTACATTTGATTTAATTACTAACATATTTAGTTTAGTTTTGCTTTGTTTTGTTTTTGGCCACGACGCATGGCTTGCAGGATCTTAGTTCCCCGACCAGGGATTGAACCTGGGCCCATGGCAGTGAAAGCACCGAGTCCTAACCACTGGACTGCCAGGGAATTCCCTCATATTTACGTTTAAATCTACAATGTTTCTATTTCTTTTTCTATTTGCCTCACCTTCTTTGTTTTCTTTTGAAGTAATTATTTTCACATCATTTAACCCTCTAGTATTAGCTTGATATATATATACCCTAGAGATTATGTTATGGACAGAATTGTGTCCCCCTACCAAACTTATATGTTGAAGCTCCAACCCCCAGTGTGACTGTATTTGAAGACAGGACCTTTACAGAAGTAATTAAGGTTAAGTGAGGTCATAAGGATCTGACCTGATAGGATTGCTGTTCTTATAAGAAGAAACACCAGAGAGTTCTCTCTCTTTCTGACATCTGACGACAAAGGGAGAAGAGGGCCATCTAAAGAGAGACCTCAGGGCTTCCCTGGTGGTGCAGTGGTTGAGAGTCCACCTGCCGATGCAGGGGACGTGGGTTCGTGCCCCATCCGGGAAGATCCCACATGCTGTGGAGCGGCTGGGCCCGTGAGCCATGCCCACTGAGCCTGGGTGTCTGGAGCCTGTGCTCCGCAACGGGAGAAGCCACAACAGCGACAGGCTCACATACCGCAAAGAAAAAAAAAAAAACACAAAGAGAGCCCTCACTAGAACCTGACCATGCTGGCACCCTAATCTCTGACTTCCAATCTCCAGAACTGTGAGAAAATAAATTTCTGTTGTTTAAGCCATCCAGTCTATCTTATTTTGTTATGGTAGCCCAAGCACACTGAGATATTATAAAATGCATCTTAAGTTATTAAAATAAAATAAAAAAAGATTCGTAATTTTACTAGTTCTTGAACAGCGTAAGAACCTTAACACATCTTAACTCTATTCACTCCCCTCCCATTTCTTGTTCTGTTGCTGTCATACATTTTTATTCTTATATATATATATTGTTAAAATGTTTTTCTATATGTATTTAAAACCCCACAAGATATTATTTTGGTCAGATTTACCCACTTATTTTCTCTTTCTGCTGCTTTCTACATTCATTCCTTTTGGCATTTCTAAAGTTCCACTTATGACAATTTCCCCTCTGCCTAAAAGAATCTCCTTTAGTACTTCTTTTAGTAGATATCTGCTAGCAACAAATGCTCTCGTTTTTTGTCTATTTTAAGAATAACCTCATTTAACCTTCATTATTGATAAGTATTTTTATTGGTTAAAAAATTCCAGGGACTTCCCTGGTAGTCCAGTGGCTAAGACTCCATGCTCCCAATGCAGGGGGTCCAGGTTTGATCCCTGGTCAGGGAACTACATCTCACATGCCACAACTAAGAGTTTGTAGGCCACAACTAAAGACCCTGCATGCTGCAACTAAATACTCCCCATGCCACAACTAAGGATCCAACAAGCCACAACGAAGATCCCATCTAAAAAATTCTAGATTAGCTTTTCAGTGCTGTAAAGATGTTATTTCATTGTCTTCTGGCTTTCATGGTTTCTGTTAAAGTTAGCACTAAGTCTTATGATAGTTCCAGTGAAGGTAATCTGTCATTTTACTTGGCTACTTTTAAGATTATCTCTTATTCTTTGATTTTTGGTAGTTTTACTCTGATGTGTCTAAGTGTGATGTTCTTTATATTTATACTGCTTAGGGCTCTAAAAGGATTCTTGAATCTGTGGATTTATGTCTTTCAACAACTTTGGAAAATTCCTGGCCATTATCTATTCAAATATTGCTTCTGTTCAATTCTCTCTCTCCCTGTCCTCTTCTGGGACTTCAACTACAATTATGTTAAAACCTTTTCACTATGTCCAAAATACAACATACTCTTTCTGTATTTTCCATTCTTTTGTTTCTTGATGCATCACTTTGGATATTTTTTTTCTATCTTCCAATTCACTAATCCTCTCTTCATCTGTGTCTAAGCTTCTTTGAACTCACCTGTTACTTTTAATTACACTTTTTCAGTTATAAAATTTCTATTGATTCTTTTTTTATATACTTCTATTACCTGTTGGAATTTTCCATTTTGTCTTTAATCCCCTTGAATGTATTGATCAGAGGTTATTCTATCTATATTTGTCTATATCTGATAACTCTAATAACTGGATTTCTGTGAGTCAGTTTATATTAACTATTTCTTCTCTTGGTTTAGGGTGACTTGGTCTTGTCTCCTGGTATGCCTAGTAAATTTTGATCAACAGCTACAGGTTGTACATGAAAAATTATAGAATCAATGTGGTATTGTGGATGATGCTATGTTTCTCCAGAGATTTTCTTTTGCTTTGTAATGCAGTTAGTATAGAGGCAGACCATCTTAATCTGGTTTGAGTAAACCTGTACCTTTGTGAGAGTTGGTCCTTTTTTGATTTGCCCTTACTACTGGTATAACCTTTCAAAGGTCCTAACCAAAAGCCTAGGATATTACCAGGGCCTCTCTGAGATTGCCAAAGCTTTGCTCAGCTTCTTAGCACTGAAATCACTGCCTTGAAGAGGCAGTGAAGAGGTAAATGCCTTGAAGGGAATAATAGTGCTGTTATGTACTAAATATTTGTGCCCCCCCATTCATATATTGAAGCCCTAGCCCCCAACGTGGTGATATAAGGAAATGAAACCTTGGGAAGGTAATTAGGTTCAGATGGCGTGATGAGGGTGTAGCCTCTATGATTGGATTAGTGCGCTTTTTTTTTTGGCTGCATCGGGTCTTTGTAGTGGCATGCAGGGTCTTCATTGCGGCAAGCAGGATCTTTTTGTTGCAGGCTCTTTGTTGCAGCGCACATGGGCTTCTCTCTAGTTGTGGTGTGCAGGTTTTCTCTCTCTAGTTGAGGCAAGTGGGCTCAGTAGTTGTGGTGTGTGGGCTTAGTTGCCCCACGGAATGGGGGATCTTAGTTCCCCAACCAGGGATTGAACCCACATCCCCTGCATTGGAAGGCGGATTCTTTACTACTGGATCACCAGGGAAGTCCCTGGATTAGTGCTCTTATAAGATGAGGAAGAGACACCAGAACTTCCTCTCTCTGCCATGTGAGGACACAGAGAGAAGGTAGCAATCTGCCAGCCAGCCCTCACAAAGAACCGAATCTGCTGACACCTTGATCTTGGACTTTTAGCCTCTATAACTGTTAGAAATAAATGTCTGTTGTTTAAGCCACCCAGTCTATGGTATATTTTATAGCAGCCCAAGCTAAGACAAATGTCAAATGTCAGGCTCACCTTTCTATGTTTCCATTCTCTCCAGGATCTTGCCCTCTCAGGTTCTTACTGTCAGACAGATTTTTTAAATTATCCAGCTGTTCTGCTTGTTTGAGGTGGGAGGTTTGGTTTGATCCAGGCTGGTGTTCAGAGCCAGAAGCAGAGGTCTCAACTATTCCTGTAGCATAATTGCTCAGTTATAATGATGGTTAGCACAAAAATTCAGGTTTAGGGTATTAGCTTTGGTGTAATAAATTCCATCTGAGTGGGTTAAAAAAAAGTACACATTGGTTCAACTGATTGGAAAAAGTAGAAAATTATAGTTTTCTATTAAGGTAAGTTATTCTAATTAAATGAATATAAGAAGCTTTTGAGCAATCACTGGAAACATACAATATATCACAGCTAATTTCCCAATATTTTTCCCGCAGTGAAGTATACCTCTGGTTTATAGTAGTAAGAGTTAAAGGAGCTGCTAGCATTCCCAGCCCTCCACCAGGCTCTGGATCACACGGCTAGATGCAGCCAGGTCCCTAAAAAGACAACATATTAGACTCAGCATGATAGCCCAAGCAAACTCATTCAACATAGAGCAACCAAATTTAAACAGTCTTATCTTACTTACTTCTCCAGAAGTTTCAGAAATTGTCCTTTTAAAGTACAAACATCCACAAAAACTGAGAAGATGAAAACAGAAAAATAATTTTCTGTAACAGAGTAGAGATGTGATACTGCCAACTACTTGTCAAATGACAATTGCTGTTTTAAGCTTTGCCCCAACAGATGGTTCATGTCACATGGGTGAAAAGGCCATCAAAGCACAAAGTTCGACCTGTTTTGGCAGAGTATCAGGATGAACAATTAACCCAAAGGCCAGGATGCATGCTGAATACTGAACTGCATGTCCTACAGGAAGAGAGGGAAGATAAAAGCAGTTGGGAAGGCTGAGGGTATCGACTACAGGCACCCATGTTTTGATGAGCGAATGGCTCAACAAAACGGCTGGGCCTTGGTATAGCTTGGTATAGCTACAGTTCCTAAGTGAAATGCCTTGGGAACTAGATGGATGGAAATAAATCTATGAGCCCAAGAGACCAATCCCTAAGAAGGTTACAGACTGGTCAACACGATAATGCTTTGGCCTCCAAACACAACTGGGAGACTCAAGACCAACAGCTCAATTTGGATTGCTTCAGCTAACAAAATAAAGAATGATGACAGGAAGTCCATGGTGGTCTCTCAACTCCCTGGAGGGACACACAGAGAAGAAAAAGTTGATTACGGGCAGGTTATAACCACAGAATCTATTAGGATTAAATGGGTCCTCCACGTAGACCTAGTCTAACCACCTTATCTTATAGAAGATGAACTGACACCACTCGGGGAGCTCCTTTTCATCTGTCAGAACCCATATCAAACATCAATTCTTCTGCAAACCCTTCCATGCTTCCATTTGGTGGCTTCCTTCTTTGTTATTTTCTAACCTGAAGTGTCAGCTCCATAATTTCAAAATCTCAAGCAGACAGAAGGTCCTCCATAGTGTTTCTTGAACGGACAAGTGAGAAATGACATGTGTAATTTCACGGAGCAAGACATGGGCCAGTCGTCCTGAGCTCCAACCCAGACAATTTAGTCAGGCTTCAAGGCAGGTTCCCAAGTTTGAAAACGCCCCGCAAAAAGTAAAAGATAAAAAAAATTTTAACATTAAAAAAATAATAATAATAAAACGAACCACCATGTACTCATTACTTATATTCAACCTTGTTTCCATCTATACCTTCACCTACTTTCCTTACTACATAAAACTATTTAGATCCTTTTTTAAAAAAATAAATTTATTTATTTTTGGCTGCATTGGGTCTTTGTTGCTGCATGCGGACTTTCTCTAGTTGCAGTGAGCGGGGGCTGCTCTTCATTGTGGTGCGCGGGCTTCTCATTACGGTGGCTTCTCTTGCAGAACATGGGTTCTAGCCACATGGGCTCAGTAGTTGTGGCTCATGGGCTCTAGTGCGCAGGCTCAGTAGTTGTGGCACACAGGCTTGGGTGCTCTGCTGCATGTGGGATCTTCCCAGACCAGTGATCGAACCTGTGTCCCCTGCATTGGCAGGCGGATTCTTAACCCCTGTGCCACCAGGAGAGTCCTACATAAAACTATTTAGAAATAAAATCTAGATATCATATCATCTGTAAATATTTTAGCACATATTTCCAAAATACATCGAAAATGTTAAAATATTTTTAAATACTTAAAAATGTAACATTATCATTCTGAAATAATGTAATAATACTTTTTAAATATCAAATACCACACTGGTGTTCAAATTTACAAGTGTCCTATGAATGTCACTTTTTTCTTTTTACCATTTATTTGATTTAGAATCTAAATGCAATATTTTCCTTGCAAGTAATTATTAAAGAACTGAGTCATTTGTAGTTTCACAAGATGTGGATAGTTTTGATTATGTTCCCGTAGTGTTGTTGATCCAGATGAGGCTTGATCAGATGCAGCTTTGATTTGTGTGGGGGCAGGGCTGTAAGGAGCGTCAAGATGACTTCAGAGTTTGTGCTGAGTTTTTCCATTAGCACATCATGTGGGTTCTCTCTTTTCAAGACTTAGTAGCCATAGCTGATCATGCCTAGATCCATTAATTAATTAGGAATACAAAATGGTGATGTTCTATCTTTCTTTCTTCATTTATTAACTGGAAATACTTTTACAAGGGGAAATTTCCCCTCATCTACCATCTGGCCACCCAAGCCCAAGTTTAAAACAATTTAACCAAGACCATGCTTTCTCTCAAGTTAGAATCCTCTGCGGGAGGATGAACAGCTTTAAGCAAACCTTCATTTATTCTTTATTTTTTAGTCAAGAGTTAACTGAAAGACGGTGGGCCTGACGGCTGCAGAAAAGACCATCTCACTTGGTTCTGAGGACCTGCCTGCCCTGAGATTTTCTTTAGAAGCATTGCTCCCGGGTTTGTTCTAAAGGTCTACCCTTTCTCTTTGAAAATGTTTTCTCCTGTAATTAAGGGAGTTTCTAATTTAGAGAACCGATAAAAATTCATCAAACTTATATTTTTAAAAAGTCATAATCCTGAAGCTGCAAAGATCCGGCTCCAGGGAAATCCTGAATTGAGGAAAGATGCTAATCAGGACAGAATTTAAGACAACAGTTTATAATCTTTCATCCCCAGAACCGAGACTATCCCAAGGAAATGCCAAGTAAAAAAGTAAAATCGGCGATTGATTTTGCATTTTGAGAAACTGGCCAAGCTTTTTGATCAAATGCTGATTGCAAGCCTGATTCAAGGTTAAGCAGATAAAAGAGTCCTTCAGGGTACCCCCGCTTTCGGTGCCAGCATGCTACGATTTTGAAAAACCAGATTCTGGCAATCAGAGACCTCACTTGTTCCACCGCCGCAGAGGAAATGAAGGATGCTTCGCCTCCAGTTGCTGGCTCCTGTTGACATGCCCTCGGGTTCCTGCTGGCGCCAGGCTGGGAGGGAGAGTGGTACCTGTCGTACTGTCTGCAGAGGTTAAACGGAATCTCTACTCCTCGACTGAGGAAAGAAAGGCATCTTCCTCAATTTCGTGAGGCTGGGGGCCGTCGCGGTGATCCAGCTCGGTCCACCTCCCGGGGAAGCTGTCGGGGCAGCGGGCGCCCAGGCCTTCGTAGCCCCTCTTGTCTACTCCAGACCCCCAGGACTCAGGGCCTGGGAAAAATCCCGGTCTCTGTCGGGTCTCTCCCCATAGGCTTTCCCTTGGCTTCCTCGTGGTTTGCTAACTTTTGGTGCGGCCTTGGGACAGTCTGTGCCTCCGTTTTCCCAGCTGTAAAGTAATAAGGTTAGTCTGGACCCTTGATTCCCAGAATCACCCAGGAAGCTTTTCCAAAACCGTCTGTCAGGGTGGTCCTGGGGACTCACCGGAATGGAAAGAGGGGCCCCGGGGCTCGCGGCCCGGGTTGGAACCCAGGACTCGGGCTCTCCCGCCTCTCCAAGCGCTCCACCCACCGGCCTGCTCTCGCCCTCGGCCCGGGCGGGGTACTGCACGCTTCCGGGCGGGTTCCGGGAGGCTGGGGAGGGCGGACCCGGCTGGGCAGCCCCACCGGAAAGACTCGTTTTAGCCGGAGCAGGCGGAGGCCAGGCGGAAACAGACTTGTCGTCCCCACCTCGGGCCCTCCGGGTCCCCTGCCCCCAGCGCAGCGCCACCGGACAAACGCCGGCCCGCAGCTGGGCAGCCCTGGGGTCACCCCTCCCACGCCAGTCGCGCCCCCCCCAGGCCACACCTGGGCTCCGCCTCGGGTCCCGGGGCTCTGACTCCGCGGAGCTTCAATGGGGGAGGGGAGACCGACCAAGAAGGGGGTGGGCGCGACCCGAGAGGGGCCCCGTTGCCAAGAAACCGACCCCGCCTCGGGCTCTGGCCGCGAGCAGCCGCGGCGCAGCTGCTTCTTCCCCCTCCCCCCACGTCATCCCGAGCAGCCCTGTAAGCTGCGGTGCTCAGGCGACCCCAGGCGGAGACCGGAACCTCGGACGGCGGCTCTGCGGGTGAAAGCCCTCGGGCACGCCAGCCGACGACCCCAGGCCCGCCCGCCCCGCGTGGGCCGCGAGCGCCGCGCCTCTGGGCCCCGGGTGGGGCCGTCCAGTCACTCCACCTCCGTGGGCCGCAGCCTCTAAATGGGGCGCTCGGGCTGAGCTGTGTGGCGGCGAGACTCGGGCCCATAACGAAGGCCCGGCTGAGTACGGGCGGGTCTGGGGTTAGTGGCTCAGATCAAATGGTCAGCTGGCGCGCGCAGGGCCCCCAGCTCTGCCCCGGCGGTGTCAGGGCACGAGGGAGGCCGGCCCCGCCCAGGCTGCAGCCCTGAGGAGCACTGACAAAGCATTTCCTCCTCTCGGGGCCTCTTCTCTGCCTTTCCTGCTGGGGAAGATCGGCACACCCAGGTCTCTGCCACAGCCTCCCTAGGGATACAACGATGCACGGGATGGGACATCCAGGCGTTTTACAGGCCTTCTGTGAGAACGGAAACCTAGACAGAAAACAGCCCTTTCTGGGAAGGCGCTCAGGTGACCAAGAGCGCACATCGACAACCGGCTCAGATCCCTGCTCGCCGCTCAAAACCTTTCTGGGAATTTAAGCCAGGTGAGGAGTGCAGATGGAGAAGTACGACTCCCCGGAAAATATCCACAGTAACCGCGAGCCTCTAAGAGCAAGTGCTGCTTAATTGTCAGGCTTGGTTTAGACGGAAACCAGTCTGGAGAGAAATGCCAAGTCCAAAGCCCCAGACTTGAGCGCCAGATCTGTCCTGTCCCGTAATCCTGTGTGACTTGGTCAATATATTTAAAGTCTCTGAGCCTCACAGTGTTCTCATGCATAAAAAGAGCCCGCCCTACCTTACTTTCAGAGTACAGCTAGAACAAGTGGAGACAGCAAACATGACAACTCACTGCTACCAGTTTTCTTAGCACCTGGAAAAAGAATGTACAACTGCCAAGGTTGCTGGGAAGGAGACTCCCATCCCTGAAGGAAGAGAACTTAAATAAGAACTTTATTTTTCCTTCTGTAAAAGTACAGTTCCATAGTAGAGAAGTGTAAAAATCAAGGAGTCGTTAGAAGCCATTTACTGAGTTTTAACTTTCTCTTTTTATCAAAGAAATGGATGGAGGTTGGACAGGAATGCTGGTACTCTAGATGTGAGAGAGTTAAGAGCATCAGTTATGGAATCACACATACCTGAATTGGAGTCCCGCCTCTGTATACAAGCATTGTTACCTTAGATGAGTGACTTAACCTCTCTGAGCCTCAGATTTCTTAGCTATAAAATGGAGAAAATAATAGCACCAGAAAATAATAATATGGGGCTATTGAGAAAATCAAGTGACGTGATTGTAACAGTGCTTGGCACAAGGCCCAGCACACTGTAGTACAAGATGAATGCTAGCTAGCGCCTTTTCTCTTATTCACAGTGGTCCCTACTCTTTCCCTTACCAACATTCTATTGTGAAAAATGTCAAATATACAGAAAAATTCAAAGAATTGTACAGTAAACACCTGTGCATGTTCCACCTAGATGGTACAATTAGTATTTACTATACTTGCTTCAACGTATCTGTTCATCTTCAAGCATCCAAGACTGTAAGAAATTAAATATCTGTTGTTTAAGCCACCCAGTCTGTGGTAGTTTGTTATGGTAGCCCTAGCAAACAAACAGAACCCTTTAGGATTAGATGAAAATTGGAGTTATCAGTGTAAATTCATGGTTTTCAATATACATTAAAATAGATATAAAAATAAATGCAGGTGTAAATGTGTGTGTATTGTATAACTGTGTATGTATGTTTGCATGTCTGTATATGCATTCATGTACTTCCTATCTCTGTTCCCAGCCATGTTCGCTGAGAGTCCCTGGGAGCAATGACGTCCCAAAAGCCATACGTTCCCCTAGTGTCCAGATCTTGCTTTCTAAATACCATTCTCCATTAAAAGGGCAGGGCAGGGAAAGTACAAGATGAGCCTGGAATATCTTTTTGTGCCAGAAAAGAAGGAAGTGCCCAAAGAATGACACAACATGTCAAACAGACACAGAAGGAGCTGCCACTGGCCAAATCTGGGGCCATTATGATCCACTGAATGAAAGAGAAATCCGTGAGTCCATACATTAATAAAAGGGGAGAATGGTAGCATGCTTCCATATGGCAGAATGCCAACTATATAAGGAATAATGGAGTGAGAAAAGCATCATCTCACAACCAGCAGAGTAATTCATCCAAGAATCATCAGTGGATGCTAGAACTTGTAGGAGGAGGTTTGATGAGGAACAAGATATTTACTTAGTTTCAAAGGACCGCCCCCCCCACCGCCACACAAAAAGCGTTTATTAATTACAAAGGTAAAGAGTAATTTTGTAGTAAAGAAGCTTGGCAGATACAGATACACCTTAATCAAGTTACCATCATCAGTAATGGGACAAATCGAAATCAGGTGCCACCTGACAAGATGCACCTAGAGGAGCAGCCCCTGTGAACTTCCTGCCCAAAATACAAAACTGAATCTAAACCTGAGGGGACATCAATCAAACCAAACTGAGGGACAGTTACAAAATAACTGGCCCATAGCCTTCAAAAGTATTAAGGTCATGAAAGTCAAGGAAGGACTGGGGAACAGTAGAAACAGTTCCAGATTGAAGGAGACTAGAAGATGTGACAATTAAGTGCATCACAAGATTCTGGACTCAATCCTTCTGTATAAAGGATGTCATTGAAACAACTGGTGAAACTTGAATAAGGTCTGAGGACTAGATGTGAGTAATGTATCAATGTTAATTTACCAGTTTTAGCTATGTATTATGGTTATTTAGGAGAGTGTCTTTGTTTGTAGGAAACACACATTCAAGTTTTGGGGAGTGACAGGGTATCAAGCCAGCAACTTATTCTCATATTGTTCAAGAATAGTGAAGTTCTCTATACCGTATTTGTCATTTTTCTGTAGATTTGCAATTATTTAAAAATAAAAATTGGGCTTCCCTGGTGGCGCAGTGGTTGAGAGTCCACCTGCCAATGCAGGGGACACGGGTTCGTGCCCCGGTCCGGGAAGATCCCACGTGCCGCGGAGCGGCTGGGCCCGTGAGCCATGGCCGCTGAGCCTGCGCGTCCGGAGCCTGTGCTCCAAAACAGGAGAGGCCACAGCAGTGAGAGGCCCGCGTACCGCAAAAAAAAAAAAAATAAATAAATAAATAAAATAAAATAAAAATTAAAAAAATAAAAATTATCTATAGAAGATATACAGATGGCAAATAAACCGGAGGCTGTGCTCAAAAACAGGAGAGGCCACAGCAGTGAGAGGCCCGCGTACCGCAAAAAAAAAAAAAATAAATAAATAAATAAAATAAAATAAAAATTAAAAAAATAAAAATTATCTATAGAAGATATACAGATGGCAAATAAACATATGAAAAGATGTTTAACATAATTTGTCATTAGGGAAATGCAAACTAAAACAACAATGCAGGGACTTCCCTAGTGGCACACTGGTTAAGAATCTGCCTGCCAATGCAGGGGACATGGGTTTGAGCCCTGGTCTGGGAAGATCCCACATGCCACGGAGCAACTGAGCCCATGTGCCACAACTACTGAGCCCTTGTGCCACAACTACTGAAGCCCATGTGCCTAGAGCCCGTGCTCTACAACAAGAGAAGCCACTGCAATTCACACCACAGTGAAGAGTAGCCCCTGCTTGACACAACTAGAGAAAGCCTGCACACAGCAACAAAGACCCAACACAGCCAAAAATAAATAAATAAATTTATTTATTTTTTTAAAATGCAATATTCCTACACACATATTAGAATGGCTAAATTCCAAAACACTGACATTACCCATTGCTGGTGAGAAAACGTGAAGCAACAGGAACGTATATTGCTGGTGGGAATGCAAAACTGTGCAGCCACTTTGGAAGACCATTTGGCAGTTTCTTACAAAGTGAAACATAGTCTTACCATACGACCCAGTCATACTCCTAGGTATTTATCCAACTGATTTGAAAACTACGTCCACACAAAAGTCTGTCCATGAATATTTATAGTACATTTATTCATAATTACCCCAAACTGGAAGCAACCAAGATGTTCTTCAGTAAGTGAAAGGATAAACAGTGGTAAATCCATTCAATGGAATACTATTTAGTGATAAAAAGGAATTAGCCATGCAAAAATATGGGTGAATATTAAATGTCTATTGCTAAGTGAAAGAAGCCAGTCTTAACAGGGTACAGATTTTATGATTCCATCTATATGACATTTTAGAAAAGGCAAAACTGTAGAGACAGTAGACAGATCAGTGGTTGCCAGGGGTTTGGAGAGGGAGGAGAGTTGACTAAGATGAAGCACAGATGATTTTTTTTTTAAGGCAGTGAAGCTATTCTATATGATGCTATACTAATGGATACTATGCATTTATCAAACTCATAGAACTTTACAGAGCAAAGAATGAACTTTAATTTGTGTAAATTTAAAAAATCACTTAGGAGGTTGGAGAATCCCAGGATTGAATAACAACAAGAGAATTTAACTGTATTACCAATGGATAGAGTAACTTCATTGAAGGTGAAGCAAAGGTGAAGGTGAAGCAAAGACTTAGGACTAAAAGCAAAAGGAACTGTACGTAAGTACTGAACTCTAGTTGATATAGGGGTAAGGGTTAATTGTAAAACTGCTCAATATATATAACAATTACATAAATGGATGGTGGATGGTTGGAGCCAGGTTTCTCACTAATGGAGTGTTAGTTTACACATAAGCAATAGGAGGAGATTAGAATGATCCATGCAGTAATAGATTAGAGTTGGAGACATCAGTATGAACTCCCGTTTAGCTTAATATAGATAAATATGGCTACGTATAGAAATATTTAGAGATATGTGTGTACACAAGTTAGTATACACACATATATTTTCTTGCTCTGTCATTTGAGAGGCCCTAGAAGCAACAAGACCCTGGTAGCAATGAATGCACCTATTGCCCAGATCTTGGTTTCTATTATCACGCTCCAATAAAAAGGATCCAGGGCTCCTTGGAGAAGTGGCTGATTCTAGGACTGGGATATACAAGATGAGCCTGGAGCATCTTATAGTGTTAGAAAGTAAGGAAGTCTCCATAAAGGCAAAGTTATGGAGGTATGTCAGAGACACAGGGACCAACTGAAAGAGCTCCCAATGGCAAAACTGGAGAAATTTGATCAACAATAACCTAGTATTAGATTTTAACTCAAAGTATAATTTAAAAATATCCATGAGTCCATACTAATATAAATAAATTATTAAATAACTAATTGGGGTAGAATAGACAAATCTTTCATGCAGAAGAATTCCAAATAATTTATGGCTGTACTCTGCCCTAGGAAGGTGGAGCACACCCATTCACTCCTTAAGCATCATGACTTCCTTCCAAAAAGCACCGTAGGGAAGGGGGTGGGGAGGAACCATACGGTGGAGAAACCTGACAAACAATTCCTAGGCCTGGTTATCAAGGTCACAGTGAGAGCGCATATCCTAGATAGGATATGATGAGAAGGTACTTCACCTCTGTGATCTTCCTCTCCAAAACCCACAACCTAAGTCTAATCATGAGGAAAACATCAGAAAAATTCCAACTGAGGGACAGTCTATAAAATACCCGACTTCAAATCTGTGATGGTCGGGCTTCCCTGGTGGCGCAGTGGTTGAGAGTCCGCCTACCAAGGCAGGGGACACGGGTTCATGCCCCGGTCCGGGAAGATCCCACATGCCGCGGAGCGGCTGGGCCCGTGAGCCATGGCCACTGAGCCTGCGCGCCCAGAGCCTGTGCTCCACAACTGGAGAGGCCACAACAGTGAGAGGCCCGCGTACCGCAAAAAAAAAAATCTGTGAAGGTCATCAAAAACAAGGCGAGTCAGAGAAACTGTAACAGGCAAGTGAAGCCTAAGGAGATATGACAACCAAATGTGATATGGTGTCTGGGATGGGATCCTGGGACAGAAAAAATGTTAGGTAAAAAATAAGGAAATCTAAATAAATAAAGGATGGACTTTACTTAATCATGTACCAATATTGGTTTATTAATTGTGACAAACGTACCATATTGATGTAGTATGTTAATGACAGGGAAAACTGGGTGTGGGGTATACAGGAACTCTCTGCACAACCTTCACAACTTTTCTGTGAGCTAAAACTACTGGAAAATAAAAATGTATTAAAAATTATCTTTAGAATTTTAGAAAGCTCAATATTGCGATAGAGGAACAATCATTATTCAGGCCTGTCAGTTCTTATGGTCAATCAGCCGTACGTGTGCAACTCTAGTTAGAGGCTCTTGCCTCTAGGTGACGTTGTCTTCTGTTCAGGTTTTTGGACTAGTCAAGTGTACTGCCGGACAGATGGACTGATAGAAAATTTATAGTCTTTATCTCTAGAGTTTAAAATTCTTTGGGCAAGCATGCCAGAACACCTAATAAAGCTCGTGGTTTGGATTGATGCTAGGAGTCCATTTGAAATGCCCCAAAATTGCTTTGGACCTCAGCTACAAGGAGACCTTTGGGAGGCCCTTTGCCCTTAAGAAACATTTTTTTAAATTAATAAACTTTACTTTTTAGAAAGCAGTTTTTGGTTTACAGAAAACATGAGTAGAAAGTGCAGAGTTCTCATATACTCCATTCCTCCCACACAAAGTTTCCCCGTTTTAACATTGCATTTTTGTGGTACATTTGTTACAATTGATAAGCCAATATGGATACATTACTATTAATAATAGTTACATTGTTTACATTAAAGTTCTCTCTTTCTATGGGTTGTCACGTCTCCACCATTATAGAATCATATAGAATATAGAATAGCTCCACTGACCTAGAAAACCCCCCAACCCATTCTTCCCCTGAACCCTGAAAATCACCAATCTTTTTACATTTTCCCTAGTTTTGCCTTTTCCAAAACGTCATAGAGTTGGACTTTTATAGTATGTAACCTTTTTAGATTATCTTCTTTCACTTAGAAATAAGCATTTAGGGCTTCCCTGGTGGCGCAGTGGTTAAGAATCCGCCTACCAATGCAGGGGACAGGGGTTCGAGCCCTGGTCCGGGAGGATTCCACATGCCGCAAAGCAACTGAGCCCGTGCGCCACAACTACTGAGCCTGCACTCTAGAGCCCGTGAGCCACAACTACTGAGCCCACATGCCACAACTACTGAAGCCCACGTGCCTAGAGCCCATGCTCCGCAACAATCGAAGCTACCTCAATGAGAAGCCCACATACCACCATGAAGAGTAGCCCCCGCTCGCCACAACTAGAGAAAGCCTGAGCGCAGCAACAAAGACCCAACGTAGCCAAAGCTAAATAAATAAAATAAATAAATTAAAAAAAAAAGAAATAAGCATTTAAGGTTCTTCCATGTCTTTCCATGGCTCCATAGTTCGCTGCTTTGTAGTGCTGTATAAATTCCATTGTGTGGATGTTTCACAGTTTATCCAGTCACCTATTGAAGGATATCTTGGTTACTTCCAAGTTTTGGCAATTATGAATAAAGCTGCTATAAACATTCGTGGGTGGACATAAGTTTTCAACTCATGTGAGTAAATACCAAGCAGCATAATTGCTGAATCATATGGTAAGAGTACATTTAGTTCTGTAAGCTGCCGAACTGCTTTCCAAAATGGCTGTCTGCACTATTTTGCATTCCCACCAGCAATGAATGAGAGTTCCTGTTTCTCCACATCCTCACCAGCATTTGGCATTGTCAGTGTTTTAGATCCTAGCCATTCTAATAGGTGTGTAAGTGGTATCTTATTGTTGGTTTAATTTGCAAGTCCCTGGTGAGCATATTTTCATATCTTCTTTTGCTATTTTTTGGTGAGGCGTCTGGTAAGATCTTTTGTCCATTTTTAAACTGGGTTGTTTATTTTCTTATTGTTGATTTTAAAGAGTTCTTTGTATATTTTAGAGAGCAGTCTTCTATCAGATATGTTTTGCAAAAATTTTCTAGTCTGTTTTTTCACTCTCTTGACAGTGTCTTTCACAGAGCAGAAGTTTTTAACTTTAATGAACCTCAACTTATCAATTCTTTCTTTCATGGATCATGCTCTTGGTGCTAGATCTAAAAAGTCATCGCCAAAGCCAAAGGGCACTAAGGTTTTTTCCTAGGTTATATTCTAAGGGTTTTATAGTTTTGTGTTTTATATTAAGGTCTATGAAGACCTAGTTTTTTTTTGTTGTTGTTTTTGCGGAACACGGGCCTCTCACTGTTGTGGCCTCTCCCGTTGCGGAGCACAGGCTCCGGACGTGCAGGCTCAGCAGCCATGGCTCATGGGCCCAGCCGCTCCACGGCATGTGGGATCTTCCCGGACCAGGGCACGAACCCGTGTCCCCTGCATCGGCAGGCGGACTCTCAACCACTGCGCCACCAGGGAAGCCCCAAGACCTAGTTTTAATTGCAAACCCCAAGGGGTGGAAATTGTCAACACCTGGAACACCTCACATGGAAATAATAATAATTGAAGGCCAAGTTGCAGTTGAAAACACCCATGACAAGTGTGGCAGGTGAGATCTAATCCTCCTGGAAAGATGGCAAGTTCTTTCAGACAGAGGTGCCAGAGATTTCTCCCCTAAGGATATGCTGCTTCTCCTTCATGTTTCCTGACTCCTTTTCAGCCACGAGGGGAGTTAATCTTATCAGGGAAAGAGGCAGGGACAGAAATATTCCTGCTTGCGAGCTGAGGATCACTTCCATCCCCATCCTCAGTGTCATTCCCGCCCCCACAGGACGGGCAGGAGAAGAGAAGGGAAATCCATCCTACTGCTTCAGGTGATGAGGAGCTGAGGAAAAAAGAAGGGGTGAACAAGAATTTCGGATTATTATTTGTTCGGGGTTAATTTTTTTCTGCTGCACTGTTGTTTCTTTGCATCTAATTCCAAGAAAAGGACAGACTCCAAGGAGGGGCTCTGGAGAGATCACACTTCCGTACCCCTGCAGGACTACTTTGCTTGGAGGTGGGGCCCGGAAAGGGATGCTGCGGAGGCTGGCAATGGAGGCTGGAGGTTTGCAAGGAAAGTTTTTCTTGTGGATGTAAGGCTTGAGCAAAGACGTCCTGGGACGGGGGCTGGATCTTTTGATCTCCAAGGCAGCCCCAAACCTATTCAGGGAAAAATACACCCTCAGGGCTTCCCTGGTGGCGCAGTGGTTGACAGTCCGCCTGCCGATGCAGGGGACATGGGTTTGTGCCCCGTTCCGGGAAGATCCCACATGCCGCGGAGCAGCTGGGCCCGTGAGCCATAGCCGCTGGGCCTGTGGAGCTTCTGGCTCAGGTGACCCTCTCCAAGGAGGAGATTCCAGAGCTCTCTGTTGAAATGTGCTAAGTCTGAAGTACCTTGGGGATGTCTGAAAAGCAATGTGTTTCTTGTAAAGCCCCAATAAGTGAGAGCAAGGGCTTCCTGTTTCCTGGGAGCACCCAGGGTTCTAGGTGGTAAGGGGCAAGCATGGAGATAAGTGGTCCAGCAAAGACACTTCTTTACCAATCTTAGTATTAAAATCCCTCTGATGGTCCAATGGGCCTTGGGCCAAAGGCAGGAAAGAGTTCATGAAAAAACTAAAAATAATTCGCTTATTTCTTAGCTAGGCTGGCTTTGCTCAAGTCTTGGCAAAGGAAGAAGAAAAAAACAAAATAACTTGAGAGCAGAAATCCATGGCAACAAGCAACTTCTGTTTATGGATAGCATCCCAGGGAAACTGTCTGGCTGTGATAGAACAGAAGTGCATGTGAAGTCATACGTATCCATTTACTTTCCTCTGATTGAGCAAAAGAAAATTCATACCTGTTCTATCTATTCATGAGAAATACATTCTTATATTTTTGTTTGACAAGACATATGCCATATTGTTTCAGGAGTTTTGAACAAAGATGATAACATACCACTCTGATTGCTGACCTAGATTGCAAACTGGCTTTCTATAGCCTGGGCTACCAAGAAGAAAGGGGGACAGGATGAAAGGGGTGGGTGTTCATAGGTGGAGGTTCTAATTTCTAATTAAAACTCCTGTCACTTTTTCACTTAAACTGTTGACTGCCCTCCTTGATTCTCTTTTTAAATTATAACTGGTTTCAGACATACAGAAAAGCAAAGTGATCCACATTCCATGATCTCTAAATATTTTAAACACATTTTAGAATCTCTTTCAGTTTGTTCTATTATTTCCAGTTCCTGGAATGTCAATTTCTCTGTCGGAGCAGACTCTCTCTCATGGTGGTTTGTAATTTATTATTGTGAACTCAACTTCAGCAGGGGTTCCTTTGGGAGTCTCATGTGCCTTGATTGCAAAACCAACATAACTGGAAGTGGTGTGACCCTCCCATCTAAGACCCTGAAGCTCTGTTCTCATTTCTGACCGGGCCCCCTCTCAGGATCCAGTAAAGAGTTCACTACAGATGTGTGTGTCTCAGAGAGCTGCACCCCACAAGTGACCACGTGTGCTTTTGAAGTCATCTCCCCTGCATTTGGCACTGGTGCCTGTCCTGAAAGACACCCCTTTCCATGAATAAGGACATTCACATTTCACATCTTCCGCTTCCTCCTATCGGGGCTTCTGGCCAATCAACACTTTTATCCATCAATATTCCTCCCAAGCTAAAGAAATGCCTCTCACACCATAGAGGCAAATAGGAGCTGCTTTATGGATTTTGCTGGCACTGTCCATATTCCTGTTTTACAGTCTGGAACTTGTAAACAATTAGAAAACCATGCTCCAAAGGAGTGTGACTAGAAGGGAAACTCTTTACTATGCTAATTTATCTTCCCTTCCATAGACTCACAGAATAGTCTGACTTTATCCATAACACACCACACTCTCTCTGGCTGCCGTGGGGGAGTCAGCCAAGCAAGACTGAAGAGATGGATGACAGGGAGATGGATGAGGGAAGGACCACCAGAAGCCTTGGAACCTGGAATGGGAGGCAAGAAATGAGGAGAATGAACAAGAATGGCCATTCTTGATTAGGGGAGGATGACTATGGAAGTCTAGAAAAGGAACGTTCCAGGGAAGCCAGAGCAGCGGGACAGAGGAGGGGAGGGCAGAGATGGGAACAAGGCTCTGGGCAGGTGTGCAGTGTGGGGTGGGAGCCCAGGAGGCAGGCAGGTGTCCTTTAGATGATGTAAGAGGTCAACGCTCTGAGGCCACATTATCTGACAAGCAGGGTTCGGGCTTTGGCCAGAAGGTTACCATCATTTTGGCCCCTCCATGGTGGGGAACCCTCAGGCTCTGACTCCACTGTTCCCATCCCCATCAACCCTGCTGACACAGTGTATCACATGAGGGGGATGCCTCGAACTGGAAGACATTTCCGGCTCAGTGATACAGCGCCTTAGGAAAACTGGTACCAAGCCAGGGTCCCTGGGCCTGCTCTGCTCAACCAGTATTCCCTCTTAAGGATGCTTAAACCTCTTGGACCACTTAGGTGAAATGAGAGCTCCTGCCTACAGGGTTGGGGCCAGAAGAAGGAGGGGGAGCAAAATCCCAGAGACAGGAACAGTGGTGGGGCAACAGAGCCACATGAGGGCCTGTTACCCAAAAAGGACTCTGCCTGTAGCACAAACTGCAGGATGGGGTATCTGTAATCAGGACCAGGTGACTGGGGGCGGGGGGCACCTGACACGCACACCCACCCCTGAGGATACCTAGATTTGGGGATAGGAGGCGAGACTTTCAGAACCAGTTTTGAGCCCTCAGGTTCTAATCAATTTTCCAAGTACTGAACACATTCAAATGGTGAGGTTTTCACCCTGGGCCAGGGGCTGCACACGGTTTAAGTGCACATTACATCTCAATGCACGCCTGTGGCCGGCTCCCGGTTACTCCCCAGGATCTAAGGAACACGTGCCCGCCGTTCATCTGTTTCTCAGCGAGTATTCACAGAGAGTCTTCCAAGTTGCGGAGTGGTTCCAAACGCAAAGAGTCAGTGTGAATGGGACAGACCAAGACGCTGACCAATCCGTCCTCATGAGATTCACATTCAGGCAGGGAGAGATAATAGAACAATAAATAAACAAGATACCTTCAGAGAACAAAGAGTGCTATAAAGAAAATAATACATGTTAATGGTATATAAAGTGACTGGGGCAGGTGCGGGAGGTGGGACACAGCTGGTGATGGGAAAAGCACCTCTCACAAGGTGGGTTTGAGCTGTGATCGGAATGACAAGGAGAAGCTAACCAAGAAGATCAGAGGGAAGAAGTTTCCAGGCAGGGAAATCGCAAGTGCAAAGGCCCTGGGGCAGGAAAGGGCTTGAGCAGTTCCAAGGGCGGAAGAGACCAGGGTGGCTGAAGCCTTTGGGAAGGAGGAGAGTGGAACAGAGAGGAGAGGCAGGCCTCGGGCCACGTTAACAGCTGAAGTCTATTCTGAGTGCAGTGGGAAACCCTTAGAGGGTTTGAGGTTGGGGCGTGACATGTCAAATCATCTTTTAAAAAGTCCCCTCTGGCTGGGTGTGGAGAATGGGTTCTGGAGGACAATAGAATGACAGGGTGCCAGTGGAAGCTATCACATTTGTCCAGGTGACCAGGGATGGAGCCCTGAGCTAGGATGGCAAGGGGAGATACACAGTGCGAGCTGGTAAAGAAACCTGTTGCACATGGTTTGACCTACTACTTCCCAAACTGTCTTGAAGATGGAACCCTTTTATCCTGTAGCCTATTCCTGTAGCATGGGTGTTTTCCGTTGGAAAATATGGCTGTTTGCTCTGCCCATTTCAGCTAAATTTTCATTCATGAAAGCCATCTTCTTTGTTGGTTTTGCCCCTGCCAGTTGGTCTGGGTGTGAAATTATACTATATCTACTTGACTGCACAAGTCAATTAGTCCAGAATCTTGGGGCATGTAGGCACTGCTTCTTCTGAATTTCTTAACAGAAGGGTTCAGAAAAGAATTTAGAAGACTACCCAAACCCCGACTCAAACATTCATCGTTCACTGATAACAGGTTTCTGATAACGGTCCCTGCCCATAAGCAGACTCCTATCTCTGCACTCAGGTATTTTAGATGCCTGTAGGATCAGCAGAACTCTGCAAAAGTAACATTCCCACGAAGGTTAAACAGTGACTTGAAGAGCAAATTATACACTTTTAAAATGCAGGCCATTATTCTAATCAGAATAATTACTAATAGTATATGTGCCAAGACAAAGGTGAAATTCAAGAGATACAATTTGCCTGTGGTGGGATCCATTATCATACCTCACTGCCGTGCACTTCCTTCATTACCAGGAGCAATAGATTTTGCACTAAAGATTCTCACCTAAATCCTACTGTTATACATTATCTGCAAAACATGACACGAATGTAAGCATCTTTGAAAACACATGTACACATGTTAATAGTGGGAAAATAAACTCAACTGAAATCAGCAAAGTCGCCGCTCTTCAGGGAGTGATCAAAAGGTAACAGCAAATAAAGATGCAGAGCCACCTTCCACAGTCAAGATGCTTTACCATCCCACACTGTGGCTGGGACTAATGCCTGATGATGTCAAGGGCTCCTGGGACGGCAGTTCAACGGATTCTGGCTCCAGGCTCAGATCTGCTGCCGAGCCTGAGGACACATTTTAAAGCCCATCCTGACTGCACACAAAACACATCTCACGCTTACAGATTGCCATGGTATTTGGGAATTAAATCAATTGCTTCAAACTGTATCCTTGGATATACTATAACAGAAATATCTTGAAATATGCTGTGCTCACATTACTGGGGCCTGCTAGAATGTATACATTAAAACCCAGTGATGACAACTGGGAAAGCCCACTGAGTTCGGCCCCAACCTGTGAGATTACACTCTTGTTCTGTAAATAAATGGACAGGAACAAGGAGATGTTTTTTGTTGTTTTTTGATGCATTTCAAAGGCCAAACAGAAGGAAATGCTTAGTCATGAGACATAGAAGAAATCATGCACATTCACACAGGCCGGGCTCACCTCCCCACTTGCGGAAAGAGCTCAAGTGAGTTCACCTCGTGGCCTTTCAAGGGCTGGAAGCTACTGATGCTATTCGGTTCTCTGCCTTTGCCTCAGCTGAGCCAGCTTGTCTCTGCATCTGTGGCAAAGAAAGAAAGTTGTCCTCCACATTCCAAGAACACACGTGTACTTGTGACCCATGGGGGAACACAGCCTCAGCACGCACTTTCCTGAGACTTTTGCAGCAGGACAAAACTGTGAGGTTTTTTTTTTTTGCTGTTGTTGTTCTTTTAATAAATTTATTTATGTACTTATTTTGGCTGAGTTGGGTCTTTGTTGCTACGTGCAGGCTTTCTCGAGTGGGGGCTACTCTTCGTTGCAGTGTGCAAGCTTCTTATCGCGGTGCCTTCTCTTGTTGTGGAGCACAGGCTCTAGGCATGCGGGCTTCAATAGGTGTGGCACGTGGGCTCAGTAGTTATGGCTCGCGGGCTGTAGAGCGCAGGCTCAGTAGTTGTCGCGCACGGGCTTAGTTGCTCCGTGGCATGTGGGATCTTCCCGGAGCAGGGCTCGAACCCGTGTTCCCTGCATTGGCAGGTGGATTCTTAACCACTGCGCCACGAGGGAAGCCCCAAAACAGTGGTTTAACTGAGACTTCTCATGTGATTTTAGATCGTAACTCTTAACGATGGTTTTCACTTCTGGAAACATTGGTGCTTTTATAAGAATTCTGTTAGCAGTTGCATCACAGAGAGATGCTAGCAGGCCAACCATGGGATCAAGCTTCGTTTGCTGGCACATCTCAACTTATCCCCTCCCCGGGTTTCCTCCTCTACTCCTGGAACCTCAGGTGTCCAGGAGCCAAAGAGGACTCTCGTGGGTTGGTTGAGAGTCAAGCTTTCCCTAGGGACTGGCATGACGAGGAGCTGAAGTGTCTATAAGGATACATTCAGGTGCTCGGGCGGGGACAGGGGTAACCACTGTCTGCGTCCTAAGCAGGTGCCAGCCCCACTGCCTGGATCGCTCAGGGGGGCCGACACAGAGCCAGCTCAGGGTGGCTGGATGCAGGTGGAGAAGGGGAGGTGTGGGCGACGATGGGGTGTTGTGGGGCATAGCCTGGGTAGCAGTTGATACTCAGGTGCTGAGAAGGATGAGTCCCAGGGAAGCTGGCCTGGCTGCAGAGGGGACAGAGGGTGTAGTGAGAACCAGTGGGCTCCAAGGCTGGGCTTAGGGATGCTCAGAGAAACCCGAGACGGTGCTAGTAGCAGATAGCCGGAAGACCACCGCCCAGAAGGAAACATGTTGCTATTACACAGAATAAGACTCTGGAAGGGCAAGGCCAACAACTCATCTCAATGGCACGGCCGCACCCTGACCGCAGATAAAGGTAGCAAATCATTCCTAACAGCGGCAGTTCAAGAAACTGAGGTGGGGCTGGCGGCCAAATAGGAGGCTGTCTCACCCTCCCCGTGGCCCCTACATTGCCATCAAGGGAGGTGGGTGGGAAGCGGTCTTCCTGACTAATCTCCCTCCCCGCAAATGCAGGAGGATCACGTTCCAGGCCTCTGTGGCTGGGCTTCAGCCCTCTCCCTCAAGCAGTGCCGCCAGGGGCCTCAGCAGGCTCAGACACACTTCCAGCTGGCTCCAGCCTGAATCAGAAACTCCAGCCCTGACCCTGAGGATGGCTGGGGCGTTAAGTGGGAGCTCAAGGCAAGGTCTGGACCCAGTTTCTTCAGTAAGAATTGTTTACACTGAAGCTTTCTCAGGCTTCACAATCTAAAGCTTAGCACGGAGATCAAACTCAGTGATTTAAAAAAAAAAAAAAAAGAAGAAGAAAGGAAGAAACTTCTGAAACATCTTTCTGGCAAGTAACACTTTTTATCTGCAGGTTTACAACTTCCAGGGATGTTCCGAATTCAGCCCACAAGGGTGCTGAGTGCAGCTCCAACCACAGACATCCTCAGAACTCAGGACCTGGACAAAGGAAAGGGGGACCCCCCGGAAGTGTCCTTGGGGCGGAGACAAAGTCCACAAGCCCTTTCTCCACCGGCAGCTCATGGCCGGTTTTCATCTGGAATATCTTTGGCCCACATCCAGATTAAATGCCAGTTAGAAAGCTCTGGCCACTCGCTCTTTCTGGGCAGACGGCAACAGAGGTGAGCTCTAATCATTTACAAAGGTCACGATCGGGAGCCAGCCCCGGAGCGGTCATTTAAAATTCGATTGATCCCTATTTGTAGTCAAGGAAAGAAAATGGGCACTTGGACTGTATTGTAATTATGGGGCTTCCAGGCAACCGTAAATAGATGTGCAATCTTGATACTGGCAAATACCTGGGAGAAGAAATTATGACTCTGGTAGAGCACGTTGCTAGGAAAGGTTGAAGATAAAATTGTGCGTAAAAAAAAAAATCAATCATCTTTTAGCTAATTTGCCCTGCTCACCACCCATCAGGGTTATCACAATTGTCAGATGTGTGCTGAATATATTAAGATGAGGGTCTACTTGTTAAAAATGATCACCTAGAAAGCAAAGGCCTCAAATGGCAGTGGGGACCCTGGAGAGCTGACACTGGGGTCTGGGTGGGTCCGGGGGCCTTGAGTACAAAGGAGGGGCCTCTTGCTGAGAGACAGGGAAGTAGGGGAACCAGCATCAGCTCTCATGTCTGAGATGCCCCCCGCCATGGGCACAGCAAACACCAGCCCCATGCCCACCCTGCTGATGACTGGGGAGAAAGACATCTGGAAGGAGGAAGGTCTGCCTGTCCTGTGAGTGGCAGTAGGAGAGTGAGTAGCTGGTACATTCTGTGCTGCTTGGTTACAGAGGACTGGGCCTGGCACTTTGACATCCATAACCTTAACCCTCACTACGACCCCCTGGAGAGAAGTATTATCAGCCCCCTTTACTGATGGGAAAACGGAGGCAGGGCGAGGTTCAGAAATGTGACCGAGGTCACATGGAGGCAAGTGGCTGAGCGGTGTCCAGAGTCAGCTGGAGGTAGAGACCAGGGTATCTGGGTGCCTCACCCCACTCCGGCCGAGGTTGCCCTAGCACCTCTGAAAGAGCTGAGGGCAGGGACTGGCTGCACCCACTCTCCAAGTCTGCCTCTGCCTCTGTTCCACACCCCTGGAGAATCTCTCTCTCGCTTTGCCTCTCTAGGAACCTACAAGGCACCGAGCATAAAATGATACTGGTGGGAATTCCCTGGCAGTTCAGTGGTTAGCATGGCATGCTTTCACTGCCAAGGCCCCAGGTTCAACCCCTGGTTGGGGAGCGCGGCCAAAAAACCCCCAAAAAACCCACACGATATTGGCTGGACGGCAAACATTCCCCACGGGGGCTGGAGGGCCTTCTGTCTTTCTTCCGAGCTGAGTCTACCTTATGAGAAGCAAGGCTGCTACGGTCTGGAGAGTTTGTTTCTGCTTGGGGATGGTCTCTAACATCTGCCCCCTCTCGTCAATCCCACCTTCTAAGGTCAGTATACACAGTGCCTTGGCATCCCAGGAGCTCCGTGATGGCTGCCAGTGGGATGAGCAGTGCCTCGCTCAGGAGTGAGGTATAGTAAACCAAGGTAGCCCCTTCTCCATGTGGAATCAACAGTTCTAGGACACAGGTGGTAGGCTGGGTGCTGAGGAAAGGGCACGCCTGTCAGCCAGGTGAAGGTATCAAATGGAGAGCCTTTCTGAAATTGACCAGCCACTGCGGGGTAAACCTCTATAAGGGCTCAATATCATACCCAAGTAATGCTACTTCTAAAAATCTATTCCAGGGAAAATTTCAGGGAGTAGATAGGGATTTATGCACATTGATCACAGTGTTGTACATAATGTGAAAAATTGTGAAGAGCTTAAATAGCCAACATTTGGGATTGATCAAGTGAATTATGGCATCTGCATATGGCATTATAGTGTTTTATATAGAGTTTCTCGTGATATGGGGAAATGTTTATGACATAAAGCTACACAACCACAGCAACAAAAACCCAAGTATCAAATCATAGAAAACCTTATAATGAAAAATTCATAGATAACTATGAGGATTATGGGTGATGTGGTTCTGCTTTCATATACTTTAGTTATTTTCAAAATTGTCTACATTTAGTTATCCTCCACGGGTGGCTGGCGTCCAGGCCTGGGCTAGGGTCCAGCCAGGCCACAGCGACCCCGGGAAGTCCAATTTGGGTTCATCGGAAGGTGCTTTTCTTCCTCTAATTTTTTTTTTTTTTTTTTTTTTTTTTGCCGTACGCGGCCGTCCCACTGCCGTGGCCTCTCCCATTGCGGAGCACAGGCTCCGGACGCGCAGGCTCAGCGGCCATGGCTCACGGGCCCAGCCGCTCCGCGGCATGTTGGGATCCTCCCGGACCGGGGCACGAACCCATGTCCCTGCACCGGCAGGCGGACTCTCAACCGCTGCACCACCATGGAAGCCCTCTTGCTCGTTTTTAATGTGGTAAAATGCACATAGCATAAAATGTGTCATCTTAACCATTTCTAAGTGTACAATTCAGGGGCATTAGGTACATCCACATTGCTGTGAAGCCATTACTGCTATCCATTTCTAGAACTATTTTAACATCCCAAACAGAAACTGTGTCCACTGAACAATAACTTTCTATTCCTCCCTCCTCCCAGCCCCTGGGAACCTCTGTTCTACTTTCTGTCTCTATGGATTTGCCTGTTCTAGGCACCTCATACAATATTTGTCCCTTAGTTTCTGGCTTCTTTCACTTAGCATGACATGTCTTCAGGGTTTATCTAAACTGGCACACTCACCCTGCCCTTACTTCCATTTAGTCCTCATTGAACTCAGGACGGGAGGGGCTGTTCCCATTCCACAGCTGAAAGAACTGAGGCTCACAAGGGTAGAGTGGGGACTTTTCCTCGGTTTGACTGAGTCCATCACTTGCTGCTGGCACCAGGACACCTGCCATCAGTGGTCCAGAGTCAGACAAGGAGCAGTGATCTGGCCTCTTTGCCGCAAATACCTATGCTGAACTTAAGTGATTGCGTATCTCCCTCACCAAAACCAGAGAATAAAAGGGACATTCTCCCCAAATACTTTCTGGAGGTCACTAGGGTCTGGCACAAGAATCCCACCCTTTGTGGGCAGCGGGTCTCTAGCCGGACCCTTCCCAAAGCACAGCTCTGCACCTGGCTCTCCAACCTTCCTCCCCACCCTTGGGCGTAAGGTGAGCAGACACCCTCCCTCCCCATCTGCCACCCTTCCCCTGCAGCATCTCCAGACTGAGGAAAGAGCCTGGGTGCAGTCCCGCTGGGAACCATCTCACATTCTCCCTCCACATCTGTCCTCAAGAGGGATGTGGTGAGGGCTGTGGTAGCAGGGTCTAGCTGTCCCAGGAACAGGTCTTCTCTCAGCGCTGGCCTTTTGCTCCTGCCCTGAGCTTTCGCACTCTGAAAGCTACATTCCAGTCACCGGCAGATTGTGAAAAGCCTACCTCTATTAACGGTACGTTTTCCAGTATGGAGGTTTCTCAAAAAACTAAAAATAGAACTACCAATGATCCAGCAATTCCACTCCTGGGAATATATGTGAAAAAAACCAAAAACCCCTTAGTTGAAAGATACATGCATCCCTATGTTCATAGCAGCATTATTTACAATAGCCAAGATATGGAAGCAGCCTAAGTGTCCATCAACAGATGAATGAATAAAGAAGATGTGATACACACACACACACACACACACACACACACACAATGGAATACTACTCAGCCATAAAAAGAATGAAATTTTGCCATTTGCAGCAATATGGGTACACTTGGAGGGCATTGTGCTAAGTGAAATAATTCAGACAGAGAAAGACAAATACTGTATGATATCACTTATATGCAGAATCTAAAAAATACAACAAACTAGTGAATATAACGAAAAGTGAACAAACTCACAGATGTAGAGAACAAACTAGTGGTTACCAGTGGGGAGAGGGAAGCGGGGAGGGGCCATATAGGGGAAGGGGAGTAAGAGGTACAAAACAAGCTACAAGGATATATTGTACAACACGGGGAATATTTTATAATAACTATAAATGGAGCATAACCTTTAAAAATTGTGAATTACTATACTGTACACCTGTAACTTATATCATATTGTACAGCTATACTTCAATTTAAAAACAAAAGTTCGCTTTCCACAGCCCAGTCACAACAGCTCATTAACTGATGGAGTCCTCCTAAACAAGTCGAATACCTGCCAACAACACACACCTCATAGAATACATTGACTGATGCCAGGCAATTATCAAGTTTCTTCTGTATTTAACACAACACATTGCATCGTTACTGTGGCACAATCACCTTAGAAGATGGTAATTTTTGTCCTTCTGTGTATCATTTTGATCCTAGGACAACCAGACAGGCCTTTCCCTGCAATGCCCGTCTTTGCCAAATCTCTCCCACCGTCCCCAGCTTGGACCACCATGGGGCCTCTTCACTAGCTTCCCTGCCTTTGCTCTTGCCCTCTTTGAGTCCATTTTCCCCATGAATGCCAGAGTGACCTTTTAAATACGTAAATCAGATAATGTCATTCCCTGCTTCAGAAGTTCCAATGGTTGCACACGGCAACTAGCCTCACCTCAAGCCCCCTATGGCCTACTGATGGTGCCCTGAGTGGTGTCACCCAGCAGCCTCCTGGCCTTGTCCCCTCCAGGCACACGGCTTCCCCCTCTCCCTCGAACACCCACCCCAGGGCCTTTGCACTGGCACATCCTCCCCCAGTTCTCTGCCCAGCTGGGTCCTTCCCATTCCCTGCAGTCACAGCAGTTGTCACCTCCTCAGAGAGGCCTTCCCTAACTAGTCCAGCTGAAGTAGCCCTGTCACTCGCTATCACATCACCCTATTTCTTCGTGCTTCTTAATCAGTATCTGAAATTATTTTATTTGCGTTACATGTTTACAGCATCTGAAATTATTGTGCTTTTTATTACATGTTTACTCTCCGGGGACAGAAGCTTAGTGTGTGTTGATAATGGTCACATCTCCAGGGACTATCATGGATTAGGCACTCAGTAATGCTTGTTGACTGACTGACAGAATAAATTTTTTTTTTAAGTTCTCCTTTTACTCCAACTCTCCCTCAGCCCCTGTCTTACGGTTCTCCTTGAAGGGACTGTCCTCGGCTATAGGCTCCACTTCACCATCCCCCCACTCACGCCCGCACCACTGCCGTTAGATTTCGTCCCTCTGCTCCTCTGCAGCTGGTCTCGCCAAGATCACCTCACCCACTCCAGGGCCCCTCAGTCCTGCCCCAGCTCAACCTGCCTGTGTGCCCCGGCGTGCGCAAACCCAACCCGCTGCTGACTACACTCTGTGTCCCCCACCCCCTACTCCTCTTACGTGATCCCCTACTCCCCCACTCGCCCGAGCAGGAAACTCAGGAGCCTGGGGCAGACACTTTCTGTGTCCTAGCCGCATCCCTGGGCACACCTGATTTCGGCACAGCAATTGTGAATGGTCCCAGGCACACGGCCTGGGTCCCACATCGAAGGCACCCCTCAGCATCCATCAGATTTTTCAGTGGCCACAGGAGGCCACTCAACAGGAGATAGTGTGTCAACTTGACCGGGCCATGGAATGCCCAGATATTTGGTCAAACATTATCCTGGGTGTGTCTGTGAGGGTGTTTCTGGATGAAGTTAACACTTGAACTGCTAGACTGAGTAAAGCAGGTGGCCCTCCGCAGTGTGGGCAGCCCTCATCCAGTCTGTTGAAGGTCTGAACAGAACAAAAAGGCGGACCTTCCTGAGAGTGAGAGAGAATTCCTCCTGCCTGTTTGAGTTGGGAACATCAGGTTTTTCCTGCCTTTTCTTAAGTTGAAACATCAGCTCTTCCTGGGTCTTGAGGCTGCTGGTCTTCAGTGGTCTTCTACCCCAGTGGCTGTCCTGGGCTCCAGCTGGCTGACTGCAGATCTTGGGGCTTGTCAGCCTCCATAATCACATGAGCCAGTTCATCATAAAATACGTCTCTCTCTCTCTCCCTATTTATTTATTTTTGTTACATTTAACAAATATATAGAGACGTTATATATATATATGTACGTATGAGAGAGTTACTGTGATGAATGTTTAATATATTTAGATGAAACATAATGAATATACAGCTCATTTGTTCTGTTTCTCTGGAAAACCCTAATACAGGCAACTGTCAACCACTGGGAGATGGGCGCTAGTTGATAGGTGCCCCAGCTTCCTGTCCTTCTGAGGGACGATTCAGAGGAGTATTCTACATGGTTCCTCTGCCCACTGCAGTCACCAACTCACTCACGTACCTTCACAGGAGTCTCCTCCTTCCCTGTGCCCTCCCTCTGCTTCCTGGGCCTGCTCCTGTACCTCTAGCTGAGTCTCAGGCTTGATTTCAGCAGGACTTAGCCAGGGGACCTCCTAGATGCCTCCCATCCCCACAGCAAACACATCCACTCAGTCTCCAGACTGGTAGGCTCTACCCCTAAGGCCCTCTGACACTGTCTGTATTAGTTTCCTGTGACCACCGTAACAAGTCACCACAAATCTTGGGCACGGGGTCTGGGGGTGGGGGGGAGGAGGTTAAAAAGAACAGAAATGTATTCTCTCACGGTTCTGGAGTAGAAGTTAGAAATCAGTATCCCTGGGCTGAAGCCAAGGTGTCAGCAGGGGCACACTCCTTCCCAAGGCTCCAGGAAAGAATCTGGTCCGTGCCTCTTCTTGTGGCTGCTGACATTCCTTAGCTTGCGGCCACATCCCTCCTGCCCTTGCTTCTATGGTCCCGTTGCCTCCTTTTCTACCTGTGTCAAATCTCTCCCTGCCTCCTTCTTATAAGTAGACATGTAACTGGCATTTGCGGCCCACCTGGATAATCCAGGATAACCTCCCATCTCAAAATCCTTAATTTAATCAGGCCTGCAAAGTCTCTCTTTCTCTCTCTCCTATATAAGGTAATGTTCACAGGTTCCAGGGATTAGAATCTGATATTTTTGGCGGGGGGGCATTTTTCACCCTCTACAAGTCTCCCCATCATTCTTCCCATGAACTATTATGAACAGCCTCCTGTCCAGCCCCACCAAATCCATTCTCCAGGCTATAATCAGAGACACTTTTCTAAAGGCAAACCTGCTCAGGTAGCTCTGCACTCACAGCCCTGGAAGGCTTTCTGTTGCCTGCAGGACAGGGTGCCCATTGTGGAGCCAAGGCCCCACCCACCTCTGCACTGCCCCTCGCAGCTCCAGGCTCAGACACCTTGGGGACCAGGACTGCTGTCAGGAGGGAATGCGGATGCCAGAATTTTTAGAAAACCCAAAAATCCAGGTTTGGCTCGGTTTGGTTTTGAATGTGAAACCGCTCAGTGTTTAAATGTTGGCAGCTAATTTAAAAAGAAAATGTAACACATCGCAGGCCACCCAAAGCAGTCTTCAAGCTGTCCCCTTTCAACCTCTGCCCAGCAGCTGCAGGACGTGCTCCTTTCTGGCCTCAGGCATCTCCTGATCTCCCCGCTTCGCTGGAAGCACTCCCCTGACCACCCCAATACACTCCTTGTCTGACTATCCCCTGCTTTCCTTCTGGTGGACTAACTCCTGTCATAGCTCACAATCCTCCTCCAGGGTTGGTGCCCGCCCATGGAACTCTGTCTCCCACCAGACTATGAGCACCTCAAAGATAAGAGTAAATCCTCCCCTTTCTTTTCTTTTCTTTTTTTTTTAATACCATTTTAGTTTCTTATTAATTTATTTTTGGCTGCATTGGGTCTTCATTGCTGTGTGCGGGCTTTCTCTAGTTGCAGCGAGCAGGGGCTACTCTTCCGCTGCGGTGTGCAGGCTTCTCATTGTGGTGGCTTCTTCTGTTGCGGAGCATGGGCTCTAGGCGCGTGGGCTTCAGTAGTTGTGGCACGTGGCTCAGTAGTTGTGGCGCATGGGCTCAGTTGCTCCGCGGCATGTGGGATCTTCCCGGACCGGGGCTCAAACCCGTGTCCCCTGCATTGGCAGGTGGATTCTTAACCACTGCACTACCAGGGAAGCCCAGTCTTTTAAAAAAAATATTTATTTACCTTATTTATTATTTATTTTTGGGTGCATAGGGTCTTCGTTGCTGTGCACAGGCTTTCTCTAGTTGCGTTGAGCGGGGCCTACTCTTCATTGTGGTGCGTGGGCTTCTCACTGCGGTGGCTTCTCTTGTTGCGGAGCACGGGCTCTAGGCACGTGGGCTTCCGTAGTTGTGGCACCCGGGCTCAGTAGCTGTGGCTCGCGGGCTCTAGAGCGCAGGCTCGGTAGTTGTGGCGCACGGGCTTTGTTGCTCCGTGGCATGTGGGATCTCCCCAGACCAGGGCTCGACCCGTGTCCCCTGCATTGGCAGGCGGATTCTTAACCACTGCGCCACCAGGGAAGCCCAATCCTCCCCTTTTTGTTAGAGAACCTCACAAATAGGGAGTGCTCAGCAGATAGTTGTAGAATTATGAATATGTCCTCACGTTTAAGAAAGCATCAAACATTTTATTTTCAGAGCAGAGCCACAGATTCACCAAATTTGGAAATATAAATATGGGTTAAAGTTGTTTCAAAATGAGTCTTTCAGTTCAGAATTCAAGATTGCTTGGTCTATCGCAGCAAAGGGCAGACAGGAAAAAACAGATGCTGCCTGCATTTTATGGGCAGATTCACTAGGCACTGATTTGTACACAGTTCGCTGCAAGCACTTAGCAGCCTTCTGTAGCTGGGATACCTGCATCCATCTGCACACATGTGCGTGCCCTATATCCCAGCTCATCAATACTACTGTGGTAAGGTTAATCATTCTTATGAGTGTGAATGACACTCACTTACCTGCTTTGTGTATACCAACTTGACCTCACCTGCCATTGTATCATCCCAAACCCTCTACTAGGAAGGAGGTGGGTGTCACCACTTCAGATAAATCATGCTAGGAGTTTATACTCATATTATTACTGCAAAAGAACACCACAGAGTTTAGAATTCTTCCTTCACCCCAAAAAGTCCATTAAAAGAGTTAATTTTACGATAGCCAATACAAAGTAAGAAGGCTGAATTTTAGAAGTCAAAGTGTAAAATCAACTAGAGCATTGTAAAGGTGGATATTGGGAGGGCAGGGGGTATATATTTGGCCTAAACAAGCTAGATCAGTCACTCCGAAACAGTTCAGCACCTTTGCACTTTCCAAATTATCTACCATCAACACACATTACCTTTAGAATCAAGCAAAGGATGACATTTTTAAATGTGTGGAGAAACTACTAATCAATTAGCAGAGGCTTCCCAAGAATCCATGGTGCTGCTGGACTTGGTACCACTGGGGCAACAGGAGGTGGGCAAGACTTGGCCCTCCTGGGACATGTCACAGACTTAGGAAGTTAGCACACCAACATGTGGCGCTCAGCCCGGAGGAGGGAGGGCGGCAGGGTGGTTGGTGAGCAAGCAGCAGGGTGAGGCCCATGGTGTGAGGGGGATCCAAGAGGTCTCATGTCCCAGGAGAAACCTTATGGGGCTTTCAGATGCCCCATATTTTAATTACTACTTTGATTTTAATACTACTTTGATTTCACTGTGTGTGTGTGTGTGTGTGTGTGTGTGTGTGTGTCTGTGTGTGTGTGTGTGTGTGTCTGTGTTTCTACCTCTTCATTGTCTTGTAACTCATGTTACTGAAGCCAACGACTTGCTGAAGGAACAAAGTCTGGTGTTGTACAACTGGGTGTGGGAGGGGCTGGCAAAAGCTTCCTTTATAAGTTTAAATCTGATCCTGTTTCCCTCCGATCCTCTTACCCCTGGGACCCTACTGCAAACCCTCCAGGCTCATTCCCCGAGTTGGAACCTGAATAAATTCTTGCAGCTCCTGAACCCACAGTGCACGTTCACATCTCCTTTCTCCGCACATACTGTCCCTTGTTTAGAAAATCCTTCTTCACCATTTCAGTCTAATAAATCCTATTCATCCTGTAAAACTCAGTGCCAGTGTTACCTCTCCCGTGACACCTCCCTCTCCTGGCTGCTGCTTTGATACTTAACAGTGCGTCCTCTACATCTCTGTAAACACGCATCACTTCTGTCATCTCTTGTGAGCTTCTTAAAGGCATGAGACGGTGTCTTTTTCATCTTTGTATCCCTGGCTATTTGCACTAACCCCAGCAAAGGGCAGGTGCTCAAATCCCACTTGAGGAACTGATCTAGGTGTCTGGGAAGTGCTGTGTGAGGGCCCATGCTGCAATCTGGATCCTTGGTAAAATTCTCAAGGTCAAACTGGTGGAGGCTCTTGCAGAAGTAGCTTCTTTTGCCCGTGAGATTCCTGGCAGGTCAGTATCCACCCTCACCACGCCCTCTACTCCCTATGTTTGATGGATCCTGCACCCAGGGCTGGAGCTGTGCAGAGGGCAGATGTGCCAAAGAGGCCAAGTGCACTTTCTGCATCCTCCTGTGGAATCCTACAGACCCGCACGGGCTATTCCTGAGCCCAAACCCAGGCCTGTGGAGGCCACATACTGACCCCTCTGCCCCCTAGTCCCCGCCCAAGCTGGAGGCTGTAGCAGAGCCAACAGCAATGCTGTGCACCCAAGGTAGAATCCAGGGTAGAATGTTGGCCTTGGGGACCTGATTGGTGCCTCCCTCCCCTGCAGCCCTCTCTCGTCTGACTCACTCATCCTCCAGCCTTCCTGCCACTCACACCCCTGCAACAGGCCAGGCATTTCCACACCTTTGCATGCACTGTGCTCCCTGCCTGCAAGCCTTCCTCCACCTGGCCAGCTCTGCTCAGTCCCCAGCAGCCCTCACAGACATCCCTCCTCTGTGACCTCAGTCCCAACTCCCCTCCCCGTGCAGTCTCCCCAGTGCCCACCACTCGGTGGTAATGATTTGCTTCTTCTCCGATTCTTTCTTCCACCCTCACGTGGTGTCCTGAGGACAGGGGTGACCTCTGTTGTCCCAGGGTTTCCCTCAGGACTGGGGCAGTGTTTTGTACGCAGCAAGTGCTCAATGCGTGCTTGTGGGCACAAAATCAGATATTGAGAATGGTGGGGAAAGCATCTAGAAAACAGTTACTCCAGTCTACGCCTTCCCCAGGAAGAGCAGGTATAAAATTCTTTCCTTTTTCTAAAGAAATATTTGCAAATCTTTTGCCAGAATCTCTGCAAGTGAGATGCTATGGATGAGGAGAAAGGTGAACCTCTTTAAGATATTAATTAACAGGGACTTCCCTGGTGGTGCAGTGGTTAAGAATCCGCCTGTCAATGCAGGGGACAAGGGTTCGAGCCCTGGTCCGCGAAGATCCCACATGCCGCACAGCAACTAAGCCTGTACACCACAACTACTGAGCCTGAGCTCTAGAGCCCGCGAGACACAACTACTGAGCCCACGTGCCAGAGCTACTGAAGCCCGTGCACGTAGAGCCTGTGCTCTGCAGCAAGAGAAGCCACCACAATGAGAAGCCCGTGCACCACAGCGAAGAGTAGCCCCCGCTCGCGGCAACTAGAGAAAGCCCACGTGTAGCAACGAAGACCCAACACAGCCAATAAAGATATTAACCACACAGACTGATAATGTGGCTAATGAACAGGCTTCTCAGCAGAGACAACCAGACCTGGTGGGGCTGAGCCCCATCCCTCTCTTTTTTTCATGGGAAAGCTACACCTTTACTACCCTCCTTTCAACCAATGAGAGTTCACTGCCTTTTTCTATTCTCCTTTAGCCATAATGCTTCAGTTTAACCAAGCAGTTGGAGAGAAGGCCACTGAAACTAATTTCCAAAGTGTTGTGCAGGTTGGAAAAGAAGGCAACATGGTGCTTAAAGGCACTACTGCTTCTGTGATGGTGTCCAAGCCAAACTATTAAATTTTTTATTTTTTAAAGACACACAATACATCTAAGATCTCAGTTCCAAGAAGTGGGGGTCTCTATTACAAAAGAACGTCTCCATCAAAATGACCTGCTGCGCCCTGTCTCTTCCTGAGCAGACAGGGGCCCGGGGGCGGCCGGGGAGAAAAAGCTGGTCAAACCCCCTCCTCAGAGGCCTGGGTTTCAGAGGCTTCCCTTCCTCTGACCAAGAGAACAACAAACCACCAGTCCAGACTCCGAGAGCTCAAAAGAAGCAACTGTGTTTCTCACTCAACACCCTCCTTTACCAGATGAAGGACACCGATTCATGGAGAGGAGACATATATTTCAGGCCATTTTTCATACACCGACAAGAAGTGAATTAGGAAATCATGTAAGTACAATACACGAGTCATCCCTTCCTATTGATCACATGTAATTTACATCTTACAGAGAAGTGAATTCTTGCATTCTCACTCCACAAGGAAAATCTCAATGATTTATTCATTTCAAATGAAAAATAGAAGGTAGATGAGAAGAATGACTTCACAGACGCGTCGTTCTCGGGGCACTGGTGCGAGGCTCTCTCGCACACTGCCCGAAGGGCTCCGTGTGCAAGTCCCTCTAATTAACAAGGTGAATCAGGCAGCAGCTCTCTAATTAGTGAGCATGCTAAGCCAGTGGAAACAGGCAGGCAGACTGGTACACATAGCTGGCCAACAAAGGCACGGCACATTTCAAGTGAAAAATGCAGATTTCTTCTAAATAACTATGAAAAGTAAGACGGTTGGGGGGAAAAGAACACCTAATTTTAATTCGCATGTTTCATGTGTAATGTTCATTCATTCTCAGGGATAACCAGCTCCTTTGGTAAGACAGGGTTTGTGTCAGCCCTTTGTACAACCTTTCCAGGCAAAGCGTCACTAAAAACATGGGCATTTTTGCTTGAAATAAGAATCAACATCTTAGTTTGGGATATATGATCAATTTGCGTGTTTTAGTCTAGTAAGCAATACCTGCCATTTATCTTTATTTCTTGTTCTTCCAAAACTCAGAGATGTCTGATGGGAAACCCTCTCCAGAGATTTGCTCAGTGCTGTTCAGTCCCTCGGGACACATTGCAAGGAGCCCCCATAGGACAGAAACTGCTAGCACCTGCGCTCTCTAAAGAGGGGCAGAGCCCCCGCAGGGCCTCACCTGGTGACCAGCTTGGCCTCAAGGTGAGTCTGGACTGCCACTGGACACAGGTTTGGCATCCTGGCCATTTGCCCTGGTTTTACCTGTTTTTGCTCATCTGCCATCTTTAATGCCTTCAAGATAGCACCTACCTTTGCCAGGCAGGCTCCCCTCTGCAACAGCCAGGCTCTGTGGGTGCAGCCTGCAGTCACCCACAGCACACCAGTATGTCAGTGGGGACACCACCATGCAGGTTCACCTCCTCATTGATGCCCCTAAGGACACGACCACACCTTGCTGCCCGATGGGTTTGACTTCACTGAGGATGGTGAACAACCTCTGAGTCTTTTCTATTCCAGCCACTTGCAGTGTTGCCCGAAAGGTGTTTTCTTTCAGCATCAGGGACTAGTTATTAGGTAGCTGCTGAAACAGTCTTGTGAATGGAGAACGTACTGACTCAGATTCAGATACAACACACATCTACTGAATCTCCGTCCCAGACACTTTGCCGGGCACTTCCTCTGGAGTAGGCACTGATGTTACCACTGTTTATAGTTTATGGTCAGGAGGGGTAAAGAGTGTGCCCTGGGTCCCTCAGCTGGAAAATGCTGCTGGAAGCAGACAATGAACTCTGGGTTTATACCCCAACCTGTACTTTCCTCTCTTCTCCTCACTAAGACTCACGTGCCCCTGCTCTGACCTGCAGGCCAAAAAGTGTCACTTCATAAAACTCACTGCTGTTCCCACAACAGCAAACTCTAAGACCCATAAGCAGTTCAGCAGTTGTTTCCAAAGAATAGTTTCCCTGCCTTTCTGGAGAGAAATAAGAGGGACAGCTTAGAAATGTGGGGATCCTTGTAAGGGCACCCCTCCCCCCAATTTTACTGTCCCTGGAACCTCGTAAAAGATTATTTCCAGGCAAATGTAAGTGAAAAAGATCTGAAAAGCAGTCACGGAGGAGGGGGGCAGTCAAAAGAAGCTAAAGGAAGCTGGGCCAACTGGGAGACTGCACAAGCCCTGTTTCACTGTGGCTTGGGGTTCCCCTCCCACATGTGCCAGGCAGCTCCCAGGTTAAATTTTCTTGGGGTTTTCTCTGCATCCATGCAAACATCCACCCACATGCTCTCTCTTCAGCTCTTCACTCACGATCAGCTTCATCTATATAGTCTCCATCTTACGCACAAACTCAGCATTTAAGAGTCTCCAGCGCACACTGGCCCACAGGACAGCGGTGGCCGAGGGGACAGGGAGGGCAAGTGTGTCACTCCTGCCTTCTCCCCATCCTCCCACACGTTCCTCACCAGCTCTGCCTGCAGAAGCCTTTGTAGCCCCTCTCCTGCACCCACTCTTCCACTCATCACCCTCATCACCAACTCCCCCTAGAATAACAGCCCCCCTCCTCTGAATCCTGTAGCGATCTGATGGGGCTTTCTTGAGCCATCACCCTCTGTTTCATATGTACAGTCACCTGGGCAGCAGAACAAAACTGTGCTTTCAGCCAGTCAGACCTGGCCTCCAATTCTGCCTCTGCCAATTTCAGGCCACGATACCTTATTTCCATCATCAAGTTTCTGCTTCCTTAGCTGGAAAAAGTGGAAATAACCCTCCTACCTTGAAGAGTTGTTCAGAGGGTTAAATGAGATGAAGCTGAACTAGCTTCGTGTGGTATCTGGCATATAGCAGGTGCTAAGGACTAATCTAAGAAAAATTCTTTTCATTTTGGAAACTACCTGGTATAATTTAAAAAATGATGTATTTGAATTTCATTTATGTCTGCTACCAACCCCAGGCAGGTGAGTCATGAACTAACTACGTGACCTTGTGCAGGACACCAAACCCCTCTGAGCCTCAGTTTCCTCATCCATAATATGAAGTTAACCATACCTGACTCACAGGCGTGGTTTAATGAAGTAAGAGATGCCAGAGCCCGCAGCACAGGAGTCATTCAGTAAATGTCAGTCAGAAGCAAGAACCTTGTGTGTGCCCGAACCTGACAAAGAATCTGAACAGGAGGACTACTCTCAATAAATGAATATTTGTGGAAGGAATGAGAAGGGAAGAGGTGTAACAGATGCCTGTACCTTTGGCAATTTTTATTCTTTATGCCTTTGGGTGAGCCACTCGCCCTTCTGGGGTCTCAGTATTTTCAATCCACAAAATGGGAGAAAATCTGTCAACCTCATTGGATTGCTTCCAGAATTAATACTTACAAAATGTAAGTCTAGGGGAAAAAGTACATCAAATTATGAAACAAGGACTATTTCAGAAACTTAGTTAATTATTTCAACTGGAGTGAATATTATAGATAAAAGCATCTATTACATTCATTATAATCCCATGTTTTCACTTGATCAAACTTTGACGGTCACTTTTTTGCTCAGATACCAAGTATTTCTGCCTTTAACTTGTGGAGGCGAGCCATCTGAGGTAATTCAGGACAGCTGTTTTTACATTAAACATGGAAAATTTTAAATTTCATTAAAAAAATTACAACATGTTTTATGTGCAAATAGTTTTAAATGTCTGAGCTTTCTTACTGGAAAGTTAGTATGTGATTAAAAATTCCAAAGTAAATTTTTGGGGACTTGCAAAGCATTGAAATAAACAGACTATGTTTACTTATTTTTGGAGCAGAATGGTAAATACCCACTTTAAATAAATTATAATTTGTCTTTAGGAATATCTTTTGGCGCTAATGCCTTCTATATACATAGCTGAAATGCTTGTCTTATCTGAAGCTAACTTTAAAAAAATTAAAAAGCACTAGACAGTACTTACTCAGCCCTGCAGAACATCTATCCCTGCTGGTAGAAATTCTCCATGGCCAGAGATTCTCTACAGTGACACCAAGTTTGCCCAACCATAGTTCATATTCTTAGGGGATTGCTTTTCCAGCAACAGGTAAAGTCAGGGACCAGGGCTAAATGGTGAATCGTAACTAACAGCTTTAATTCAGAATTCCCTGGTAAAAAGTCCAGTACAAGGTGTATTAGTTTCCTAGGGCTACCATTAAAAAGTTCCACAAACTGGGTGGCTTAAACAGAAATTAATTGTCTCCCAGTTCAGAGGCTAGAAATTCAAAATCAAGGTGTCAGCAGGATTGGTTCCCTGTGAGGGCTGTGAGCTTGTTACAGGCCTCTCTCCTAGATTCTTGTGGCCTCAGGCATTCTTTGGCTTGTAGATGGTGTTCTCTCCTATCTTTACATCATCTTCCCTCTGTGCCTCCAAATTTCCCCTCTTTATAAAGACACCAGTCAAACCAGATTAGAGTCTACTCTAATGACCTCATCTTAACTAGATCTTCTGCAAAGAGCTATTTCCAAATAGGGTCACATTCACAGACACTGGTGGGGTTAGGACTTCAGCATCTTTGGGAGACACAATTGGGCCCATAACACAGGGAAAACTGTCGAGAGTCACTGGTTTAGAAGTAAAGTCTCCAAGGCTGCAACTGGGCAGAGGGAGGAAGTGTGCAGCTGGCCTGTTCTTGCCCCGCCTCCTGGAAGGCAGCTGGCAGAACTGGTCTACCCATTGGCCCTGCAGGCTTGGAAGCTGGGTGTTGCCAACAAGTGGAGAGGGTATCTATCTCACAGGGGCTGTGTTCCATGAGGCTAGCTCTCAGGACTGCTGTAAAAACTCAGCATGCCCATTTATTGATAGAGAGGGACCGTTCACAGGGAGGGTGATGCTTGGGTCTACATGATCTGCACATTCTCCTCCTCCAGGTGAACATGCAGCTGTACAGAGAGTGTGGGTTTGTGTGTTTCAGGGCATCACAGCTTGGTCTCCATCTCCACACAGGGGTAGCCCTGATCATAGGGTAAGGTGCTGCCAGGATTCCCTGGGGAGGGCCTAGAGTGGCCTCTCATAGTCTCTCCCTGCTGACCTTGAGTGGACCAGACATGTTTCTAAGAGACACATTTTTCTAAGATATTCCCAGAACCCTCCTATTGACAAACTGACTCTGAAGAACTCAGCTTTGATTCAATTCCTGTAGATTTCATCATTTAGCTCTGAAGTCATTCTCTCCTCTCTCATTTCCGGGTTCTTGGGGTACCTCACTATGGTCCCCAACTACATACCCACAGCCTTCCTGAGAACATGCTTGCCTTAATTAATTCTCTCTTTAAAAATAAATAAAACCCGACCTTCTGACTGTGGTATTTTATTCAGTGCCCCTCCTGGACAAGGTCTGCTCTTCCTCTTTCACAAATAGGGGCTGACCAGACAAGCTCATCAAGATCCACCCAGCAGGCTCTGAGCAGAGCTGGCAGTGGGTGTGAATGGCCAGGAAGAGTTGGTCTTTGGTGCGATGTGCAGCGAGCTTGGGGGGACTCAGATGTGGCTAAGAAACAAAGGAAGTGCTATAAGAATTCTCTTTTGGACCAGCACATTGGAGCTCCTGAAAAAAGGTCTTCAAATAAATCATTCCTCCTGTGTCACATAAAAGGTTCAAATAGATCACTGATGTCAATTATACCTCAACAAAGCTGGAAAAAATAGAGAAACTTGAGATATTTTAAAAAATAGATCACAGATTTTTCTAAGTGACAAGACAACTAGATGCACAATAAAAAACAAGTCTTATTCCAAGATCAGGAATATACATCTCTACTAAAATATAATTATTTGGGGGTAAGCTAGTATTAATGGCAAGGATCACTCAAAATGAGTAGTTGAGGGGCTTCCCTAGTGGCACAGTGGTTGAGAGTCCACCTGCCGATGCAGGGGACACAGGCTCGTGCCCCGGTCCGGGAAGATCCCACATGCTGCGGAGCAGCTAGGCCCGTGAGCCATGGCCGCTAAGCCTGCATGTCCGGAGCCTGTGCTCCCCAACGCGAGAGGCCACAACAGTGAGAAGCCCGTGTACCACAAAAAAAAAAAACACCCAAAAAACAAAAAAACTGAGTACAGAAGGAATATAGGACAACATAATAAAGGTCATATATGACAAGTCCATAGCTAACATCAAATTCAATGGTAAAAGATTGACAGCTTTTCCTCTAAGAATCAGGAACAAGACAAGAATGTCCACTTTCACCAGTCATACTCAGCATAGTACTTGAAGTCCTGGCCAGAGCAATCAGGCAAGGAAAAGAAGTAAAAAGCATCTGAATCATAAAGGAAGGAGTAAAACTGTCTGTTTGCAGATGACATGGTTTTATATACAGAAAACACTAAACACCACCAAAAAAATGTTAGAACTAATCAATGAATTCAATAAAGTTGCAGAACAAAAAATCAACATACAAAAATCAGTATCATCTCTAAACACTAATAATGAATTATCTGAAAAAGAAATGAAAACAACCCCATTTACAATAGCATAAAAACAATAAAATACTTAGGGATAAAGTTAACCAAGTAGGTAAAAAAGATCTCTACCCTAAAAACTATAACACAGTGATGAAAGAAATTGGAGAAGACATGAATAAATGGCAAGATTCTTTGTTCATGGATTGAAAGAATTAATATTGCTAAAATGTCCATACGACCCAAAGCCATCTATAGATTCAATGCAGTCCCTATAAAGATTCCAATGACATTTTTTAAAGAAATACAAAACACAATCCTAAAATTTGTTTGAAACCACAAAAGACCCTGAATAGCCAAAGCAATGCTGAGAAATAAGAATAATGCTAGAGGCATCACATTTTGTGATTTCAAACTATATTACAAAGCTATAGTAATCAAACAGTATGATACTGACATAAAGACAGATCCATAGACCAATGAAACAGAATTGAAGGCCCATAAATAAGCCCATGCATGTATGGTCAGCTAATATTGGACAAGGGTTCCAAGAATACTCAATGAGGAAAAGGTAGTCTCTTTGATAAATGGTGTTAGGAGAACTAGATATCCACGTGCAAAAGAATGAAACCAGACCCTATTTTACACTATTCACAAAAATTAGGCTGAAATGGATTAGGCTTAAATGTAAGACCTGCAACTGTAAAATAAGAAGAAAGCATAGGGAAAAACTTCTTGGCATTGGTCCTGACAACATCTTTTTTTGTTATGATACCGAAAGCACAAGCAACAAAAGCAAAAATAAACAAGTGAGACTGTACCAAAATAAAAAGGTGCTGCACAGCAAAAGAAATAATCAACAAAATGAAAAAGCAACCTATGGAATGGAAGAAAATATTTGCAAACCATATATCTGATAAGGAGTTAATATCCAAATATATAAGGAACTCACTCAACTCAGTAGCCAAAAACCAAATAATCCAATTTAAAGATGGGCAGAGGACTTCCCTGGTGGTCCAGTGGGTAAGACTCCACACTCCCAATACAGGGGGCTTGAGATCAATCCCTGGTCAGGGAACTAGATCCCGCATGCCACAACTAAAGAGTTCCCATGCCACAACTAAGAAGTCTGCATGCTGCAACTAAGAGTCTGCATGCCACAAGTAAAAGATCTTGCATGCCACAACAAAGATCATGTGAGCCACAACCAAGATAAATAAATAAATGAATAATTTTTTTAAATGTAAACCTTAAAAAAAAATGGGCAGAGGATCTGACTAGGTATTTTTCCAAAGACATAAAGATGGTCAACAGATGTATGAAAATGTGCTCAACATCACTAATCACCAGGGAAATGGAAATCAAAACCATAATGAGCTATCACCTCACACTTGTTATAATGGCTATTATCAAAAAGACAAGAGATGACAAGTGTCGGCAAGGATATGGAGAAAAGAGAACCCTTTTGTACTGTTGGTGGGAATGTAAATTGGTGCAACCAGTATGGAAAACAGCATGGAGGTTCCTCAAAAAATTAAAAGCAGAACTACTATATTTTCCAGCAATTTCACTTCTGGGTATATATCCAAAGGAAATGAAATCATTATCTCAAAGAGATATCTACACTCCTGTGTTCATTGCAGCATTATTTACATTAGCCAAGACATAGAGACCACCTAAGTGTTCACTGATTGATGAATGGATTAAAAGAATGTGGTCTATATAATGAAATATTATTCGGCCATAAAAAGGAAGGAAATTCTGGGACTCCCAGGTGGTCCAGCGGTTAAGACTCTGCGTTCCCAATGCCGGGGGCCCGAGTACGATCCCTGGTCAGGGAACTAGATCCCACATGCCACAGCTAAAGATACTGCATGCCACAGCTAAAGATCCCACATACCACAACTAAAGATACCAAGCGCCACAACTAAAGATCCCACATGCCACAATGAAGATCTCACGTGCAGCAATGAAGATTCCACGTGCCACAACTAAGACCTGGCACAGCCAAATAAATAAATATTTTTTTAAAAAAGGAAGGAAATTCTGCCATTTGTGACAACATGTATGGGCCTTCAGGGCATAATGCTAAGTAAAACAAGTCAGACGAGACAGAAAAATACTGTATGATCTCACTTATATGTGGAACCTTAAAAAAAAAAATCAAACCCATAGAAACAGAGAACAGATTGGTGGTTGCCAGAGGCAGGGGGTAGGGGAAACGGGTGAAGCTAGTCAAAAGGTACAAATTCCTAGTTATAAGATAAATAAGTTCTGGGGATGTAATGCACAGCATGGTGACTATAGTTAGCAATACTGTATTGTATATTTGAAAGTTGCTAAGGGAGTATCTTAAAAATTCTCATTGTGAAATTCTCTATGTGAAATTATGGATGTTAACTTATGGTAATCATATTGCAATATATACATATATCAAATCATTATGTTGTACACCTTAAACTTATGTGTCAATTATATCTCAATAAAACTGTAAAAATGTTCAGAATTCTTTAGGTATCATCAACTGTACTGTAAAGAATATGTTCCATTAGTCTGTAATGGTCAAAGTCAATTACAGTGGCTGAAATCTAAGGACACTGGCATGACCCTATGGCTGTGGGACCCAAGACTCAGGTCAGTAGGGCCTTGTCTCTATGTGAACATTTTAAACCCTCACTTTCTTTACAGCTTCTCTGACTTTTCACATATTCTTTCTTTCTCTTATATAAACACTATATGCCTATTCTTCATCTCTACTTGCATGTTTAATAGTCAAGTCAAAATTAACATGTCTGAAGCCAAGCTCCTGAAATTCTCCCCCTAACCTGCCCTGGCCACAACTTACCCATCCCAATTAAAGGCAGCTCAATTCTTTCTGGTGCTCAAGTGAAAAAGCTTAGAGTCACTCATTTCTTCTTTATCTCAAACTCTATACCCAGTCCATGAACACATTTTGTCAGTTCAGCCTCCAAAATATATCCAGAATCCAATCATTTCTCTCTCTACTTCTACCACTGCCACCCTGGTGCAGGTCCCCATCTTCTCTCTGGGCATTACTGCAATGGCCCCTAATCAGCCTCCTTGCTTCCACCCAGACCCCTTATGGTAATTCTCAACATAGCCTGACCAATTAAGTCAGAGTGTAACCCTTCCATTGGTCGAAACTCTCCAGTGGTATCTCATCTCACCCAGAGTAAAATCTGTATATATTGGAGTCTTAGATTCATTTGTTTACTGTATTGTTGTTTTTAGTTCCCTGCTGTGTTTTTGTGGGAGATGACAGTGGCCTGCAGTAAATAGTAGGGATGGAGATAGAGAGGGGTAGATAGACAAGAGAGATGAAACAGGGAAAGGGAAAAAAAGTATTTAGTCAAACCTAACAAAACATTTTCATTACAGTAACTTCTATCACTTCTTAGCTTAAAGTCCTCCCTTCTCCAGAGATTTGATGAATATTCGGTTGAGATTTTCACATGCTTCTTTCTTACAGCGTGAACATTTTTTTTTTGTCTGCTGTTACCACCTCTAAGATGCAAAGATCCCATGAAACTTTGCTTCCATTGAGCCAAAAAGGCTTTAGAGAAGAGAGGTGGGGCAGGAGGAGGGAAGTGTCATTTCCCCTTTTGATGCCAGCCCACCTTTGTGTGCTAGAATAAATCTGTATTACACTGACTACCAACTTATTTATTCTTTAGATTTATACAGAATCAGGAAAATACAATTAATGAATATTTATTAATCAACAATTATCTTCTTTTAGTCAGAGCCAAGATAAACAATCTCTATCAATGACTTATAGAAGAATATTCAACAAAGATACTAAAATCTATCAGTTCATTTTGAATACCTCCAGTATCTGATCAGTAGAAAGATTTATCATATTTTCACCACTTTCATAAGTCCCACATTGAAACCTTAATTTATTTTAGTAGACCCTCCTAAATACATAAAGAATTCCTTCCTACTCTCAAATTACAAACTCACTCACTATAAGAGAGATTTAGGAGAAAACTGACCACGCTATTGACATTAAGAATGGAAATAATGGCACTTATTTACTTTAAAAAAATGTAACTGGAGGGGGGAAACATTTTTAAGAACATACTAAGCAGCATCTCATTATTCAATTAAGATGATATCCTGAAAATAAACAAATGGGACCTAATGAAACTTAAAAGCTTTTGCACAGCAAAGGAAAATATAAACAAGACGAAAAGACAACCCTCAGAATGGGAGAAAATATTTGCAAATGAAGCAAACTGACAAAGGATTAATCTCCAAAATTTACAAGCAGCTCATGCAGCTCAATATCAAAAAAACAAACAGCCCAATCCAAAAATGGGCAGAAGACCTAAATAGACATTTCTCCAAAGAAGATATACAGATTGCCAACAAACACATGAAAGAATGCTCAACATCATTAATCATTAGAGAAATGCAACATATATATATGTATAGCTGATTAACTTTGTTATAAAGCAGAAAATAGCACACCATTGTAAAGCAATTATACTCCAATAAAGATGTTATAAAAAAAGGATGATATCCTTATAAATCAGAAAGCTCTTTAACAGGCTGAAAGGAAAGGTATTTTCCACACAAATGAGAAATTAAAAATAGATATTCAAACAAGGCTTCTTCAGTCATCTCAACACCAATTAGTGATACACTGCTTAACTTACATATAAGCTGAGTTTGGGGAAGTATAACTGTATCTTGCTTAGCATTAGGTTTTTTATTTCTTTGGGAAAATGGGAGTTTTTACATATCTTTGGGCAATTGGCTGCACAGATGGAAAACAATGCCCCAGATGCAAGCTTGCTATGTGCCCTACCGGAAAGGAAGGGAGCAACCAAAGTCAGCCTCAACCCCACAGAAGGCCCCAACTGGGGTCCCCAGTCATGCTTGGTTTTATCCAGACATGGCTTATCCAAACAAGCTCAGAGGCCAAGGCTGGATCCAAAAGTCTTCTCAGTGTAAACAAAATCTTTTATCAATTTTTACCTTTCAGAGGGCACCACCAACTTAGTGACAGAAGCTAGACAGATCTGTACAGAGTAGAGTTTCTTTTCCTTTATTTTAGGTTTTCATCTCTTAAGTACTCATATTCTACATTCCAGGGTTCAGTGACCAAGAACACTTGCACAACATCAGGAACCCTGATCAGATGCTCTTCCCACCTTGCCTTCCCTATTCTGGACCTGCCACACCTACTCTCCTTCCTATCTGCCAAATGTAAGTCACATCTCAGCTAGTACTCTCAGTGGTCCTTGATGACCACCTGATGACAGCTAGACCTGCACCCTTCTGCAGGTCAGCATCACTCAGTGCCCACTCAGGAGAGTTCACATGACCCCATCCTACCTACCCCTTCTTGGTCTACTCCACATCTCAGTGAAACCAACCTGAAATCTCATACCTGGGAACGGACTGGTGCACCTTCCAAGCCCAGAGTTTCCTGTGCTCTGTGACCTCCAGATTATGGATAAAGGTGTTAAAAAACGTAACTCTCCTGACACCAGTAAGGCTCCCAGTGGCTCATCCCTATCCTCATGTTTCTTTCAACCAGCTTTCTACACATGCCAAGACATCATCCCCCACTCTCATTGAAATGGATTTTTAAAAAACATTCTCCATGTGAAATGTTGTCAGTGTCACCAGCTTGAGCCCTGCAGCTGCTTATGATACGTAGGGACATCCAGAGTCTGGTTCCTTCCTTCCCTCCTTCCCTTAATCCCCTTTCCCTTTCTTCCTTCAATGATTTTTTATGTGCTGGGAACTGTTACAGCTCTTAGTTAATTAATTTTTAACGTAAAAAAATCTTAACATGATGCCATACTATTTGTTTCAAGTTCTTTGTCTTTTGTTTTAGTTGTGTAAGAAATAAAGTATTACCACTAGAGGTGAAGCCCCCATTTTCTTCCTGCATCCCAACCTCCACTTCTCCTCCAGAGGTGATTGGAAGTTGGTGTGTATCCTTTCTGTTCATGTTGTTACATCTTTATAACGTCTGTATATATATTTTTAAAGAGTTTATAGTATTATTTCCTTTACTTTTTTTTGTTTTTCAATTTGGCCGCACCAGGTCTTAGTTGCGGCACACAGGATCTCTGTTGCCATGCACAAGATCTTCGTTGTGGCATGAGCGATCTTTTAGTTGCAGCACACAGGCTCTTAGTTGCGGCATGCGGGATCTGTTTCCCTGACCAGGGATTGAACCCAGGTCCCCTGCATTGGGAGTGAGGGGTCTTAACCAATGGACCACCAGGGCAGTCCCTCCCTTACTTTAAAACTTTGCATTATGTCATATTGTACATTACCATTCAACATGTTTTCCCTTTCATCAGTACCTTCTCAAGATTTATCCATGTTGATGTACATAGACCTAGTCGATAATTTTAACTGCTTTATATTAATCTATTATACAGAATAGCTCAGGTTTTAAACTCATTTTCCTATCGATGGACACACAGGTTGTTTCCCTTTTTCATCACCACTAATTGTGCTGCAATACAGACCCTGATATGTCTCCTTATGCATACATTCAATACCTCAAGGGCTTATAACTAGGTTTGGGATGGCTGGTTCAAAAACAGTGCATGTGGGCTTCCCGGGTGGCTCAGTGGTTGAGAGTCCGCCTGCTGATGCAGGGGACATGGGTTCGTGCCCCGGTCCAGGAAGATCCCACATGCCATGGAGCGGCTGGACCCGTGAGCCATGGCCGCTGAGCCTACGTGTCCAGAGCCTGTGCTCCGCAGTGGGAGAGGCCACAACAGTGAGAGGCCCGCGTACTGCAAAAACAAACAAACAAACAAAAACAAAACAGTGCATGTATTCAATTTCCAGTAGATATTACCTTCCAAAACACAATTGGCTGTTCTCATTTGTACTCTGACTTACAGAGTGACTTCTTGTCTCCCCAATATGCTTCAAAGAATTGTAAGATTTTTTTTAAATTTTGACAATATGATGGTCATGAAATATTTGTTTTAATTTTGAGTTCCTTAATTATTGGTGAGTTGAGCATCTTTTCACATGCGTATTGGTCACTAAAGCATCTTCCTCAGACAACTGTCTATATCTTTCGCCATTTTTTTCTATGGCGTTTCTTTATTTTATTTTTCTAATTTATTCTGAATACAAATCTGGTCATTTATGGAGGCTTAAAAATCCTTTCTGAAATGGGCTTGCATTTTAACCTTAGTTTTGGTGACTTTTGTTCTTATGAACTTTACATTTTACTTCGGTCTAATTTATCAATTATTTCTTTTAAATATTCTTTCTGGATACTTCTGCTTTAAGAATACCAAGATAGGGTCCTCTATTTTCTACTAAAAGTCTTAAGGTTTTACTTTCCTTATTTTGGCCTTTAATTCATGTTGAATATATTATTGTATATGAAGTAAAGTAGAGGTTCACTTTTCTTTTTTCAAGACAAGTCAATTTTCAAGGAAAAGAACTAAGCAAAGCACTTCCACCTCAAGTAATGGTGGGCTAGGTCCCAGTAACCCTACCATAAAAGGCAATTAGAAAATCTGGAAAATAAAAATAAAACCTGCTTGAAAGCACCAGAGAGCTCCACCATGATAGTAAAGAATTAGCAGGATAGAAAGAAAAAAAAAGAATTACCAAGATAGGATCTGGGAAAGGATGGAGACCCTGGGAGTAAAGCATACATTTGGGACCACTTTCCTCCAGGAGGCATTTGCCAGTTCTGAGGTGGAAAAACTGAAAAGCCAAGAGATTAAGCTATAATTTTGACAGCCTTGAATGTGAGAGGGATTTGTGTTCAGGCCTGCCAAGTAAGGAGAAGACTAGCGAGCCTCCATCACTTTGGGATGGGACCACAAAAGTCTATATCCTGGGCATAAGTATGAACCATAGGTAGGCTCTTTCAAGGATTTCAACTCAACTACAAATTCTCTCAAGTAGTAGTCCTGGATGAAATTTTATTAAATTTTATTAAAGTAGTCCTGGATGGCTAATGTCCCTATCTACATGGCAGAAGCAAAAACACAATCCGAGGCCTCAAAACTTTCTGTGAACAATATTGTACACACAATGTCCAAATCACAATAAAAATTAAGCAGACCACAAGAAAACAAGACAACATGAATGAAAATCAACAGAAATAAGAGTAAAGAGAAAAAGACACATGGGGGCTCCAGACATTGAAGCTATCAGACAGGCTTTAAAATAACTATACTTACTATGTTCAAGAAGATGAAAGATAAGATTTGTGAATTTCAACAGTGATCTGACAATGAAAAGAAAAAATATTCAAGCATTGAAAAATAAAATAACCCAAACTGAGAATCCAGTGAGTGGATTATTTAGCCTATACACAGATAGAGAACTAAGGAACTGGAAAATAAAGCAGAAGAAAATATTCAGACTTAATCATGGAGAGATAACAGGTTGGAAAAATTTGAAGAGAGGGTAAAAGATATAGAAGACAAAAATGGTCTAACACACCAGTAACTGAAGTCCAAGAAGAAAGGAGAATGATAATAATGACTGAGAATTTATCAGAATTATTAAAAAACATCAATCCATCAACTCAGGAAGCCCTAAGAACAACAATGACAATAAGTACAAAGAATCCATACCTAAACCTATCATAATGAAACTATTAAACAAAAGAGAAAGAGAAAAAATTTAAACTGGACAGAGAAGAAAGACAGATTGCCTTTAAAGAAGCAACAGTTAGACTGATAGATGACTTCTCAACAGACTGGTGACTTCTCAACAGAAACAATGAAGCCAAAAGACAGGGAGATAAATGACTGCCAAGCTAGAAGTCTATATCCAGTACATGGGCCTTCAAAAATGAAGGTGAAATAGAACATTTTCATACAAAAAAAAAAAGAAGAAGAAGAAAATATTTAATGCCAGTAGAGTTGCACTAAAGGAAATAGTAAAGAATGTTTTTCAGACAAAAGAAAATAGTCCCAGATGAAGACAGAAAGGAATAAAGAGTAATATACATGTGGGTAAATCAAAATGAATATTGGCTGTATCAAACATAATAATAATGTATTGTGGGGATTATATTATATAGCGAGTAGAAATATTGGGCAACCATGGCATTTAAGCCAGTAAGGGGGTAAAAAGAGTTTAAAAACAATCATACTTGCATTTTTCTGGGAGGAGATAAAGGGATTGATTAATATTAGTATTATATAAGTCAAGTACACATGTTGTAACAGTAAAGGATACACACTAAAAAAAAGTGTTTAAAAGAGTGTATAACAGGCTAACTGAGGAAATGGAATTATAGAAAATGCTTGATTAATCCAAAAGAAGGCAGGAAAGAAGAAAAGGGGGAACACATATCCCAGGAATGCAAGGATTCTTCAATATACTCAAATCAATCAATGTGATAAACCACATTAACAAATTGAAGGAGAAAAACCAAATGATCATCTCAATAGATGCAGAAAAGGCTTTTGACAAAATTCAACACCCATTTATGATAAAAACCCTCCAGAACGTGGGCATATAGGGAACCTACCTCAACATAATAAAGGCCATATATGACAAACCCACAGCCAACATCGTTCTCAATGGTGAAAAACTGAAACCATTTCCTCTAAGATCAGGAACAAGACAAGGTTGTCCACTCTCATCACTATGATTCAACATAGTTTTGGAAGTTTTAGCCACAGCAATCAGAGAAGAAAAAGAAATAAAAGGAATCCAAATCGGAAAAGAAGTAAAGCTGTCACTGTTTGCAGATAACATGATACTATACATAGAGAATCCTAAAGATGCTACCAGAAAACTACTAGAGCTAATCAATGAATTTGGTAAAGTAGCAGCATACAAAATTAATGCACAGAAATCTCTTGCATTCCTATATACTAATGATGAAAAATCTGAAAGAGAAATTAAGGAAGCAGTCCCATTTACCACTGCAACAAAAAGAATAAAATACCTAGGAATAAACCTACCTAAGGAGACAAAAGACCTGTATGCAGAAAACTATAAGACACTGATGAAAGAAAGTAAGGATAATACAAACAGATGGAGAGATATACCATGCTCTTGGATTGGAAGAATCAATATTGTGAAAATGACTATACTACCCAAAGCAATCTACAGATTCAATGCAATCCCTATCAAACTATCAATGCCATTTTTCAGAGAACTAGAACAAAAAATTTCACAATTTGTATGGAAACACAAAAGACCCCGAATAGCCAAAGCAATCTTGAGAACGAAAAACGGAGCTGGAGGAATCAGGCTCCCTGACTTCAGACTATACTACAAAGCTACAGTAATCAAGACAGTATGGTACTGGAACAGAAACAGAAATACAGATCAATGGAACAGGATAGTAAACCCAGAGATAAACCCACACACATATGGTCACTTTATTTTGATAAAGGAGGCAAGAATATACAATGGAGAAAAGACAGCCTCTTCAATAAGTGGTGCTGGGAAAACTGGACAGCTACATGTAAAAGAATGAAATTAGAACACTCCCTAACACCATACACAAAAAAGAAGGTTTGGTTTATTTGCAATTACCCTGCCTGGAGTTTTCAGTCTTCATGAATCTATGGTTTGATGTCTTTTAAACATATTCTTAGCTATTATTATCTCTTTAAATATTATTTCTGTCACATTCTCTCACTCCTTTATTTGGAATCTAATTATATATATGTTGAACTTTCTCAATATATCCATATATATTTTACCCTTTCTTCTGTATTTCCCCTTTAGTTCATTCTGGGCATTTTCCCCCATGGTTTACCTTCTAATATCTTGCTATTCAGATGTAACATTGGCATCACCTGGGAGCTTGTCTGAAATGCAGAATTTCAACCCCAACAAGGCCTACTGAATCACTGATAAAGGAACATTGAGATCTCCAACTATAACTGTAGATTTTTCTATGTCTTCTTGCAGTTGTATCAGTTTTTGCTTCGTATGCTTTGAAGCTTTGTTATTTGGTACATAAACATTTAGCATAGCTAATTCTTCTCGTCTAAATGACTATTTCATCATTATGAAATAATAATCCCTGTTATTATTTTTTCTCTGAAATCTATTTGGTCTGATATTAACACTGCCAACCCAACTTTCTTTGAACTAGTGTTAGCATGGCATGTCTTTTCTCATTCTTTCACTTTTAACTCATTTGTGTCTTCGTATTTGAAATGTGTTTCTAGTAAATAACATATAGTTGGGTCTTGCTTTTTTCTCCACTCTGAGATTCTCTGCCTTTTCATTGAGTTATTTAGACCATTTGCTTTTAATGTATTGTTGATATGGTTAGATTTAAGTTTATCATCTCATTACTTGTTTTCTATTTGTTCCTTCTGTTCTTTGTCCCCCTTTCCCTCTTTCTGTCTTCTTTTTGAAATAATTAAATGTTCTTATGATTCCATTTTATCTCCTCCTCTGGCTTATTATACAGAACTATTTGTTTTGTTATTTTAGTGTTGCTCTAGGGTTTATATATATATTTAACAATCTGCCTTCAAATGGTATTGTGCCATTTCATATATATATAAGAATCTTATAATAGTATACTCCTATATCTCCCATCAAGACCTTTATGATGCTGTCATACATTTAGTGTTAGTTTACATAACTCTATAACCTTGCTTGTCTGACTCTGCTATGCATTGCTTCTGCAGGCTCTTTCTTATGATGTCTTCCTTTTGTGTATATTTTGAGTATGTTTTTGTTCGTTCAATTTTACTGTGTGCTCATATTTTTCTAGAACATCATCTAGGAAAATTCTCTGAGCTCCTGAGGAAGGGGGTTTCCTACAGAGAGAGATTTTTCACTTCTTTCTGTCTATTGTTCTGGAGTACTACCAGAAGGGGAACATTCTACACTAAAACTTCAGTAAATCTCAGGTTGAGATTTTTTCAGACCATCTAGGTAGTGTGAATTTTGGGTGCAAACTTGTATAAAGATTTGACTTGTTTGTGGTTACAAATATTCAGGAGAGATTGCTTCCCATACTATTTTATCACTACATTTCAAGATTGGTAATTTTCCATGAAATTCCCTGGGGTAGGAGGGTGGGTTTATTTCTAGTTTGTCCTTGCTTTAAGGGTGTAATCTCTGAGGTCTCAGTTTTATGATGGAGGTCTCCTATTAGACTTCCAATTTTGGATGGGCCCCAAGCTGTGTCCTGCACTCCACAGCCAAAAAGGAAATAAAAATCAATATTTAAGTTCATCTTATTTAGCAAATGCCCTCAACATAAAGGGGAAGAATCTGTGTTTCCCTTTCTGAGTTTCTCTCTTTACTTGGTTTTTGGTTTGAGTCCTTCTTACTTTCTTGCCAGCTCATTGATTCATTTAAAATTTTATATTAAACTTGTTTTCATCTAGCATTTCTAGTTGTTTTCAGTAGGAAGGTTGCCCAGGTTACCTCAACCATTGCACTGTTAATCATGGACATCCTCTATCTAGTGTGATGTTTCTGAAACACCAACCAGATCATTTCGCTTTACTCCTTAACCATCTTTAATGGCTTCCCACTGTTTTCACAATCACATGGAAACTCCTTAGCTTGATACCCAAAGACTTTCTGATCTGAACCTCTCTAGCCTTACTGTCTGCATAGCATTCTCACATCTCTTTGTTTTTTGTGTGTAATCTCTTCTCTCAGCTTAGGCACTGGTTTTCCAGGAAGCCACCCACAATTCAGTCTGGGTACATGCTCTTAGTCTGTTCACACAAGCAACAGTGCTTACCTTCACTGCACTGTAAATCATCTGTTTGTTAGATCAGTCCTGACAGAAACCACAGAATATATTTTTCTAGCATAGACTTTAGCCCATAATAGGTATTCAACAGGTGTTTCTTAAATAAATGAATGAACAAACCATTATTGCTATGGTTCAGAAGTTACAGAGTGTTAGAATGGACAAAGGAGACTTCATAAAGGATAGGAGATTTTAGCCAGAATACATCATAAGATTTGAACTTAGAAAAGATTTAGATGACCTTAATCTGATACTAATTTTCAAAAAAGTTCAAAGTCGTAAAATTTCTCACAAATCATGTATTCTGAAACATTTCTGCAGAAAAACTTAGGCAGTGAAATTGAAAAAGCATTGTCTTCACAGGCTTGCATCTTTCTAACAAAATTCTTAACAGCACAGACTTGCCCATTTCTGACTTGCTTAGAAAAACAACACATGGCAGGTCAGGTCTCATGGAGCAGCGCAAAATGAAGGAAGAATTTGCTGTTGGAAGATGGGATGGAATTGGGGAGGGAGGAGGAGATATGGTCCTTTTTTATAAACATGATGATGATTTGTGCTAGAGTTGACCTAAATATAATTTAGTTAGTAGCATCAATCTTTACTAATACTGGTTATAAAGAATGGTTCTTACTTTTTCTCCTCCCTTACAGAACGGCCTACCAGCTGCATTTTCATCCTTCACAATAACCAAAACAGTCCGATTTGAAATATAAACCCAAGAAAGACAAAAATTCCAACCGAGACAAGAAATCATATGCAAAGACATTCATTTTCACTGTTATTGTTCCAGCTGTTATACTGTTAATTGATACAACCTATTTATTCATAAATAAATATATTCATAGCAAATATATGGATAATCAAACCTAATGTAACCGTCTGTCTAAAGATTTAAATTCCTTCAACCTTAGAAAATTCTTAAATGCAATTATTATTCAGTGGCTGGAAAGAATCTTTCTTAACTTACAGTACTTTCTGCATTTTGGTGAAGGTAAAATTTCTTAATTTGGGGTGGATTAGTCCGTTTTCATGCTATACAGTTGAAGCGTCAAAATTAATTAAGGATACATGATACCATTCAATTATTGTGCTAATACATTTATCTGGTGGCCACTATAATGTCCCCCAAAAGCTCCATACATTTGATGGCATTTAAAATTTTGTATATTAAAATTTCTATACTGCTACTCACTAAAAACCAAGAACAAATAAAGCAACTTCAACATCCAAGAGATGAACATTATAAAATGGTGTGATCAAAGCTAAATGATGCTGAATCACAGCTATCCACTCTGTATGCCAATCTCCTCGAGACATCTGGCAGTTCGACCCCTGCCAGTTGCCAAGGCTATATTTAAATGGAGGCTGCTTTAAAATGGATTTCTGCATCACAAGTAGGTGCCCACTTCCCAGCCGATACTTCATGCCACCCTAGGCTTTTCAGAGGACACATGAGCCATGAAGGCAAGGATAAGACAACTGTTCTCCAGAGGGCATCCTAAGATGCAGAGAGAGGCTCGGTTCCCTGCTCCTGGCAAGGCCCACATGCCAGCGGTCACTCTGGAGTCTGTAGCAGTACAACTTTACTATATCTGCAGTCCCGATGGAGTATCAGTTTAAGCCTTGTTTTCTCTCTTTCATATCTAGAAATTAAAGAAACTCACAACATAATGCAGGCAACCAAACTTAACTTTTATTAGTTATTTTAGTACAACTGATCAACCATGGTGTTTAATCTCTCTGAGTCATAGTTCCCTCATCTGTAAAATCAGAATCTGCTCATTGGCTTCACAGAGTTGTAAGGAAAGTTCATGAAGAGCTGTCCACCTCACAACTCCCCTAACTAAACAGCAGATTCTGGGGACAGGGACCTCCTTGGGCTTGGAATGTTGTAAAAACTGATAAATATAGGAAATAAATGTTAGTTTAATATTCTAGTTATCTTTTGCTGCCTAACAAATTACCCTGAAACTTAGGAGGTTAAAACAACAAACATTTATTATCTCATACAGGTTCTGAGAATCAGAAATCTGGAAGCAGCTTAGCTGGGTGGTTCTAGCTCAGGGTCTCATGAAGTTATAGTCAACCTGTTACCCAGGGTTTCCGCCTTCACAAGCCTTGACCAGGGTTGGAGAATCCACTCCCAAGCTCACTCATATGCGTGTTGTTGGGCCTCAGTTTCTCATTGGCTATTGGTTGGAGGCTTCAGTTCCTTTCTGCACAGTGCTCTCCTTAGTACTGCCCACAGCATGGCAACTGGCTTGCCTCAGAGAAAGCAAGGGAGAGCCCCCAAGGTGGAACCACAGTGTCTTTTATTACCTAATCTTAGAAGTAATACACCTTCACTTCTGCCATATGTTAGTGGTCACACAGACCAATCCTGGTACGATATGGGAGGAGACTACATCAGGGTATGAATTTGGGGAGGTAGGGATCATTGGAGACCATCTTTGGAGGCTGGCTGCCACATCAAAGGAATGAATAAAGATATCCTTTAGGACACTTCTGTGCTCTGTTTATCATGAGGAGGGTTGCCCTTAAATACTCATGGCCTCTTATCCCAACTTTTACTACTTGCCTTAGCTGGAAATGGGGTACCATGGTGGCTGACAACCAATGGTCCATATTTCTTCACTGGATGGAGTTAATCTATTTAGATTTATGAGAAGAAATGTCCTCTTCCATTTGAACTAGTTCATGGCAGAAATCCTGGCTAAGTGAATCCACTCTGCAGACCCAAACTTGCCTTTAGATGGACAGTTCCAAGGTTTAAATTATCTGCAGGGAATCAGAGAATACACCTGGCCAGGACTTCAGGCCACTTGTTTCAATATATCAGTGCTATAACAGAGGTTATATTCAATCTCCATCCATCTGATTCTCACTTCTCTTCTTGGTTGGTTTGAACTCAGGCAGGGAAAAGGGCATCCTCTGTCTGCAACTCGGACCTCAACAAGAAGGAATGCCATACCAGAAATGAGGAAATGTCATCTAATGGCACTGGGATATTTTATATCATTACAACTGAATAGGATTGATCATCAATTTAGGAATTTTATTTGTTGATTTTCCTCACTGAGATAGAGGGAAATTTTAATTTAGTAATTAGTTTACTTGCTTCTCCCTGGAAGTTTAAATCCTTAATGTTCTTTATCTTTGTAGGGGTGTTTACTCCCTACAGAATGCTAAATCAGAAATTTAGCCGTGGCCTTGTAATACATTCAGGGTTTTAGTTATTTGCACTCAAATTGCAATGGCATAGCCACAAGATGCTAAAGGACTGCAAGAAGGTTCAGTCACCTGTTTTTACATACAACTGGACTCCAGCTGAGCCTACTTTTGTAATCTGATTCTTGAGTTCTTGTGAGATTTTCGTGTAATTTTTCAATTTTAAGACACATTTCCCCTACATTTTAATGTTTTAGGGATCAAGATGTCAAAAGAAACTTACCAGTGCTTTCTTTTGTAATTATAGGTATGATGCCTTCTACATTTAGTGGTGTTTTGGAATCAAAGAAATGTACATTTATTGCATCTGGGCTTATGGAACTCTTCCAGCTTGAACTATATATCAGGTGAAAGTTGTTCAACAATAATTTTTGCCTGTGTCTCCTGGCAATATTGACTGGCTTTGATTTCTTGGGAGATCTGGAGAATACTAAACCAGTGACACGTTAGCTGGATATGCCATTCTCACTGACATTAGTGGTGACTTCACCAGAGGACACATGATATCCTTTGTTCCTAGCTGTCCTGAATTCCTGCTGGGGCTACCTAAGGAGTAAACCCTCTATTTGTGCCTCTGAGCTCTGGAAATTGATGTTGAGGTAATTCTTCCTAAGTGAGGTAGGACCAGGTCCGCAGGGAGGCAGTAGAGGAAGGAAGTTGCCTATCTAAATGCTAGAAACACAGCCTGGAGAAAGGGTCCTTGACTAGAATGGTGGAATATGCTTAATACTGGTCTAAGAAAAAGGGAAAGCAGCAGTGAGGGGGAAAAAAGAGTGGAAAATGACAAGTTGCAGCCCTTAGGAATTAAGTGTATGTTTGTATATGGAAATTGGAGGTGATGTGGAAGCAAGCAGCTAACATTCTCAACTACACTAAACATTTCTTTACTATATCAATACAAGAAAAAGAGTAAGGAAAAAGATTTGGGGGGAAGATTAGATTGACCCTGTAAGAATAGAATTCATGGCTTAATGTTGTTGCCAAGACATTAATTTGAAAGTATTTGTACTCAAAAGAATTTCTGTATTGGATTTATCTATAAACCCAAGCAGAGGTGAAGGTGAATGTAAATCAGAGACACAGAGTTGGCTGTAAGTCATAACATGACCCGTGGCAAGGAAGAGGATCCATGAGTGATAAAAACTGTACTACCCAAACCAGGAAAGGGCACAACCTTTACCTCAGGGTAAACATTCTCACAGCAATTTTCAGAAGCCCTAATTTAGAGGCCCAAAGTAAGGATAGTTATTCTGTGCAGTTTCATTGTTGCATGTATAAAATGATTCCTTATGTAGTCCCTGTAGCTTCATGCTATTACTACATAATCATATAGCATAAAGAGAACACCCACTCCATCTTTTGGGGTGTCGCCCACTCCTAAAATAAAGGTGGACTCTTAGCAGCCATGTTCGTACCACATGACCAGGCTCTCTGGCCACAGCCGGCTGGACCGGGGTGGAGAAGTATCCAGTTGAACCAATCTGATGCTGAGAATGACGAACTAGTTCTGCCCACACTATTGCATGACAGGACATGAACCTGGAACCTGGGGTGTGTCTATCACAGCCTCTGAGGCAGAGAAGGAGGAATGAAGCCAACTCCCCAGGAGAAGTGGAGGTAAAGGACCTGGAGAGAGGGAGAGAACATGGGTGCAAAAGGTCCTGGTGGATGCTGGTTCCAGTTCTTCCTGAGAACTGAAACTCAGCTACATGTCCTACCTCTGGGCTCTGTTAAAGGGCCTTCTATTTCAAAATGAATACAGTCCCCTCTGTTTACTTCTGCTGGCTTGAACTTTGTAACTTGACACTTAGAGTCTTAATCAAGATAGGCCCATAGATTTAACATAACTTAATATACCTCATATTCCTCCCATCTAACTATGAACCACATGGTTCCCTGCCCCTGCTTCAGTACAAAGCAGGTCAGAGGGATGAAGGAATGGTAGACATAGTGTTAATATAAAGGTGGGTCTTATTGTAGAGAAAATGATATATGAGAAATATAACAGATATAATATGTAAGAGATATAAGAGAAATATAAGAGAGAATATAAGAGGAAATAATTATGACCTCTTTATTCGCTGCTAGCTATATTCCCAGCCTTAGAGCAGTGACTTGCACATGGCAGGTACTACTAAATATTTGTTCAACTGAAATTAAATATGTAGACCGAATTTAATGTCTCAAACCAATGTCCAGCACTGAGCATCATACTTCATGGGGTAACATAAGAAGCATTCCCAGTGAATGAGGAATGAGAAAAGAATAGATTTTATTCCTGTTATCCTTTAATGCTGTTCCAGATACACTAGCCAGTACACTAAGAAAAAGATATGAAATAAAATGCCAAATGAAGTTCTTGGAAGATGGAATAGATGTATTTTTCCCTATTCCTCCAGCTAAGTACAACTAAAAACCCTTGATATTATACATGTATAATGACCATAAGACTCTGAAAAATGGAGAGAAAAAGGCAAACTAGCTAGGGAGGTTGGGGATGACTATCAAGGAAAAGCATGTTAGTGAGTTCTCTGGATTTTCTTTTTGCCTGAAATATTCCAGACTTGTAGCTAAAGAAGCTGTAACCCAGAAACATCAAACTGCACAGACCCCCGCCCCCCCACCACAAAATAAGCCCCAACAAAACTCTGCTCTTTCAAGCCAAAGGACCAGGAAAGAGACAAGAAAGAAAACGTTTAGACAATAACTATTCTACTCCAGCCAAACACCACAGAAAAATTGTGGCCCCACCTGCCTGCAAAGTGGGAGTAGGGTACCTGGACTTCCACCCTCACTAGATTGTAATGAGGTGTAACAAACCCCCTGAGAAGGTGGTGTCAGAGAAGGCTGAAAAGGGGCTGGGATTTCCACCCCAACCTGTAGTAACAAGGCACATTCACTCCCCCACAGAGGTGGTGTTAGAGAGACCTAAAGAAGAGTCAGGGCTTTTACCACTGCCCAGTGGTAATGAGGCTACCTCATCACCTGTGCATCAGCACAGGCCTAGTGGGGAGCCAAAACTCCCAACCCAAACCAGTGGTAATGAGGAGCCTCTCCCCTTCATAGGGGTCCACAGAGGCCAAGCAGGAACCTGGATTTCCACCACTGGGAAATTACCAAGAACCTGGGAAATGTCAATTTGAATGAAAAAAGACAATCCATAGATGCCAACACCAGAATAACAGAGATGTTAGAATTATCTGACAAATATTTCAAAGCAGCCATTATAAAATGTTTCAACAAGCCTGAAACAAATGAAAAAGTTAAAAATCTCAGCAAATAATAAAAGATATAAGGAAGAAGCAAATGTAAAACTGAAAAATACAACAACTGAAAAAAAGAATTTTAACTCAATGGATAGGATCAACATGGAGAGGTCATTGGAGGAAGGACAGAGGAAAGAATTAGTAAACTTGATGCTTGACCAATAGAAATTACCCAATTTGAGCAACAGAGAGAAAAGAGACTTTTAAGAAAATGAACAGAGCCTCAGGAGCCTGTGGGACTATAATAAAAGATTTAACACTCATGTCATCAGAATCCCAGGAGAGGGTGAGGTCAAAAAGTATTCAAGGATTTAATGGTTAAAAATCCCCAGACTTGGCAAAGACATACACCTATAGATTGAAGAAGCTAAAAAAAAAAAAAAAAAAAATCCCAACTAGGATAAATCTAAAGAAATCCACATCAGAAAACATCACAGTCAAACATCTTAAAGCTAAAGACAAATATGTCTTCAAAGCAGTGAGAGAAAAACAATGTCTTACTTACAGGGAAAAAGCAATCTGAATGCCTGCAGATTTCTCATCAGAAATCAAGGAGGAGTTCCTGTCATGCAATCAGTTAGCACATTCAGCTGTTAACTGAAAGGTTGGTGGTTCAAGTCCACCCAGGGACACCCCCCTGACATAAATCATGGAGGCCAAGAAGGAAGTGGCACAATTTTCAAGTGCTGAAAGAAAAGCACTGTTGACCCAGAATTCTATATGCAGTGAAAATATCCATTAGGAATAAAGTGGAAATCAGGACATTTTCAGATTAAGGAAACTAGGAGAATTTGTTATCAGCAGACTACCTGAAAAGAATGGCTAAAGGAAGTTCTAAAAACAGAAATGAAACTACAAAAGGAGAAATTTTGGAACATTGGGAAAGGAGAAAGAACAATAGAAAGAATAAAAATATGGTTAAATACAATTTTCCTTCACCTCTTAGGTTTTCTAAAGTCTGACAGTTAAAGGAATTAGTTCTAAACACATATACAGGAAATTCTTAAGACAATTATAAATGGGGGAGGGTAAAGGGACATAAAAGAAGATAAGGTTTCTATACTTCACTTGAACTGGTAAAATGTCAACACCAGTAGACTGTGATAAGTTCTATCTATAGCTACAGCAACCACTAGGAAAGCTATACAAAGAAATACAGTGGAAAACACTATAAATAAATTAAAATGGAATTCTTAAATTCATAGGAAGGCAGGAAAAATAAAACAGAGAAATTAAAAACAGAAGGAGTAAACAGAAAACAAAAACTAAAATAGCAGACTTGGGAGAGACCTTCAAGATGGCAGAAGAGGGAGCCTTGGAAGATGGCGGAAGAGTAAAACACGGAGATCACGTTCCTCCCCACAGATACAACAGAAATACATCTACACGTGGGACAACTCCTACTGAACACTGGCAGAAGACCTCAGACCTTCCAAAAGGCAAGAAACTCCCCACGTACCTGGGTAGGGCAAAAGAAAAAAGAATAAACAGAGACAAAAGAACAGGGACAGGACCTGCACCAGTGGGAGGCAGCTGTGAAGGAGGAAAGGTTTCCACACACTAGGAAGCCCCTTCGCGGGCGGAGACTGCGGGTGGCGGAGGGGGAAAGCTTCAGAGCCGTGGAGGAGAGCGCAGCAACAGGGGTGCGGAGGGCAAAGCGGAGAGATTCCTGAACAGAGGATTGGTGCCAACTGGCACTCACCAGCCTGAGAGGCTTGTCTGCTCACCCGCACGGGCGGGCGGGGCTGAGAGCTGAGGCTCGGGCTTCGGTTGGATCCCAGGGAGAGGACTGGTGGCGTGAACACAGCCTGAAGGGGTTAGTGCGCCACAGCTAGCCGGGAGGCAGTCCGGGGAAAAGTCTGGACCTGCCAAAGAGGCAAGAGACTTTTTCTTTCCTCTTTGTTTCCTGGTGCGCAAGGAGAGGGGATTAAGAGCGCCGCTTAAAGGAGCTCCAGAGACGGGCGCGAGCCGCGGACAAGCCCCTCATTCCAATTATGACTACCGTACCCCTCCCTCTCCCCAGCCTGAGTGAGCAAGAGAGTCCTAATCAGCCGCTGCTTTAACCCCCTCCTGTCTGGGCATGGAACAGACAACTGAGAGTGGCCTACATGCAGAGGCGGGGCCAGAACCAAAGCTGAAACCCAGGAACTGTGCGAATAAAGAAGAGAAAGGGAAATTTCTCTGTGCAGCCTCAGGAGCAGCAGATTAAATCCCCACAATTGGCTTGATAAACACTGCCTCTGTGGAATACCTGAATAGACAATGAATATTCCCAAAACTGAGGTGGTGGACTTTGGAAGGAATAATAGACTTGGGGTTTTCTTTCTGCATTTGATTTGTTTTTGGTTTTATGTTTACCTTAGTTTAGTTTATAGTGCTTGTTTTCATTGGTGGGTTTGTTTATTGGTTTGGTTGCTCTCTTCCTTTATTATTTTTTTCCTTTTTATGAGTGTGTGTGTGTATGTTTCCTGTGTGATTTTTGTCTGTTTAGTTTTGCTTTTACCATTTGTTTTGGGGTTCTGTCTGTTTTTTTTCTTTCCTTCCTTTTCTTCTGTGCTGTGCAGCTGGCAGGGTCTTGGTGCTCCAGGCGGGTGTTGGGCCTGAGCATCCGAGGTGGGAGAGCCAAGCCCAGGACACTGGACCACCAGAGACCTCCTGGCCCCATGTAATATTAATTGGTGAGAGCTCTCCCAGAGATCTCCATCTCAACACTAAGACCCAGCTCCACCCAACGGCCAGCAAGCTCCAGTGCTGGATGCCCCATGACAAACAACTAGCAAGACAAGAACACAACCCCACCCATTAGCAGAGAGGCTGCCTAAAGTCATACTAAGTTCACAAACACCCCCAAAACACACCACCGGACGTGGCCCTGCCCAGCAGTGGGACAAGACCCAGCCCCACCCACCAGAACACAAGCGCCAGTCCCCCCCACCAGGAAGCCTACACAAGCCACCGAACCAACCTCACCCAGTGGGGGCAAACACCAGAAATAAAAGGAACTATGAAACTTCAGCCTGTGAAAAGAAGACCCCAAACACAGTAAGTTAAACAAAATGAGAAGACAGAGAAATATGTAGCAGATGAAGGAGCAAGGTAAAAACCCACCAGACCAAACAGATGAAGGGGAAATAGGAAGTCTACCTGAAAAAGAACTCAGAGTAATTATAGTAAAGATGATCTAAAATCTCAGAAATAGAGTGGAGAAAGTACAAGAAACGTTTAACAAGGAACCAGAAGAATTAAAGAGCAAACAAAAAATGATGAACAGCACAATAAATGAAATTAAAAATACTCTAGAAGGAATCAATAGCAGAATAACTGAGGCAGAAGAATGGATAAGTGAACTGGAAGATAGAAGAGTGGTAATAGCTACTGCAGAGCAGAATAAAGAAAAAAGAATGAAAAGAATTGAGGACAGTCTCAGAGACCTCTGGGACAACATTAAATGCACCAACATTCGAATTATAGGGGTCCAAAAAGAAGAAGAGAAAAATAAAGGGTCTGAGAAAATATTTGAAGAGATTATCATCAAAAAATTCCTTCACACGGGAAAGGAAATAGTCAATCAAGTCCAGGAAGCGCGAAGAGTCCCATATAGGATAAATCCAAGGAGAAACACGCCAAGACACATATTAATCAAACTATCAAAAATTAAATACAAAGAAAAAGTATTAAAAACAGCGAGGGAAAAGCAACAAATAACATACAAGGGAATCCCTGCATGTTAACAGCTGATCTTACAGCAGAAACTCTGCAAGCCAGAAGGGAGTGGCAGGACATATTTAAAGTAATGAAAGGGAAAAACCTACAACCAAGATTACTCTACCCAGCAAGGATCTCATTCTGATTCGACAGAGAAATTAAAACCTTTACAGACAAGCAAAAGCTAAGAGAATTCAGCACCACCAAACCAACTCTACAACAAATGCTAAAGGAACTTCTCTAGGCAGAAACCACAAGAGAAGGAAAAGACCTATAAAAACAAAAAAAAACAATAAAGTGGCAATAGGAACATACATATTGATAATTAACTTAAATGTAAATGGGTAAATGCTCCAACAAAAAGACACAGACTGGCCGAATGGACACAAAAACAAAACCCATATATATGCTGTCTACAAGACACCCACTTCAGACCTAGGGCCACATACAGACTGAAAGTGAGGGAATGAAAAAAGATATTCCATGCAAATGGAAATCAGAAGAAAGCTGGAGTATCAATACTCATATCAGATAAAATAGACTTTAAAATAAAGAATGTTACAAGACACAAAGAAGGACACTACATAATGATCAAGGGATCAATCCAAGAAGAAGATATAACAAAATGACAAACCCACAGCCAACATCATTCTCAAAGGTGAAAAACTGAAACATTTCCTCTAACATCAAGAACAAGACAAGGACGTCCACTCTCACCACTCTGATTCAACATAGTTTTGGAAGTTCTAGCCACGGCAATCAGAGAAGAAAAAGATATAAAAGGAATCCAAATTAGAAAAGAAGAAGTAAAGCTGTCACTGTCTGCAGATGACATGATACTATACATAGAGAATCCTAAAGATGCTACCAGAAAACTACTAGAGCTAATCAATGAATCTGGTAAAGTAGCAGGATACAACATTAATGCACAGAAATCTCTTGCATTCCTATACACTAACGATGAAAAATCTGAAAGAGGAACTAAGGAAACACTCCCATTTACCTCTGCAACAAAAAGAATAAAATAACTAGGAATAAACCTACCTAAGGAGACAAAAGACCTGGATACAGAAAACTGTAAGACACTGATGAAAGAAAGTAAAGACGATACAAACTGATAAAGAGATATACCATGCTCTTGGATTGGAAGAATCAACATTGTGAAAATGACTATACTACCCAAAGCAATCTAAAGATTCAATGCAATCCCTATCAAACTATCAATGCCATTTTTCAGCAAACTAGAACAAAAAATGTTTACAATCTGTATGGAAGCACAAAAGACCCCAAATAGCCAAAGCAACCTTGAGAAAGAAAAATGGAGCTGGAGGAATCAGACTCCCTGACTTCAGACTATACTACAAAGCTACAAGAGTCAAGACAATATGGTACTGGCACAAAAACAGAAATATGGATCAATGGAACAGGATAGAAAGCCCAGAGATAAACCCACACACAAATGGTCACCTTATCTTTGACAAAGGAGGCAAGAATATACGATGGAGAAAAGACAGCCTCTTCAATAAGTGGTGCTGGGAAAACTGGACAGTTATATGTAAAAGAATGAAATTAGAACACTTCCTAACACCATACACAAAAATGAACTCTAAATGGATTAAAGACCTAAATGTAAGGCCAGACACTATCAAACTCTTAGAGGAAAACATAGGCCGAACACTCTATGACATAAATCACGGCAAGATCCTTTTTGACCCACCTCCTAGAGAAATGGAAATAAAAACAAAAATAAACAAATGGGGCCTAATGAAACTTAAAAGCTTTTGCACAGCAAAGGAAACCATAAACAAGACGAAAAGACAACCCTCAGAATGGGAGAAAATATTTGCAAACGAAGCAACTGACAAAGAATTAATCTCCAAAATATACAAGCAGCTCATGCAGCTCAATATCAAAAAAACAAACAATCCAACCCAAAAATGGGCAGAAGATCTAAATAGACATTTCTCCAAAGAAGATATACAGATTGCCAACAAATACATAAAAGGATGCTCAACATCACTAATCATTAGAGAAATGCAAATCAAAACCACAATGAGGTATCAACTCACACCGATCACAATGGCCATCATCAGAAAATCTACAAACAGTAAATGCTGGAGAGGGTGTGGAGAAAAGGGAATCCTCTTGCACTGTTGGTGGGAATGTAAATTGATACAGCCACCATGGAGAAAAGTATGGAGGTTCCTTAAAAAACTAAAAATAAAACTACCATATGACACAGCAATCCCACGACTGGGCATATACCCTGAGAGAACCATATTTCAAAAAGAGACATGTACCACAATGTTCATTGCAGCACTATCTACAATAGCCAGGACATGGAATCAACCTAAGTGTCCATCAACAGATGAATGGATAAAGAAGATGTGGCACATATATACAGTGGAATATTACTCAGTCATAAAAATAAAGGAAACTGAGTTAGTTGTAGTGAGGTGGATGAACCTAGAGTCTGTCATACAGAGTGAAGTAAGTCAGAATCTAAGAAAAAAAAATGGTTCTGATGAACCTAAGGGCAGGACAGGAATAAAGACGCAGATGTAGAGAATGGACTTGAGGACATGGAGGGGGAAAGGGGAAGCTGGGACGAAGTGAGAGAGTAGCACTGACATATATACACTACCAAATGTAAAATAGATAGCTAGTGGGAAGCAGCTGCATAGCACAGGGAGGTCAGCTCGGTGTTTTGTGACCACCTATAGGGGTGGGATAGGGAGGGTGGGAGGGAGGCTCAAGAGGGAGGGGATATGGGGATATATGTATACATATAGCTGATTCACTTTGTTATACGTCAGAAACTAACAAAACATTGTAAGGCAATTATACTCTAATAAAGCTGTAAATAAATAAATTAATTAATTAAATAGACTTAATCCCTAATACAGTTGACCCTTGAACAATATGGGTTTGTATTGCATAGGTACACTTATACATGGATTTTTTTCAATAGTATATACTGTTGTACTACACCATCTGTGTTGGTTGAATCCATGCATGCAGAGCACCGCAAACAGAGAACTGCAAATACAGAGGGCCAACTGTAAGTTACATGTGGATTTTCAACTGTGTGGAGGGTCAGCACTCCAACCCTCAGGTTGTCCAAGGGTCAACTGTATATCAATAATTACATTTACTGTAAATGGCCTAAATGTACCAATTAAAAGACAGAGATTGTTAGGGTAGACTGATAAAGATGATCCAACTAATCACTATATTGTACATGTGTAATATACTTAAATACATTTTTAAAAAGATGACCCAACTATATATGCTATTAGAAACTCACTTCAAACATAATAATTGTCTTAGTTCATTTGGGCTGCTATAACAAAATACCATAGATGGGGTGGCTTATAAACAACAAATATTTATTTCTTATAGTTCTGGAGGCTGGGCAGTCCAAGATCAAGGCATGATAGATTTGGTATCTGGTGAAATGGGCAAGGGACCTCTCTGGGGTCTCTTTTATAAAGACACTAATCTCATTCATGAGGCAGAGCCATGATGACCTACTCACCTTCCAAGGGCTCCACCTCCAAATACCAACACACTGTGGATTAGATTATAATACATGAATGGGGGAGGCACAAATATTGTCTATAGCAGTGAGGCAGGTAGGTTGAAAGTAAAAGGATGGAAAAAGCTATACCATGCAAAACATTGCTCAGAAGAAAATAGGAGTGGATATATTCATATCAGATAAAGTAGACTTCAGAACAAAGAAAACTACCAGAGACAGAGAGATTCATTATATAATGATAAAAGGGTCAACCCATCTAGAATACACAGCAATCTTGATTGTGTATGCACTACACAAGAAAGCTACAGAATATATAAGGCAAAAACTGATAGAAACAGAAGGAGAAATAGACAAATTCACAATTACAGTTGGAGACCTCAACACCTTTCTCTCAACAATTAATAGAGAAACTAGACAGAGAATCAGTAAGGATACAGCCAACAATACCATCGATCAACAGAGTCTAATCAACAGAGTCTAATTCCACCCAACAACAGGAAAATACACATTCTTTTCAAGTATCTATGGATCATATACCAAGATAGACCATATCATAGGCTGTGAAACAAACTTTAACATATTTAAAATAATTGAAACCATAGAGGGAAAAGAACTTTTAGAACTGATAAAAAATTTGCAGAGTGGTCTGTTATAAAATAAATATACAAAAAGCAATAACAATATTCACTTAAACTATGGTATCAAAATAATCCTATTCACAGCAACAATAAACAAACTAAAATATCTAGTATATACTCAACAGCAATTGTGCTGGAGTTATGTGAGAAAAACCATAAAGTCTCACTGAGAACTAAATTTTGTAGATATATACAAGATTACCCAAAAATTTATATGGAAAGGTAAAGAAACCAGAATAGCTGAAACAATTCTAAACACAAGAATATAGTGGGATGAATCAGTCTACTCAATTTCAAGACATTATACAGCTACAGTAATACTTTCTGTATACTCAAATAAGTAGATTTAATATTGGAAGAAATCCATTAATCCTCAGATAAATCTCCAAATACAAAACAATTCCAATACAATTCTTACAGAATTTACTTGGGAAAAGACACACCTGATTCAGCCAAGAACATTTTGCAAAAGAAGGGTAATAGGGTGAGACTTAACATACCAAATATTGACATGTATGATATAGTTTCAATAATTAAAAGTATTTTAGGGTGGAGGATTACACAGACAAGTGGAAGAGAATAGAAAGTTCATAATCAGATCCATGCATATGTACAAATTTAGTATGAATTTATGTATGTAAAACAATTGTTTCATATATTTTTGATGGGTTTTCTAGTTGTGGCAGGAGGGTAATAAATCAAGCCCTGCATCTTCCCTTATGCTAGAGACAGGCATCCTCTGGCTGCTTTCAGAGAATAGACTGTGGGGGGGTCCAGGCCATAAGGGGGAGACAGCTCTGGGGCTCTTTGATGATCCAGACAAGAGTTGTGGTTTGAAACAGGAGAGTTGGGGGCATGGGGAGGTTCTGTGAAAAGTGCCCGGATTTAAGTGGAGTTTGAAGAAAGAACCAACAGAACTGGCTAATGGATTAGATGTGTGGGTGAGAAAGAGTGGACTGCAGGATGACTGAGCAACTGTAAAAATAGAGTCCTGAGCTGGGCAAGCCTGCAGAAGGCACAGGATACAGGGTGGTTCAGACTGATTCGTATCAGACATCCAGGTGAAGATGCTGAGTGGGCAGAAAATACAGTGCATGCATATAAACAAACACATCTGTATTTGTCAAGTTTTCCATAATGAATTATACTATTTTTGTATTATTTTATCAGAAAAAGTCATTGGCTATATTTTACTAATTTCAGAACTTCCAAATTATCATCATTTCTAAGTTAGCAGATCTGCCCCCCTAACAGTTCAGAAGAGGTTGAGAAATGCATGTGAGCTTCCTTGAGCAAGCAGTCAGTTAAGGAGATGACTCACTGGGGCCCTGGAGAAATCCTCTGCAGAAGGAAGAGGGGGCTTAACCTCCACACCACCCGGCGGCACAGTGACAGCCCAAACCACCACTGAGGAAGGATCCAGCCCCCTACGTTTTTCTTTTCCTTCCTTTAAGCAGAGAACCCAAAGTGGAGGAAGATCGTTCCTCATTGAGGACAAAATGGCAGCTTAAAAGTGGTGGAGACTTAGACCAAGCATCCAGGTAAGGAAGCAGGTTGGATTCCACAAACATTGATTACTTGCTACTTGCCAGGGATATGAACTACAAACAGGGTCATAACAAGGAATTTGCAATGCAGTAGGGAAAAAAATTAAAATCATGAACAGGAAGGGAAAAGGAAAGGAATGAACATGTATTAGTAACCACTCATTTGCCACTTATTTCATCACAACTAGGCTATGAGTCAGGAGTCCAGGCTTGCAGAGGGGGAAGAGGCAAACACTCCAACACAAATGCCCAGATGCAGGGGTGAGTCCAAAACATTTAACAACAGACTGGTGAGAGCATCCTGGCCAATCACCAGTCCTGCCCAGGCGGGTGGTGGGGAAGTGCACTGAGAAATGAACTTACACTTTGTCCTAAAGGATAACCGTAAGTTTCTTACAGGCAAGTAACCTTTCTGGCTTCGGTTTTCCAGAAGCCTGAGTTCCTTGAGGAGACCATGAGTAGGGAAAAGAAGCAAGAGGGGCAAAGGCTAAATCTGGGGGATGGAGCAGGGCACAAACAGAGCACAAGTTGCCCACCTGGGGAGGGACTGAGTCAGCAGGTGCCATAGCAGTGGGAAAAGCTAGGCCCCATTGGGAGGTACCAGCTCCGTGTACCCCAGAGGCTGGAAGTTGAACCCCAGGCTACCAGCTTTGGCCATGCTCCCAGGACCAAGCTCATGATAGAAGCTGCAGAGCTACCTGCCTGCCTTCAAGGGAGCTTGGAAATGAGGCCACTGAGGTGACTGAGAGACTAAAAATGAGTCTCTTCCCCCATTGTCCAGGCGCCAAGGAAGCTTCCCAGGTCCTGGGGAGGAGGACACTTTATTCCCACCCCCCAGGATGAATGGAATCAAATTTCCCTAACCCAGCCACGTGGGAATTCAGAATTCAATTTATTTTGATTTAAAGGGAATAAAAGGAAGCTTCATTTCTTTTACACGGGGGTCTATGGACTAAGATGAATACCCTTTCATAGAGGTTTCACAGCCCCCTAGTCATTTATTTATGGAGCAAAACTGACGGGGTGAGTAGAAGAGATGTTCAACTGGGGCTATGGTTTTATAGCTCTCCAAGGACAGCTTCCTACATTCTACAAATAATGTTCTCACTCCTGCTATGGGCAGCCTCTGGACTGGCTGTTGGCAACACAAACTTAATGAGGAAATGGGCCCTGCCATTAGGGACATCAGTCTGGAGGAAGAGGCAGATGTGCCCACAAATGATTCCTGAGCTCCTTGTGGCTGAAACAGACACAATTCAAGAGTTGGGTTTGTCACTATTCATCTGAGAAGACCCTTCTTGCTTGGTCAGTGGTCAGTAACAAGGCATCGCTACCCAGAGGCAGGTTCCTGCATTGTAAGCTAAATACCTTCAAGGACATAAACAGACTCAAGGGTAAGCCTGCATAATTCAGTCCAATTCAGTGCTAGTTATGGCATCTCATACTGAGAACTCTGCTCTCTAAAGGACTCTATGACCAATAAATATTGTGAAATTATAGGAAAATTCCAGGATCCCTAACAAACAGTGAAGCAGAATGGTAACAGAGGATTAGGACCTAAAAGTCTTCATTAGGTTGCAATAAATAAATAAAAACAGTATACATAAAAAAGTTATGTGCTTTTAAAACTATCTAAGATTCCCTGACCCAATATAGTGGACCAGGCAGATATGATTTTTGTTCTCTTTGTATCTCAGTCCCATCTGGAAATAAAACAATACTTAAATGGGATCAATCAAGAGTTTAATAAAGAGATTATTTACAAAGATGTGGGCAGGGTGTAGGAAAACCCATAAACGATAGGTGGTGCCCTAGGGCCAGAAAGACCAGGTCCTTTGCCACACCTGCCTGAAGAAGAAGCAAGGCTACTACAGTCTGGAGCCAGAGGCCTATGTGAAGAGGGCCACCTGGTAAAAGCTGTGGCTGTTAGTAGGGGGCTCAGCCAGCCCAAGGCAACCTCACAGGGAGAGAGCTGAAGGAATAAATACCATGGCCTCACCCTTTCCTCCCTCTGATCTTCTGCTGGGCTCCCCATTGGCTGGATCCAACCAGACACAGAGGGCAGGGAAGGTGGTTAATGTAACTCTACAGGTCAGCCACCTGGAACAAAAGTCAGGGTAGAAGAGGGTGAGGAGTAGATGGGAAGGGGTGGTAAATGGAAGACACACTCTTCCTCCTGAGCCCCCAGGGAAATGATGATAGAAGAATAGAAAAGATTCATTCCCACACTATGCAGAGAATACGAGAGGGATCACTGGAGGACCAGAGATTTCCACAAAGGTTTGGTTGAAAGGAACGGACGATGTGAGTTAGCTGGGGAGGTAGGGCAGAGAAAGCTGTGATTTGAACATAGATGCGAGGCCTGTAGCTGTGAGTAGGAAACTAGCCATAGGAGATTCTAGACTCAGAATTGTCAAGCTTGACAACCACAGAGTGAGCAGTGGGGCTGGAAATAGGGAAATTAATTAAAGGGTCTGGATTCTGAATGATCTGCCATCTGCCTACTCAAATCCAAATGTAAAAAAAACAGCAGTTGGGGCTTCCCTGGTGGCACAGTGGTTGAGAGTCCGCCTGCCGATGCAGGGGACACGGGTTCGTGCCCCGGTCCGGGAAGATCCCACACGCCGCGGAGCGGCTGGGCCCGTGAGCCATGGCCACTGAGCCTGCACGTCCGGAGCCTGTGCTCTGCAACGGGAGAGGCCACAACAGTGAGAGGCCCGCGTACCGCAAAAAAAAAAAAAAAAAGCAGTCATGCATTCATACTGCCCTTGAGCATATGGACATAACATCAGCCTTTAAGGTAAGAGGATCTCTCAAAGGTTCAGCAAGCTAAATGTAAAAGACCCAACATAAATACATCACTGTGAAATTTCAGAATACCAATAAGAAAGATTTGAAAAGACTCCTAGAAGAAAAAAGAGTTAGCTATTAAAAAAAAATAGAATCAGACTCACATTAGATTTCTCATCAACAACACTAGACACTTGAGGACAATAGAGCATGACCTTCAAATTGCTGATGGATATTTAGATCTAGAATTCTATACCCAGCCAAATTATCAATAAAGTTTGAGGACAGAACAAAGCACTTTTCAGACATGCGAACACTCAGAGAGTTTGCCTCCCATGTACCTCTTCTGAAGAAGTCACTTAAGGAGTTAATCCTGTATTCAGGGGTCTGGTTGATAGAGAAGAAGACATGGAACTGTGAGGACAGGGAGGAACCAGAATGTCAGCTATATAGCAGCCAGAGATGCCACCAGCCCTGCCTGGAGCAGGAAGACAGCAGGTTTTGGAAGGGAGATATCCAGGAAAAGATGTGGGGGGATTCCATAAGAGAGTATGACTGGGCTTCATAATAACTGAGAATATTAAAAATGCACAGAATGCAAGGCCAAAAAAGAAAAGATAACTAGAAAACTCTAAGAAAAACTAACATCTGCACCATAGAATCATAACAAAATATTGTAAAATTGGAGCAGATGTGAGCAGAAGTCAGTGAATGTGAAAAAAGAGTTGAATGAATTCTAAGTAATGGAGAAAATAACCTGGAAACTATAGTAATATAATGAATAAAATATGTTTCTTCTATCACCAAGAATAAAGAAAGGTAACCAGCAAAGGGGGTGGAGAAAATACGCAAGAAAGGTATAATCTAAATATAACATAGAGGAAAACACGACATGACTGTGAGCAATTAGTCGAGTACAAGAACAAATTCTTTTGAACATTCTTCTGTGAATAGCACAAGAATGGGGTTCCTGGAATCACTGGGAAGGAATGTTGTCACAGAAACATAGTTTCTTCTTAGCTCTAAGGCAAACAATATTTACTCTTTATAATGGACATGTACTTACTGCCTAGAACTCTTTCCCCAGATATCCACATGGATTATTCCCTTACCTCCTTCAGAACTTCACTCAAATATCACCTTTTAGAGAGATCTTTTCTGACCATTCTATCTAAATTACAAAACACACAGGTGTGTGTGCACACATGTACACAAACACACACACACACACTCCCTGTGCCCTTTCCTAGCTTAATTTTTCTCCTAAACACAATGATCATACTAAACATTTTACTTCTTTATCTTGTTTATTTTCTGTCTCCACCTCACCACGAACGCCCCCACTAGAAAGCATGTTCTACAAGGGCAGGGATTTTTCTTTACTATTGTATTCATTGCTGTTTCCCCAGCACCAAGGACAGGGGCTAGCTCATGCTAGGTCCACAATAAATATTTGTTGCATTCATAAGTGTTGAATCAAGCCAGAGGCAAGTCACAGAAACCATAATTGTGTGTATGTGATAGAAATTAAATGGCATTATGCTTGGCAATGCAAAAATGAAGGCACAGCATACAGAAGTGGGGGGGGGAACGGCAAAAAAATAAAAGAGGGAGAAGGAAAGTTAAAAGTGCTAATATTCTCTTTTTACTGTGTGGATAATTAAGATACTGTCCAGAGTTGATGAAATATAGGTTTAAGAAGGTTATCTAAAGTTACATAGGTAACCATTAAAATAACTAAAAACAGTGATGTAACTATATTGGTACAAGTGAACTATATTGGTATGGAGGTGAAAGACGTAAATTAAGTTAAATTTCATATAACATAGCAAAAATCCACTAGATAATTCTAAAGTTGAGACATTCAGACATAAGCATAGTATTTCAAGTACAGAAATAACTGCAAAAGACCTTTTACTAGAAATGATTAAACATGATTGCTGTGAAATGTGGTTTAAATTATGAAAGACTACATTGTATCAGACTACCACTTCTGTAGATAATAATTATAAACTCTGGACAAAATGTTTGAAAAACTATTTGAAGGCACTAGAAAGTGACCTGAAGCAGGCATAAAGAGGAGGGGATTCAAGCCTTGAAATAAGGGAATTGTACTGGGTGAGATTAATGTTCTTATTAATTTTCCCCAAAGGCACTCCCTAGTCTGTATGGGGTGGAGCAGCTAGAACTGAAGCAGAAAGCCTGAGTTGGCTTGAAGTGTTAGAGTTTGAAGCAGCCAGAGAAGCTGAAAATTCAGAGGGAAAAAGCCAGGTGGGAAAAAAGGAACCACAGAATGGGGAGTCACCAAATTTGCACATAAACTCCCCTCAAATGCTTAGCTCACCCTGAACTGTGAATGTGCAGGGAAACTCTAAGAAGCCTGCTGAAAAGCAGCAGCTGAAAGAGTAGAGATTTCAGCTTTCACCCACTGCAAGGGAGACAATTTGAGTTTAGAATCCTCCCAAGTTAGAGGGGTTTGGTCAACACTCAGGCTTTCCAAATAACAAAGTCTCAATGAACTCTGAGATAATATCAAGTGGTCTAACAATGTATGCAACTGAAGTTCCAGAAGGAGGGGGTGAGGAGCAGGAAATAATTGAGAAAATATAACACTGTTCACTGATGCCTCGTAAGAAATAATGGAGGCCAGTTGACAATGGAATTACATCTCTAAAGTGTTGAAGAAAAATGCTGTCAACACTGCATTCTATATTCAGTGAAAATATCCTCCAAAAATGAGACGAAAACTATTTTCAGATAAATGAAAGCTAAAAGAATTTGTCGTTAGACTTTTAATACAAGAAATGCTAAAGGAAGTTCTTCAGGCTAAAGGAAAGTGATACCCAACGAAAACCTGAATCTATAGGAAAGAATAAGCAAACTAGAAATGGTAAATAACTTTGTAAACATACAAGACTTTTTTCTTCCCATATTTACTTTAAAAACTGACTGTTTAAAGTAAAATAATAGCACTGTAAGGTGGGGCTTATAAGGTTTGGAGAAATAAAAGATATAACAATAGCATAAAGGATGAGGTGGGAGAGTGAATAAATGGAATGATTCAATTTTAAGGTTATTTAATTTGTGACGTGTGAAGGATGAATTGTGATGTGGGAAGTATAAGGTGTGAAATGAGAAGTGGTAGATGTGAACAATGGTACAATGTAATTCTAAATAGGTTTTAATACATCAAGGATACATATTGTTAGCCTTACAACAGCCACTAATATATAATAAAAATAGGTGTAACTAAAAAGTCAATAGTAGAAATAAAATAAAATCTGAAAACATTCAATTAATCCAAAAGAAGGCAGGATAAAAGGATCAAAGGAATGAAGGCCAAAAGAAGAAAACAATAAATCACGAGACAGTAGACTTAAACTCAAACCACACCAATAATTGCATTAAATGTAAGTGAAGTACTTTTAACGTCAGAAAAGCAGACTTCAAGACAAAGAGTATTACTAAAGATAAAATGGAATATTTCATAATTATAGAGGAGCAATTCATCAGGAAGCTATAATTATCCTAAATGTTTATGTACCTAATAACAGAGCTTCAAAATACATGAAGCAAAAATGACAAAAATAAAGGGAGAAATCAACAACTACACAAAAATTAATTTGAAATGGATCATAGACATAAACTTATAAGATAAACCACAAAACTTCTATAGAGAACATCAGAGAAAATCTTCATAACCTTAAGTAGACTGTGATAGAGATTTATAATAAAAAATATATATTTGGTCTTCACCCCGTTTCTGACACAGAGCTCCTAAAACCCTTGGAATATCCTGTAGTGAGAGGTAAAGGTGTCTCTTTATGTTATTAAGGTGCTTTTGGAAAGCACCTAAGGATGGAGGCTGGTGGCCAGGAGAACCAACCATGTGATTAGAGGGTTGGAACTTTCAGTCCCATCCCCCTAACCTCTGGGGAAGTGAGAGGGGCTGGAGGTTGAATCAATCGCCAATGGCCAAGGATTTAATCAATCGTGCCTATGTAATGCGGCCTCCGTTAAAACCTGAAAGGATGGGGTTTGGAGAGCTGCCAAGCTGGGGAACCAGAACACTTCCATCCGCCACCTTGGCAGGCCCAAACTCCAGGAGGATAAAGCTCCTTTGTTCAATACCTCGCCCTGTGTATCTCTTCATCTGGCTGTTGATTCATATCCTTTAATATCCTTTGTAACAAACCAGCAGTCTAGTGAATAAATGGGTTTCCTGAGTTCTGTGAGCCACTCTAACAAATTAATCACACCCAAGGAGAGGGTTGTGGGAACCTCCAATCTGTAGCGGTTTGGTCAGTCAGAAGCCCAGGCTAACAACCTGGGCTTGCAATTGGTTGCGGGCTTGCAAACGGAGGGTGGTCTTGTGGGACTGATCTCTTAACCTATGCACTCTGACCCTATCTCCAGGTAGATAGTGTCAGAATTGAGTTGACTGTAGGACACCAGTGGGTGTAGGAGCATTGCTTGTTGGTGCAGGAAACACTCCCAAACAACACTGGAATTGGGGTGCAGGACAAATACAGGCAAAGATTTCTAAGAACACAAAAAGCAAAAATATTGATAACATGCACTTCATCAAAATTAAAACTTTTTTCTACCAAAAGACTGAATGCTCTCCTCCTAAGATTGAGAACAAAACAAGGATGTCTATTCTTAACATTGTACCGGAGGTTCTGGACAGGGAAATAAGGCAAGAAAATGAAATAAAAGGCATCTAGACTGAAAAGGCAGAAATAAACTATCTTTATGCTCAGGCAACATAATCTTGTATATAGAAAACCCTATGAAATCCACTTAAAAAAAAAAAAGAGGACTACAACTAATAAGTGAGTATAGCAAGTTTGCAGGATAGAAGATCAACATACAAAAAATAAAAATGATCAACAAACAAAAATCAATTTTACTTCTATGTGCTAGCAATGAACATCTGAAATGAAATTAAGACAGCAGTTCCATTCATAATAGTATCAAAAAGAAAAATAAATTTAACAGAAGAAGTATAAAACTTATACTCTGAAACTATAAAACATTATTGAAAGAAATTAAAGAAGACGATCTAAACAAATGGAGAGACATTACATCTTCATGGACTGGGAGACTCAGTATTGTTAACATGGCAATTTTCTGCCAACTGATCTGTCTCAACATAAGCCCTATCAGAATCCCAGCAGGCCTTTTTTTTTTTTTTTTTTTTTTTTTGGCAGAAATTGACAAGCTGATCTAAAATTCATATGGAAATGAAAAATGACACAAAATAGCTAAAATAATCTGGAAAAAGAAAGTTGGAGAACTTATACATCCCAATTTCAAAACTTACTACAAAGCTGCCATAAATCAACATAGTGCAGTACTGGCATAAGGATGGACATTTAGATCAATGGAAGAGAATCGAGACTCCAGAAATAAGCCTTTACATTCACAGTCAACTGATTTTCATCAAGGGTACCAAGACAATTTAATGGGGGAAAGAACAGTCTTTTCAACAAATGGTGCTGGGACAACTGGATAGCCACACACAAAAGGATGTATTTGGACACTTACCTCACACAATACACAAAATGTAACTCAGAATACATCAAGACCTAAATGTAAAAATTGAAACTATAAAACTCTTAGAAAAAAGCAGAGGAGTAAATATTAGTGACCTTGGTTAGGCAATGATTTCTTAGAAATGATATTAAAAGCATAAGAGATAAAATTTTTTAAAAACTGATAAATTGGGGCTTCCCTGGTGGCACAGTGGTTAAGAATCCGCCTGCCAATGCAGGGGACACGGGTTCGAGCCCTGGTCTGGGAAGATCCCACATGCCGCGGAGCAACTAAGCCCGTGAGCCACAACTACTGAGCCTGCGCTTCTGGAGCCTGTGCTCCGCAACAAGAGAGGCCGCGATGGTGAGAGGCCCGCGCACCGTGATGAAGAGTGGCCCCCACTCGCCGCAACTGGAGAAAGCCCTTGCACAGAAATGAAGACCCAACGCAGCCAAAAATTAATAAATAAAATAAGTAAATTTATAAAAAAAAAACAAAAAAAAACAAAAAAAAACTGATAAATTGGACTTCATTACTCCCTCTAGTGGATTTAAAATATAACCCTATTTATAACTATTTCACCTTTTTGGAAAGAGTAGAAAAAGAAATTTCTATAGCAGTCACTCTAGCCAGTAGTCATTTTAACAGTCACTATGGTGAATTAATTTTGACAAGAAGGGGCATGAGGGCATTTTCTGGAGTGACAGAAATGACCTGTATCTTTAGTGTGGTGGTAGTCACACAAGCGTACCAATTAATCAAAACCAATTTATTTGAAGACTTTCAACTATGCGTTTCACTGTATGTAAATTTTACCTCAATAAAAATTATATTTTATAAAGTGAGAGCTCTGAGGAGTGACATGAGCAGAAGAGAAGATGAGCCCAATGCTGTGCTTTTCATTGCAAGCCCTTCAGTACCTCCTAACATTTGTAAAACACTGTGTATGAATTACTTTAAATTCTTTAAGTTTTGAAAAATGAAACACATTAAATTTGAAGCTTCTTATTATCATCACTTCATGGAAGACAGAAGTTGAGACGAAATCTCCTGTTTGGGAGGGTGTCATTTACCCGCCAAGCCAAAGCACTGGTCTGGGAGACCACCAGGTGATCCAAGAACAGAGACACGTTCTTGAAAGCTGCAGTAGAAATGAAGTTGTAATCATTTATTCCCATTTATTGTGGGGCTACCACACCAAACACACAATCTCTCAAAAAATGAAAGTCAGAATTTCAAAAGCTTCCTTTTTTTTTTTAATGCTAAAGCTTATTTGCTTATCAAAATTGCCTCAGGACGGTAAGCAGAATTAGAAAATTAAGGAATTACATTAGAAGGGAGAGAAAGAAGTAGGACAAATGTGTGAAAGTATAGAGCACTCCCCTCCGTCACCGAAAAGCTGGTTTAAAGTTTAAATCAACCACCCAGCGACATTCGCAAATAAAAAGGAAGATTTAAAATACCACAGCTGTTGAATTTCGGTAATACTATTACCACAAATTTATTTACTAACTCAATGACAAACAATCTTTTTCATTAAAAGTACAAATCTGTACAGCATTACTCCCTCTAGTGGATCTAAAAAATAATCATAGTTGTAACGATTTCATCTTTTTTGGAACAATAGTAAAAGAAATTTCTGTAATGATCACTCTGATTGGTGGTTATGTTAATGATCACCACAGTGAATTAATTTTGCTTTCCTGTACAGTGTGCTTTTTTCCATTCCCTCTCCTCTAGGAAAAAGGTACTTAACATCTACCTGAATAATTAACCACACAGAAATCAGAATATGATAGACATTTCAAACATTACTTACAAGGATAAAAATCTGAAAACTATTGAAGGTTGTATGACACTCAGCATAAATCATAAATATTCAGAGAATTTCACAGTCACTTTTGAGTTAAACACAACTGAAAGAGCCATTGCAACAGCCTATTCACCCATGTGTCACAGAAAAGTATTCAAAATCGGGTGAGCAATCGTTTTTTAATGAGTAATCATTCAAGATTCACATCTACTTATTTTTACAAAGTAAAATTTCAAATGTGATCTAATTATTCATTAGACTCTCAAATCTCAAATATTTTTTAGAAGTTTTTGGTGAACATTTTGTCATGCCATGACTACATTTTGCACTTGTGGACATATACATAACATATAAGTCACAAAACGACATGTTTTAGCTGGCATGACTTATGTTTCTAGACAACCAAGTTTACTGCAACTCTATTAGTCCGTCACAGCTGCCACTACTAGGGAACAGGCACCTTAAAGGGAGCAAAGATAATGACATTCAACTGAGCTGATCTCTAGCCTAACCTCAGCGAAATTTTGATAACTAGACTGCAAGCTCTGTGATTAGATGATTTGGGATGAGTTTTACTATTACAAATAACTGAATGGAGTTTCATATATCTTTCCAAAATGAAGAATTTGAAATGGCAACACCTCTTAGAAGTGTGGATCTTACAGAAGTGAATTTAGGTAAAATATTGATGAGAAGGTTTCACACGCTTAGGAAGTGACATTTAACAGCAGGCAAAGAGATACATTTCCCAACCAAAATCGAATGCCACCACCATCAACAACCCCACAGAGGCTCAGCTACCTAAAATGGAAATGAAAATATAATGTATGGAAATATTCTCTTAGAAAAACTCCTTAAGGCTTCACATGTATTAATGTATTAGTTTGCAAACATTAAGATCAAAGCCAAAGCAACAAATACATCCTAAAAAGTTTTTCGTCAGATTTTTATTAACGATATACAAGTAGCAGGGCATAAAAAATTAATAGGCGCAAGCCTTGAAATGTCAAACCCAATGATCTCAAGCCATGCTTACCTCCTTTGCTTTTTGTTTCAGTCTTGCTGGCTCTGGGTCCTCTTGCCTTGAGCGACTCTATATGGTTAAAAAAAAGAAAAAAGAAAGGGTAACAGATGGTTTAAGAGCCCCTCATCTGTTGCAGTAAGTTAAAAAATAGCAAAGGAAGGAGAATAGGATCCAAGGTGTCAAAAACGCAAGGCCTAAATTCATAGACGTGTAAGTTCAAGCCTTTAGGCTTACCCAATTAGCTGTTAAATATTCAGTTTTAAATAAAATCTACTCTAGGTTTAAAAAAACCAACCCACTTTACTTATAATATTGCTAACTATTAAGTTTCAAAATAAGTTTCTGTTCTTTTTTAAGTATTTTAAATGCTGTACACGAAGTCCTTCTACACTCATTAGGCCCTCTATACAATTCTATGCCCCCAACTCTTTTCTTTCCAGGAAGCCCAACTCATCTGATAGAGAAGCAGCTACTACACAGCAGAGAAAGAAATGTGCATAATGCACACGTCCCACTTCCTGGATCCCAAAATATCCTGTGGTGCCAAACTTTCCGTCCCCAAATCTCTTGGACAATGAAATCAATCCTTAATTGCTAACAGATCTTTGCACATCTATCACAGAAAAATGCCAGCAACATAAGGCAAGATTCCCTCCTTCCATGCTGGTTAGCATGTGCTGACATACTTGGGGCTTAAAGTGAAGAAGAAACAACAATTTTAAATATTTGATTTGAAATTCCAAAAGAAAGAAAATTTGCCTGGTCCTAATCTATATTTACTGGTAACACATCTGAAACAGACAGAATGAAGGATGACATGCTAAAGCCAAAATATACCCACTTAAACAGAGAACAGTGGCAGAGACCATCAGAGGAACCTGAATTTGGACACTGACACCAATGAGGAGTGATGGGAGGGGAGAGACAGCTTTACGGTTTGCAGAAAAAGCCTCCTGATGCTGGACTAACAGGGACTCCCCACCGCCTCCCCAGAGAGGAGCCCTGAGCTGCCCCATGACCGCTACCGCTGCCTGTCCCCAGTCCTGACTGCAGTGGCCGGACCCTCCCCTTCAAGCACACAGCTATCCCATGCAGCTTCTGATGTAGAAACTACCTGCTTTTCCTTCTTTAGATAACCTGCACCAGATTCTCCCAGACACAACGGGATCTGCCAAACAAGATCAGGGGCTTGTCTCATCGCTCCCTCCTTCTTGCCGTCACCAAAGCCTCCTTGCTTTGCTGTACAAAACTGGTGGGAAGAGGAATAAGAAAAAGAGAGGAGTAAGGAGGAGAAACAAATGAAGGCAGAAGACAAGAATCGCGTACTTCCTAGTTTTCTGGAGTGAGGAACTAAACGAATGGTGGTGCTATATCCTGAGATGGGGAAAGTCAGGAGAGGATAAGGAGTAACTCAAGAGTATGTTTTGGGACACACAAAGTTTGCTATATCAATTAGAGAGCCAGGGAAGGTGTCAAGTAGGCAGTCGTATATAGGTGTCAGGAACGCAAGGGAGAGCTACTGGCTAGAGATAAGACAACCGGGAATCATCATTTATATGAAACTTCCAGAATAGGTAAATCCATAGAGAAAGAAAGTAGACTAGTGGTTGCTAGGGCCTTTGGGAAGGAGGGATAGGTAATGACGCTTAACAGGTATGGGGCTTCCTCTTGGGGTGATGAAAATGCTTGGGAACTAGGTAGAAGAGACGGTTGCACAACACTGTGAATATACTAAATGCCATAGAATTGTACACTTTGAAACGATTAATGGTTAATTTGATGTTATATCTCAATAAAAAATAAATAAAAACATCCGAAGCATCAGTCCATAGATGGTATGAAGCATCAGTCCATCTATCACCTACAGCCTGAGAGTAGACAGAGGTGAGAAGCTGCCTGAGGACGGAGCCCTGGGGGTACTGGAACATGTGGACATCAAGAAAAGGAGAAAGATGGCCATAAAAACGAATGAAATAATGTCATCTGCAGCAACATGGATGGACCTAGAGACTGTCGTACTGAGTGAAGTGAGACAGAGAAAGACAGATATCGATATCATATATCACTTATATATATGGAATCTAAAAAAGCGGTACCAATGAACTTATTTACAAAATAGAAATAGAGTCACAGACGTAGAAAACAAACTTATGATTACCAGGGGGGAGAGGGAAGAGAGATAAATTGGGAGACTTGGATTGACATATACAAACAACTATATATAAAATGGATAACTAATAAGGACCTACTGTATAGCACAGGGAACTCTACTCAATACTCTGTAATGGCCTATATGGGAAAAGAATCTAAAAGAGAGTGGATAAATGTGTGTGTGTGTGTGTGTGTGTATATATATCTGACTCACTTTGCTGTACACCTGAAACTAACACAGCATTGTACATCAAGTATACTCCAATAAAAATTTTTTTAAAAAGAAAAGAAAAGGAGAAAGATGGGCAAAGGAAGCTGAGAAGGAGCAGCCAGTAAAAAAAGAGAAGCTCCTGGAGAGTATAGAGTCCCAGAGCTCAAGTGAAGAAATTTTTAAAAGAAAATGATAAGAATCTATCAAGTTTGATGGGAGCTCAAGTAACAGGAGGACCAAGAATTAACCATTGAATTTGGCAAGAAGCCGGTGTTCTTCTAAGATCTGTTTCAGAGGAATGCTGGGGACAAACATCTGATTCCAGTCATAGAAAGAGAAAACCCAGGCAGGATGTATATTGTAAAATATGTACCCAGGATTTGTTTTAATCAGCTCCGGTAAGGTACACAAACACAGAAATAATCATCATGAAGGAAGAAGTTTATACTCACAGATCCCTAGAAAGAGGAGGCATGGCATATACCCTGCAGGGGCACACAGGAAAGCACCAAGGTCAGTCAGGAGGCAGAAAGGGAGAGGAGAGCACCGCCCAGAGCAGAACCTTTTCTGGGGTTTTCAAAGGAAGGAATGGGTGAGGCAGGGCAGGTAGGTTAAGCTTAGAATTGTATTGTTTGGATAATTTCAGCTGGCTCTGGGCTATAGGAATGGTCACTAGTTGCCCAGTACCTTGGGCCTTGGAGTGACTTAGGGCAGGGGGAATACTGGTTTGGTGAGTAAGAGTTTGATTGGTGTGTGGGCTCTGAATTGATTGGTTTGTATATCATAGGTGCCTGCAGGGGAGTCCTTTGCTAAATCCAGGAATTAGCTAGCCCTGAAAGGAGCAGTCTCCCCAGGAAAAAGGCCCGAAATGCCAAAGAATCAGGAATACAGAAAATAAGAAAATACAGTCAATACAAAGTGGAAATGGTGAGTTTACCAACTCTTGAGAAATTCTGCTATAAAGGGGAGAAGAGAAATGTCGTCATAGGTGGGGCAGACATTAGGACAAGAAGTGTTTTTAAGATGGTTGAGAGCACAGCATGCTTCTATGCTACTGGGAGTGAAGGAGTTGAGAGAAACACTGATGAGTGGAAGAACGAAGGGATGGTCAAGCCCTGTCAGAAGCAAAACCACAGACTAGGAGAAGGGATGGGATGCACTGCATGCATGGGGGTTGCTCGCAGTAGGCGGAGAGCCACAGTGGGAACAGGGGCCAGGGAGGCTGGTGGGTTTGCTCTGATGGCTGGGCCATGAGACAACTTCCATTTTATTGCTTCTATTTTCTCAGTGAAATAAGAAACAAGGTCATCATATGAATGTGAGGAAGGGAAAGGGTGTTAAGGATTGGGGGAGAGAAAAGAAGGCATAAAGCAGTGGTCTTAGAGAGTGGCAGAGTGAACTGACTGGGGAAATGGATTCATATTGCTGAGCTGTGCTAAGGGCCCCATTGAGGTTCATAGTCATAAAATTAAAGTAGGACCAAGTTTGGGAGATACTGGGCAAATAGGGGAGCCAAGGGAGTTGGGAGTGTTCTAAAGAGACAGTGTAGTTATACACCGCACACGTATAGACAGCTGTATTTCTAGTTCCCTAAAAAGGACCAGAAGGATTTAAATCAAGTGGAAAGAGAGACTGTCTCCAAGAAGTGGAATTATGAGTAGTCTTTGCTAACCTCTTTGTATTTTTAGGGATTTTCCTTAGATTTGCAAAGAGTATGTATTTCATTTTATAAACACATATAAACAATAAAGCTATTTCAAGAATAAATTAAAAAATTAAAAATCCAGCAAAGTGAGGTTTTTGTTAGGAAAGAAAACAGTTTCCTTTAGAAAAATCACTGCCCTAAATTTGGATGCTTCCTTGACTATTAATTTGGATATTAATGATAACACTTTACAACAGGAAAAATACTAATGAATCACTTGGGGAGAATGAAGAAAAGCACAGGACTGGAAAACACACCAAAGACAAATCTGCAAAGCTCCTGAAAACACAACGGGATGTCAGCAGGACCTGCATGTCCTTTTGAAACAGAGCAGGACCCTATGGTCCTTGCCCCCCATGTCCTCAGCCTGCTTTTGTCTGTAGAAAAATTTTAGCCAAAGAATAAGTTTAATCAGAGAAGTGAGAAAATGCAGAAACAAAGGAAAACAGTCAAAGGAGACCAAATAATAATAGTTTAGTCAGTAAGCAAAGTCAAGGACCTTTAACTCCTCCTCAAGGGCTATAGATAATATTCTGAGCCATATCATTTTTTGTTTGTTTGTGTTTTGCGCAGCCCGCACGGAATCCTAGTTCCCCTACCAGGGATCAAAACCACGCCCCCTGCACTGGCAGCGTGGGGTCTCAACCACTGGACCACCAGGGAAGTCCCCCGGAGCCATATCCTTTGAGCTGTCTTATAGATACCGAAATCCCCACAAGGTGGAAGAAGTTAACTACGTGATGACCAAACTGTAGCCATGACGTAACCTGCCACAATTCCAAGAACTGGCCTCAAAGAAATGGGAGCAAACCAACCCTGGAACTAAAGATGAACCGTACGTAAAACAATCAAGATAACGCTGATCAGACCACTGCATGACTAATTTCAAGATGACAGTCAGAGGACTTCCCTGGTGGCACGTGGTTAGGAATCTGCCCGCCAATGCAGGAGACATGAGTTCGAGCCCTGGTCCGGGAAGATCTCACATGCCCCGGAGCATCTAAGCCCGTGCACCACAACTACCGAGCCTGCGCTCTAGAGCCCACGAGCCACAACTACTGGGACCACGCGCCTCAACCACTGAAGCCCACGCGCTCTAGAGCCCGTGCTCTGCAACAAGAGAAGCCACTGCAATGAGAAGGCTGCGCACCGCAACGAAGAGTAGTCCCCACTCGCTGCAACTAGAGAAAGCCCGCACGCAGAAACGAAGACCCAATGCAGCCAAAAAATAATTTAAAAAAAAAAAAAGATGACTGTCAGAGCTGTGTTCTACATGTAGCCCCCTGCCTCTATCTATAAAAGCTCTTGCCCCCTGATTGTCAGGGGGCGGAGTCAGCCTTTGGGCAGGGGTCTGCCACCCCCACTCCCCACTAGTTGCTGGCAAAATAAAGCAAACTTTCCTTTCCACCAGCCTTGCCTCTTCATTGGCTTTTGAGCAGTGAGCAGCCGGACCCCACTTTCGGTAACACTCTTTGGAGATTTCCAGGTGAAATGGTTGGAGATAATGGTTGGCCATCCCTAGAAGGTGCTGTAAAGAGGAAGAATTCCCTCCCAGATCAACCTATGAAATAAAATAGCAGAAGATGAAGGAAGCTTTGGGAAGCCTGGTTATGCTTATTCAGAAACCCATGCAATGGCTGCTGTCTGTCTCCTGATATGTGTGGTCCCCTCTGTTCTATGAAGGCTAGGACAGTGGGGCCCCACGGTCTCTTCCTGATCACATGGCAGGCTGGGCACAGAGGTCTGATGTGGGAGGGGATGGGGGTACCCCCAGCTTTCTAGGCCCTGAAGGCAAGTGGGGTGTGGGAGTCCTGCTTGCCCTGGACAGCCATTCCAACAGGTGCCTGGTGCTCTCATAAAGTCCTCTCTGTCGGCCACAGTTGCTTCATGTAAAAACTGAACATTTTAAAGGCGTCAGTGTTGTTGGGACTCAATGTCTATTGACTTGATCAGGTATGCAAACTTAGGGGGAAAAAATTCCTGTTACATTTACCCAGATATACTACCCTTTAGTTTGTTTTCACTAAATCTCAGCTTTCAGTTCTTGTTGGAAGACACGGGGAAGGTACTTGACTGAAAGACCCTTTGCCTTCTCCCACTTTAAATTTTAGGGATGATAAATTACCGTGAAATTAATTTAGTTTTACTATTACACTTTTACTGTGAGTCCCAAGCCAAGGACATTTTTATGTTAAAGTCTTTGTAGATGTAACATGCTGTATGCCTGGAATATCTTTGTGTATAATACTGATATTGGGAAAATCTATTAATATTTTGTAAAACGACATGATTGGTATAACATTTGGCTTTTTCTGGGGGGAAAAGAACGTAATTCTACAAAGTATTAGAAATTCTACTGAGTGGACTGCACAGGCATGACAGATACACTGATATCAATAGGTTGAGGTCTTCATGAATGGGAAACTATTGTTTTAAAAGATACTTTCTGATATAAATGGAAATTAGAGAGAGGGATCTTAAGACTCTCCATTAAAAAACACTTGTCTGAGTACTTTACTTTTTAGTCAAGAAAATGAACTCCTAATGCCACTCCCCCTGGCACAAAGACTGTAGAGCAGGGTTTCTCACTGGGATTTTGTTATAATCAGGTTCAGCACATTCCAGAATGATTGTTTGTTTCACATACTTGCCAACTTTATGAGGCTGGTAAAAGTGAAGGAGGAATTCTGCTTTGCCTGACCTAATTTAAGTTCAGGATACACATTCTTTCAGAGTTTGAAACCTCAAGTATTCATGCTTTAATCTTTCAAACTCCCACCTTCCCAGGGCATCCTCGGCTTTCATCAGTGCTTTTCTCATAGTCATGCCTCTTATAGTTTTATAATTTTTTTAAAGTTAATACTCGAAGAGTTTAAGGCATTGGTATCCATTTTCCATTAAATAAAGTGTCAAAACTCCTGATGCTGTACTATAGTCACCATCATGCCAACCGTTTCAATTTTAAACCCATCTTCCCCATTCTGATGACATTAGAACTTCACCCATGGCACTATTACCTTATAACTTTCATGTTTAATTAAAGAAGTTATATTGGCAACAGAAAACACTTTGCTTTCACATTAGCTTCGTTAATAAAAAGTGAAAGTTAAAAGCAGTGTACCTGTGGATAAAATCTAGTTCCAAACCCCAGTTTCTCCTTTATCACATGAAGGCATTAAGTTAAAGGTCTATGCTTATGACAATCTTAAAATAAAAGGAACAATGTGTGACAATCTTAAAATAAAAGGAACAATGAAGGTTGAAAATATTCAAAAACCAACTAAACTAGAATAGATATTACTACTCAGCAAAGGTTTCATAATTCTGAGGACACTTTGGTACTTAATTAGTAAAGATAGGCAGCAAAAATCCCAAAGCAAGTTAAATAAAAGTAATCCTTCTCAAAAAACATGGTAGATGTTCATACATAAGAAGGCAATCTGTAATTATCAAATCTAACTAAAGAACTAATGTTAAGATTCTCTGAGAGCAATATACAGATGTAAAGGATTTTTATTATCATAGTATGAACAAATTAAAATATTTTTATTTGGTTAACATAAAGAGAGGGAAAATGTCTTCTTTATCATATATGTATATATTTGTATTCTAAAATTGGAGAAAAGCTCTATTCTAGCCTTATGGAAAAAACAAAACAGCAGACTTCCAATTAATTCTTCCAATTTTCTAATAGATGCCCCTGTTACCTGTTATAAAAGAAAACAAAACAAACAACAACAAAAACCCCAGAGAACTTGAAATGGAACTAAAAAAGCAACAATCATACTGAGAAAAGCAAGAAAAAATAGTCAAAGTTTGCATGGAACACAATTTTATTAGAATCCATGAAACAAAGACAGAAGATTGACCATCTCCTCTTTTTCTCAATTTAAGACCTTTACAAAAATTATAAAGAACTTTAAACAAAAGAACAAGTTCTTGAAGACAAAGAGAACTAAAAAGAAACACCTGTAGATGGATGTGTCAAGTGTCAACAAATGTTTAAAAGACAAAATGGATGAAGTTAAGATGGAAAAAATACACTCCTCTCTGTCTCTCCCATTGAATGCAGCTATAAACTGTAGACAGGATGCATGAATCAGCTATTTGAGGACTCTGAAAGTAAAATGATAGATTGGGGGAGGGACATAATTCAGAGTATCATCAAATCCCACATTTTCCCTCCAGTTGCCCCAGCCTGGATGCAACACAGCTGAAACCTAGAATGGGCACTGGTGCAGACAAAGAGAGCTATAGAACACACTCCCTTGTTCTGGTTTGACGAGCAGGAAAGGGGTCTGCTAATGCTCAGAGTAAGTGGGAGAAATAGTGCCCCCCATTTCATTCTCCATTTCCTCACACCACAGCCCAATGTGTGACAGAGCAGGATAAATAAAGCCTCAGCTTTCTGGCCAGGAGGAGTGAAAAGAGGACACCCAGGGAACATGAACGTATCTGAGAGAGTGTGAAGAGGCAGAAGCTGAGAAAAGTGACCCCATAAGGTCATTTATGAACTCATGGACAGATCCCCGGCCTGTGTGTATATGGACCTATTCCTAAACTGCCTACTATAGACTTTGTGAAGGGAACAGGATAAGCCACAGCTCAAGTCCCAGACTGACTGTTGGTGGTGCATACCTGGGACAGATCCAATAGCACAGCAAAGGCTCTGCAAATAAATTTGACATGGAACCATAACCCATAGATCTAGTTGGAACTTGTAGCCTGAATCCAGCTGGGTAGATAAACTTTTAATACAACTATAATAAGCTGTATTAAATAACTAATAAGCTGTACTAAATAATTAATAAGACAACTGTAACATAAAGGAGAGAAGGGTAATAGGCCTTACATGATGATAGGTTTCTACATTCTACCTGAAGTAGTAGAATACTGATTCTAAGTAGAATGAAAAGTTAACTATGTTTTTTGTAGTGCCCAGAGCAATGAAACCATACTAAGAGATATTATGCAAAAAAGATAAACTAAAATGGAATATTAAAAAATATTTAAACATTACATAAGTATTCATAGCAACTTTATTTGTAATAGTCAAAAACTGGGATTGGCCTAGAATGTTCTTCAACAGGTCAATTGTTAAACAAACTGTGTTACTGATATACCATGAATTATTACTCAGCAATGACAAGGAACAAACTATTAACCATGCAACAACTTGGATGAATCTCCAGAAAATTATGCTGAGTGAAAAAAGCCAATCCCAAAGGTTATATATTATATGATTCCATTTAAATAACATTTTGAAATAAAAACATTTTAGAAAGAGAGGAAACATTAGTGGTTGCCAAGGGTTAGGGCAGGGGGAGCTGAAGTAAGGTGAATATGGTTACAACACAAGAGAAACACAAGGGACCCTTGACTGGGTCTTGACTGGGGTGGTGGATACACGAACATACATAGGTGATTAAATTATATATCAATAGAACCTAATACACACACAAATGGATACAAGTAAAACTGAGGAAATCTGAATAAGATTAGTGGACTGTATTAATGTCAATATCCTGATTCAATATTATACTGTAGTTTTGCAAAGCATTAAAATTAGAGGAAACTGAGCAAACTGTATAAGGGATCGCTATTATTTCTTACAACTGTCAATTTAAAAAAATTTTAATGTTTAAATAACCCAAAAGAAGGCAAGAAATGGTAAACAGAGGAAATAAAAAGAGAAAGAACAAACAGAACACAACAAAATGATAGGCCTATCAAAATATATCAATAATTACATTAAATGCAAACAGTCTAAACATACCAATTAAAAGATAAACATTTACAACGGATAAAGATGATCAAACTAAATGCTATTTACAAGAAACTCACTTCAAATATAATAATATTGGTAGGTTAGAAGTGTAAAAATATAATAACAATAGTCAAATGAAGGCTGGAATGGCTATATTAATATTAGACGAAGTATATTTTAGACCAAAAAATTAACTGAGATAAAAAGAGATATTGCATACTGCTTAAATGATCAATTTACCAAGAAAGCACAATAATCCCAAATGTGTATGCACCAAACAACCTCTAAATACATGAAGCAAACATAAGAAAACTGAAAGGAAAAATAGACAAATCTACAGTTATCATTGGGGATGTCAACACTTCTCTCTCAGTAACTGATAGAACTTGCCAACAGAAATTTTGCAAGGTTATAGGAGAACTAATCAACACCATCAACTGATTGGATCTAAATATACATTTATAGAATGCTTCATCTAAGGGCAGCAGAATACACATTCTTTTCAAGTGTACAGGGAACATTCACCAAGTTAGGCCATCTCCTGGGTAATAAAATGTATCTTAACAAATTTAAAAGAATAAAATTATACAAACCAGATTTTCTGACTATAACTGAATTAAACTAGAAATCAGTAATGAAAAAAATTAACAGGAAAATCTCCTCCTCAAACCTTAGAAATTAAACAATATGCTTCTAGAAAATCCATGAACCAAAGGGATTATCAAAATAATGAGGGAAATTAGAAAATAGTTTGAACTGGAAGAAAAGAAAATAAACATTTCAAAATTTGTGGAGTGCAGCTAAAGCAGTGCTTAGAGGAAAATTTATAGCATTAAATGCTTATATTAGAAAAGAAGCTCTTAAATCAGTAATCTTGTCTTCAAGAAATTAGAAAAAGAAGAGCAAAATAAATGCAAATCAAACAACTGAAAGGAAATAATAAAATTAGAGCAGAAATCAATGAAATTGAAAAGAGAAGAAGAGTACAGAAAATCAATGGAATCAAAGCTGTTCTTTGAAACAGTCAATAAAACTGATAAACCTCTAGCAAGATATACCAAGAAATAAGAGAAAAGATATAAATTACTAATACCAGGAATGAAACAGGGGATAACACTACAGACCCTACAGACATTAAAATGATAACATGGGAATACTATGAACAGCTCTACATTCAGAAATTCAGTAAGTTAGATAAAATGGGCCAATATTTGAAAACCACAAATTATCAAAACTGACTCAAGATGAAACAGAAATTCTGAATAGTCTTATAACTAGTAAAGAAATTGAATGCCTAATTTAAATTTTTTTCCAGGAAAAGAAATTTCAGATGGTTAGGTGGTTTCACTGGTGAATTTTACCAAAAAGTTAAAGAAGAAATGATACTAATTCTATACAATCTTTTCCAGAACATAGTAGAAGAAGAAATATTTTTCAACTCATGAGAACCAGCATTACACTGATACCAAAATCTAACAAAGACAATACAAGAAAAGAAAGTTACAGTCCAATACATTTGATAGATACAGACACAAAATAATAAATATTATTTATTAGTAAATAATATTTAATAAAATACTAGCAAATGAAATACATTATATGATATATAAATGTATAAAATATATTAAAATAATAATAATACCACTATCAACTGGGTTTATACTGGGCATGCAAGTCTGGTTCAATATTTAAAAATCAATCAATGTAATCCACCATTTTAACCACCTAAAAAAGAAAAAACACATAATCACTATATAATTGATATAAAAAAGCATTTGAAAAAATTAAACATCTATTTATTGAAAAATCTCTCCAGAGAGGGCAGACAACAGAAGCAAGAAGAACTACAATCCTGCAGCTTGTGGAACAAAAACCACATTCACAGAAAGATAGACAAAATGAAAAGGCAGAGGACTATGTACCAGATGAAGGAACAAGATAAAACACCAGAAAAACAACTAAATGAAATGTAGATAGGCAACCTTCCATAAAAAGAATTCAGAATAATAATAGTGAAGGTGATCCAGGATCTCGGAAAAAGAATGGAGGCAAAGATCGAGAAGATGCAAGAAATGTTTAACAAACACCTAGAAGAATTAAAGAACAAACAAACAGAGATGAACAGTACAATAACTGAAATGAAAAATACACTAGAAGGAATCAATAGCAGAATAACTGAGGCAGAAGAACGGATAAGTGACCTGGAAGACAGAATGGTGGAATGCACTGCTGCAGAACAGCATAAAGAAAAAAGAATGAAAATAAATGAAGACAGCCTAAGAGACCTCTGGGACAACATTAAATGCACCAACATTCACATTATAGGGGTTCCAGAAGGAGAAGAGAGAGAGAAAGGACCCAAGAAAATATTTGAAGAGATTATAGTCAAAAACTTCCCTAATGGGAAAGGAAAGGAAATAGCCACCCAAGTCCAAGATACACAGAGAGTCCCAGGCAGGATAAACCCAAGGAGAAACACACTGAGACACACAGTAATCAAACTGACAAACATTAAAGACAAAGAAATATTATTAAAAGCAGCAAGGGAAAAATGACAAAAAACATACAAGGGAACTCCCATAAGGTTAATAGCTGATTTCTCAGCAGAAACTCCACGAGTCAGAAGGGAGTGGCACGATATGTTTAAAGTGATATGAAAGGGAAGAACCTAAAACCAAGATTACTCTACCCAGCAAGGATCTCATTCAGATTCAATGGAGAAATCAAAAGCACTACAGACAAGCAAAAGCTAAGAGAATTCAGCACCACCAAACCAGCTCTACAACAAATGCAAAAGGAACTTCTCTAAGCAAGAGAAGAGAACTTCTCTTATCAATATCACTGATAAACATAGATGCCAAAATCCTCAACAAAATACTAGCAAACAGAATCCAGCAGCACATTAAAAGGATCATACACCATGATCAAGTGGGGTTTATCCCAGGAATGCAAGTATTCTTCAATATATGCAAATAAATCAGTGTGATACACCATATTAACAAACTGAAGGATAAAAAACCATATGAGAATCTCAATAGATGCAGAAAAAGCTTTTGACAAAATTCAACACCCATTTATGATAAAAACTCTCCAGAAAGTGGGTATAGAGGGAACCTACCTCAACATAATAAAGGCCACATATGACAAACCCACAGCCAACATCATTCTCAAAGGTGAAAAACTGAAACATTTCCTCTAACATCAGGAACAAGACAAGGACGTCCACTCTCACTACTTTTATTGAACATAGTTCTGGAAGTCCTAGCCATGGCAATCAGAGAAGAAAAAGAAATAAAAGGAATCCAAATTGGAAAAGAAGAAGTAAGGCTGTCACTGTTTGCAGATGACATGATACTAACAAATAATAAAAATAAATAAATAATTTAAAAAATAAACGTCCAAGTTAATTAACAAAAAAAAAGAAGAGGAAGAAAAAGAAAAATCTCCCCATAAGGGAACTTCCTATGCTTGATAAACGTCATTACAGGGCTTCCCTGGTGGTGCAGTGGTTGAGAGTCCACCTGCCGATGCAGGGGACACGGGTTCGTGCCCCGGTCCGGGAAGATCCCACATGCTGCGGAGCGGCTAGGCCCGTGAGCCATGGCCGCTGAGCCTGCGCGTCCGGAACCTGTGCTCCGCAACGGGAGAAGCCACAACAGTGAGAGGCCTGCGTACCGCAAAAAAAAAAAGTCATTACAAAAAAATACTTTTTTAAGCAACCATCATGCTTAATTGTGAAAGACTTCCCCCTAACACTGGAAAGAAGGCAAGGATGTCCACTCTCACTACTTCTATTCAACATTATACAGGAGGTTCTAGTGAGGGACATTAAACAAAAAAATGAAATAGAAGGCATTCAGATTGGAAAGGAAGAAATAAAACTATCTCTATTTGTAGATGACATGATTTTATATATAGAAAATCCCAAGTCATCTACCAGAAAACTATTAGAACTAATAAATGAGTTCAGCGAAGTTATAAGATACAATATCAATATACAAATTCAATTGTACTTTTATACTCTAGCAATAAGCAATCCAAAAATAAAATTAAAAAAAAATTCTATTCACAATACCATCAAAAAAGAAGAAAATATTTAAGAAGAAATTTAACAAAAAAAGTGCAAAACTATACTCTGAAGACTACAAATCATTGTTGAAAGAAATAAAAAAAGACCGAAATAAATGGAAAGCCATCCCATGTTCTTGGATTGGAAGACTTAATATTTAAGTTTTATACATTAATGTTAATAAGTTTAATATATACTATGGTTAAGATGGCAACATTTTCCAAATTGGTCTACAGATTCAGTGCTCTGCTCATCAAAATTTCTGCTGGATTCTTTGCAGAAATTGATAAGCTAATCCTAAAATTCATACAGAAATGCAAGGGACCCATAATAGCCAAAACAAACTTGGAAAAGAAAAACAAAGTTGGAGGATTTACATTCTCTGAACTCAAAACTTAATGACAAAGGAATGGTAAACAAGACAATGCATTATTGGCATAAGAATAAACATACAGATCAATAGAATTAACTGAGAGTCCAGAAGTAAACCCTCACATTTAAAGTTAACTTATTTTCAACAAGGGTGCCAAGACAGTCCACTAGGGAAATAACAGACTTTTCAACAAATTGTTCTGGGGACAACTGAATAGCCACATGCAAAAGAATGAAGTTAGACCCCTACCTCACATCACACCAAAATAATTGACTCAAAATAGGTCAAAGAGCTTCCTGGTGGTGCAGTGGTTGAGAGTCCACCTGCCGATGCAGGGGACACGGGTTTGTGCCCCGGTCCGGGAAGATCCCACATGCCACGGAGCGGCTGGGCCCGTGAGCCATGGCCGCTGAGCCTGCGTGTCCGGAGCCTGTGCTCCGCAATGGAAGAGGCCACAAAAATAGGTCAAAGACCTACCCTTAAGAGCTAAAACTATAAAACTCTTAGAAGAAAACATAGGTGTAAATTTTCATGACCTTAGGTAATGGTTTCTTGGATATGACATCAAAAGCACAAATGAAAAAATAAACTGGCCTTCATCAAAATTAATAACATATCTACAAATGACACCATTAGGAAAGTAAAAAGATAACCCAAGAATGGGAAAAAATATTTGCAAATCATATATCTGATAAGGGACTCATATCCGGAATTTATAAAGCACATTTATAACTCAACAACATCAACAAACAAATGACCCTTCCACTCTTGTGTTTGTGCAAATGCATACAGTGTGAAATGGAATGATCTTTAATGAATATTATTTAAAATAATTTCTGGGGCTTCCCTGGTGGCGCAGTGGTTAGGAGTCTGCCTGCCAATGCCGGGGACGCGGGCTCGCGCCCTGGTCTGGGAAGATCCCACATGCCGCGGAGCAACTGGGCCCGTGAGCCACAATACTGAGCCTGCGCGTCTGGTGCCTGTGCTCCGCAACAAGAGAGGTGGCGATAGTGAGAGGCCCGCGCACCGCGATGAAGAGGGGCCCCCACTTGCCACAACTAGAGAAAGCCCTCGCACAGAAATGAAGACACAGCCATAAATAAATAAATAAATAAAATAATTTCTGGATGGGAGAGTATTATTTGACTTTTACTTATTTCTTTGTACTTTTCCATATTGCTTGACTTGTTAAAATAATGAGTATGTATCTTTGTTAAAAATAAATGAAGTTATTTCTCTTTAAAAAGCCTGTTAAAATGATCATTTGAACATATGCATCTACTTTTACTCTGAAAACCTCACTACAATTACAGTAAAGTTATTTTCTCATAAAAAAGAGACATAAACCCACAAGAAGAGAAATAACAATACCACAAACAATAAACTTTTGGGAGGTGGAAAGGAGGTGGCAGAGTGACCTAACAGACACAAGAATGTCAAATCCTAAACTGAGAACTGACCTAATTTACGCTATGTCGCCTTCAAAAACCTTCTATGTGTATAAATCCCACCCATTCTCCAAAGGCCTTCTCCTTTTGGACATTCAGTACTCCAGCCCATCCTCCATTCACTCTAAAATCCGACCTCTGTGCTCCTAATGATAATAAAAATAAAAAATAATAATAATAACCTACAGAGCATTTACCAAGTACCCCAGCATAATGAATAAATAGACTTTGGCATTTGGTGGTTCTCAAATTGTTTCTTATTGTTCAGTATTATTTCCCCAATTTGGGTATAAATTTCTTAAGAGGAGAATTTCTATTTTATCTAGCTCTAAAATTTTTCACAGCACCAGACTCCAAATCAGTAATCAACAAGAACCTAAGTTGGCTCAGTTCATGGAATACACACCTACTGATCGTCTTTAGGGCCAATTAGCCAACGTCCAACTGCCAATCAGAAAACAAAGAAGCATGCCTCTGTTGCCATTTTAGGTCTTGCCACCAAAAAATGTGTCTGTTATCCCAAAGGACAGCAGGTGGCATATCCGAGACCCATCTATCCATTTACTGCAGGGTGACCTGCCTAGTTTAGCATTTAGCAGTCAGACTTCTACATAGCAATAAACCCCATGCTGAGTAGGCAACAGATGAAAAAAAAAAAAAAAAAAAAGATGCCTTTTATGGCACTTCATGATAATGGCTTTATTGCCAAAAGCCATATTAGCGGAAGATGGAAGATTCAATTTATAGAATCTCCTGAATATCTGCCTGTCCAACAACAGCCTGTTTATGCCCAAGAAGAGACCAGTGCCTGTGGAAAATGTATTGGAAGGACAACCCACAATGCTACTTGCTCTGCCAAGTGAAAGAATTCACATCCTTTTCTTTTTCAAGCCAAAAGGGGGCAAAATTAACCAAATGAATTAGTGCAGCCTGCTCTAAACTTCAGAGGCAAATTGGAGCATTGAGAATTAGGACCACCCCACTCACTGTGATGATCTAAAAGTCACTTAAGACAATTCAGAGAAATGCCAGAAAAACTTCCTTCTTTTTGAGACAACAAAAGCAGATGGAAAACTGCTAACATGGCTCAAGTATGTGGCACTTTTATAACTTTTATGTGTCTCTTGAAAAAAATCAGCTTTAATTGACTTTTTGCTTCCCATGCCCTAGTTCTGTCAAAACCTCTTCTGGTTTTTCAGGGATTTAAATCAGAGAACAAACCATTCTCAATATACCTTTAATTATTACATTTCAGAAACAATGTACTTCTCTGGTGCTCACCAAAAAGGTCAAGGGAGGAAGGCAGTGGAAGGGAAAATTATACGTAAAACCTACGTCTAAGATGGCATTAAAAACAAAACAAACAGAAAAATTACACTGGCAATAAATTTTGTCAGATAGCCTAGCAGAGCCTCCAGTTCCCTGTGTGACCTGGAAAATTCCATTAAACCTCTTCTTTTCCATCATCTTCATGAGAAGAATAAGGAAGTTAATATACTTCTACCTCAAATACCAAATACCAGAGCTGAAGGAGCCCTTGATATTCACCTTATTTATACCTGCCTTCATCTGTACATGAGGTGCCTTGAAAGGCATGTCATGAGAATAAACGCAATGATGACTGTTCTCTGATTCTCAGAAGGTGTAAGTAATGGGTTTAAAAAACAAAGAAACAAAAAATCTTTCACATTCTTTATGGACAAATTTGACCTTGGGTTAACGTTCTACTTCTGTCTCCCTGGAAACCTGGTCAAGGTGTAATGTCAGCTTGTTCCCAGGCTGTCACTGGGTGCGGGGAGGGAGGCAAAGAGACTAAGCTCCCTGGAGTGAGTTAATAGTGCTGAGTGGGGTTGATTTGGGTCTCGTGGATCTAAATGTCTGGTTAGATCTAAGAAAATCCCTAAGATGGGGGGCTTAATAGAACAAAAATCACTATATAAATTTTCTAAAGTATGAGTATATTTTAGAAATTTTATCATAATTTTTTCCCTTTTTAAACCTTTTTAAATAAAATAAACATCATCATTTAAAAAAAAAAGGGGGGGGGGACTTCCCTGGGGGCACAGTGGTTAAGAATCTGCCTGCCAACGCAGGGGACATGGGTTCGAGCCCTGCTCCGGGAAGATCCCACATGTTGCGGAGCAACTAACCCTGTGCGCCACAACTATGGAGCCTGCGCTCTAGAATCCATGAGTCACAACTACTGAGTCCATGTGTCTAGAGCTTGTGCTCCACAACAAAGAGAAGCCACCACAATGAGAAGCCTGCGCACCACAGCGAAGAGTAGCCCCCGCTCGCTGCAACTAGAGAAAGCCTGCGCACAGCAACAAAGACCAAACACAGCCAAAAATAAATAATTAATTAATTAAATTTATTTTTTAAAAAAATAACACTTGTAACCATCACCAATGGCAAGAAATATAAATTTACCAGCAACCCCAGAAATCCCTCCATATGCCCTGTCCCAGTGTCAAACCCCTCCTACTCTCCAAAAGGAACCAACATCCTGGCTTTGCTTGTGTGTGTGTGTGTGTGTGTGTGTGTGTGCGCGCGTGTGTGTGATTTTATCACCAAGTGTGCACCTCTAGAGTGCACCTCGTCTTGCCCTTTAAAAAAATGTAATATGTCTTTTAGGTCTCTCTTAGTTTTATAGGTCCCTCTCCAGCTCTTTCTTTTCATTTACAATTTATCTGTTGAAAAATCTGGGGCATTTGACCTGTAGAGTTCCCACAGTCTGGTTTTGCTTATTGATACTCTTGGTGTAATTCAACATGTTCCTCTGTATTTCTTGCAAAATTGGCAGCTGGATCTAGAGGCTGGATCAGACGCAGGTTCAACCTCTTTGGTAATACCATGGGTGGTGTTCAGTTCTTTCAATAGAAAGCACACAAAATCTAAGGATCTCTCTTCTTGTGATGTGAGCAGCTGTCAACACACAATGCCTAAATCCATTAAAGTGGTGATATTCTAATTCTGTCATTTATTTTTTATTTACTAGTTGGAATATTTTTATAAGCAGATGCATCCCCTTTTCTACACTTTAGTTACCATTGGTCCAGGTCACCTAGAAAAGTCAGAATAAATGCTTGAGTCTTTCCCTTCATTTACCGATTTGAAGATAAGAAATTGGAACTCTATCAGCTGACAGTGACCAATCAGGTTTTTATGTTAAATATCATTATACACTCATGGATTTAAACATATTTTGTTAAGTTTTGATCCATTACCAATATTTCCCTTATTGCAGATCAAATGGTCCCATATTTGGCCAATGGAAGTCTTTTCAAACTAGCTTCTGAGTCCTTTTGACATGACCTTATAGTCTCTGCTAGCTTCCTCATTATTTGTTATGACAAGATGTTCCAGTTCATCCTGTACATTTTTGATCCCAAACCTGGAATCAGCCATTTCTCCAAGAACCCTGGTTTCTTTTAGTGGGAAGTGATATTTTAAGGCTACAGTCTGGGCACTGAAAATACTCATTGATAGGCCTTTACATTAGTCAGAACTAGACATACACACACATATATAATATTTTTTAACAAAATAGCTCTTGAGTTCATACTGATAACTCCTCATTTAAATTCAAGACCACTACAGTTCAACATAATCTTTCTGTATTACATCTATGTCTCCTTTCTTCCACACTGGGAATCCTAGTTCTCTAAAACACAAGAGATGATATAATTACAATGTCTCCAAATTATTCATTTACTTCATCCCACATTATACACACAATGGTCTTGTTAGCAATACTAATACTAGCACCACCAACCCAATTACTGAGCTTCCCTATTTTGCATAGTTGTACTATATCGACAGTGTCAGAGCATACAGCCATTACATACCCTAGCCTCTCCCTTTTGCCCTCAATTAGTCTAAGATCCATAAATAAGGACTTATACTGGAGTCCTTATACTGGAGTCTTTCTAGTCATTTTGATTGTCTGAAGCTCCTTCTCTAGTAGATTCCTCAAGAAAGTTTCACAGAAACATTTTTTTCCAAGTTCCTGAAAATTGATAACAGTAATCTTTTTACTTAAAAGTCAGTTTTCCTGGATATAAGACCTTTGGCTCACATTTTCTTTCCTTGAGTATCTTAAACATTACTCCATTTTTTTTCTGGCATAAAGTGTTGCTGTAAAAAATGGTCAATATTTAATTGACTCTCCCTTCTAAGTCACTTGCTCTTCTTGCTTAGATAGCCAAAGGAATTTTTACGTCTAGTTATTTTACCAGAATAAGTCTCAGTATTGGTCATGATCCCCGGGCTGGGGGTGAGGTGGGCTCACGCCAGGTTCTACAGGTCAAATGACAACAAGAGCCAACAGCTACCGGGTGCTGGACAGCACTTGAAGTCCTTTACGTGTTTTAACTCATTTAGTGCCCCTATCAAACCTCTAAGGTCGGTGCTATTATTATCTCCAATGTACAGGTGAAAAATTGAGCAAGTTAATTCACTACGGTCCCTCAGCTAGGAAGTGGTGGCTTTATTGCCAGCACACAATGTGTCTTTTGGCCATTTCTGCTCTGAGGGCTGAATGACATAGCTGCCAAAGTGCTCTGTGCTTCTCTTTGATGCTGTCTTGGTTCCTCCCTAAACTTTTTATGGTTTCTAACATACCCATTTCCACAATGAACCCTGTCTCCTTTCTGAGAAATTAGAGCCATAAAACAATAACTGTGGTCCTTCCTAACTTGAGCATGTGTCTATCCTACTGCCTCCTCAAAGGACCGTTCCCCCCAGGTGGGTAGAGCAGTTGAGCTTGTACTGGGTGCTGACAGCCGCTCCTGGGCACTCACTGCACACGAAGAATCATGCAAGACACCCTGTGCTCAGGGGGCTCGGAAAGAGCCCTAAACCCATGAACGCACAAATACCACCAGACCCGCCAATGAGACATGCAAACGGCACGCCAGCAGGGTTCAGAGCAGGGAGACAGCACTATGAGTTGACTGGGAAGGCTTCCTAGATAACATTTAGACAGATGGAGAAGACAGCGTCTCAGGCAGGGAGAGCAATGTTGGAAAAGGTGCAGAAGTGGGGAAAAAAAACTGGGGCTGTTATTTCAATTCCAGGCTTGGTGACTCCTTTTGGGGGAAAAAAATTGCTGGCAGAGACTGCCACTAGCACTTGGAAAGAGGCTCAACGTTAGGTTAGATCAGGGGTTGGCAAACTCAGGCTGTTTTTGTGAATGTAGTTTTTGTGAACAGCCAGGGACAATCATTTACAGTGATCCGTGGCTGCCCGCCCACTACAGCAGCAGAGCTGTGGTAGATACCAGATGGCCCACAGAGCCTAAAATATTTACTATCTGGCCCTTTAAGAAAAAGTTTGCTGACCCTGGTCTAAAATACCAACCATCCAAAAGAAAAGCTAACCAACTGGTTGGAACTACAGGTATATTATACTTAAAATCATTTATTTAAAGATGAAACAAAATTCAAGATACCCAAGTTAACTGTATTCTCAAAAAGCTGTCAAAGAAGATAATCTGAAAAAACTAATACTACATATTCAAAGGTAACCCCTCTCCACATGTTTCAAAGGATCCTAGAGCACACTCTGATCCGCACGAATTCTAAGGTTCCCAAAGAATTTGGGATTTCAATAACCAAATTCACTCATTCATTCACAGCAACAGAGGTCGTCTGCATGCTATTTGTTAAGCATATGTTAAATAAAACATACTTGATTCACAGATGTGCAATAACTTTAAATAAAAATTCAGTTAAAAAACATGTTTTATAAGGATAAAGATAATAAAATTAAAATGCATTAAAGCCAAGGTCATCTTACCAAAAATGTCACTAAACAAGACGATTCCTCATCCCTCAAAATGATGATTAAAGGAGAATGTGGGTGTCTATGTACACTTAGGTATTTATAAGAATGCAGGAGGACTTCCCTGGTGGCGCAGTGGTTAAGAATCCTCTCCCAATGCAGGGGAAAACGGGTTCAAGCCCTGGTCCGGGAAGATTCCGCATGCCGTGGAACAACTAAGCCCGTGCACCACAATGACTGAGCCCATGTGCCACAAGCACACCACAACGAAGAATAGCCCCCCGCTTGCCACAACTAGAGAAAAGCCCATGCACAGCAACGAAGACCCAATGCAGCCAAAAGTAAATAAATAAATTTATTTAAAAAAAAAAAATGGGGGAGAGGCATGTTGGACACAGAGGTGAGAGGCACAGCAGAAAAAGCCCTGCCCTAGAAGACACAGGCCTTAGTCAGAACTCTGCCAGGAACGAGGCATGTGTCCAAGCACAGGGCACTTGACCACCCTGGGCCTCAGCTTCTCTGGGGAAGGAATCCTGCTAGATGACCTCCAGGGCTTTTCCATTTTGCAATTCATGAAGATTAACAGAATATGAGAATATATTTTAAAACAAGGGACCACTGATTCATTTAATGAACATTAACAAAGGAAATCCTTCTACAGCCTTCTGGTATTTTTTGGTTACTGTATTTAAATAGACTGAAAATAATAAAGTTACTTCATGTACAACCTAATATTATCGAGACTTCCAAGAACCTTAATGTGTTGGATCCTCCCAGATCAGAAAGAAAACTGTAGAGCAAGAGCTACGAATAAACATGGAAGTCCCCTGAGAAGAGTAATGCGGTTAAGAAACAGCCCGTGGCCTTAAGCAGCTGCGGGATCATCCACTAACGGTGCTCACTTTAAGAGGATGGCACAGAAACAGGGAAACAGCACGCCTACATTCCCTCCTCAGTGCTCATCAACAGCCGTGATGAAGGCTGCCCTCCAGGGGAAATTACAATGAGATTTGGGAAATGACACCAAGCACATAATAAAAGAACAGGAAACATGTTAGAGGAAAGCTCGGTGTTACCAAAGAAGCAAAGATAATAGAAGAGGGGTGGGGGGAGAAGACTGTTTCTTCCACGGCTCTGTCTTCTAACAGAGGAAAACGTTCAAGATGCACAGATTCCGAAGAGTCACAGAAACTAAAAAACCCAGAACCAGTGGTATGGTGTGACGAAGGGAACAGACCCATGGGTGTTCAGAAACAGAAAGCTGGGAGCAAGTATGTCAGTGGTGACGAAGCAGGGACAGGAGTCAGATCCAGGGATTGTCGGATAAATGGTCTGGAGCTGAGAGGTTTGGATTAGGGATGTCACTCAGTGGATGGTTTGCATCCAAGTGGGTGTGTGATCACCGAGAGGGAGGTGGAACACCACGGTGGGGGAGAAGGAGCACACATTGAGCTGGGTGCTGCTGGAGGACCAGTAAGGAGAGGCCCGGACATCAACCATCAGAATTAATGACCAGGCAGCCATTTGTGGCCAGAGCAAGGGCTGTTCCAGTGCAAGGCTGGCGCTGAAAGGCAGTCAGGATTGTGTGGACAGAGAGGAAAGGGAACAAAGAGGACATGAAACCATGTGCTGTCATGCACATGTGGCCGTACAGGGAAGGGTGAGGAGGGTTCTTTAAAAATCCAGACAGACCTGAGTTTGTTAAGTGATAAAGGATCCAGCTTGAAGAAAAAAGTGGAATATATAAGGGAAGAAAGGGATGACCTGCAGCAGGGTTTTTCAAATTGTGAGCCAGGATCCACCAGTGGTTGAAGTATCGATTTATTGGCCAGTATTTTAAACATTAAACTGAATGGATAGAATAAAACAGAACAAAATTTAAAATATCAGAGAACATCCAAATAAGGATTGCCTCCTGAAACCTGTAAGGGAAGTGTATGTGTGTACGTGCATGTGTGCATGCCAGAATGCAACGTAACCACGGGGCTCAGTCAGAAACTGTGGAAGCCACTGATGCATCGGGCAAGGCTGGAGAAGGTGGAAGAGGCCAGGGTTTATGGCATCCAGGTGATGGAGTGTCTTGAAGAGAGCAACAGCCCCTCTGTGGTACCAGAAACAAAGGAGCAAAGGATAGGTGTTCTCGTAAGCAACAAATCAGAGACTTGAGATTTCTCCTGATTCAGTACCCCCTCCCTCCCTTCTTCTCTCTCTCATCCCCTCCCTCTTAGATCCCCTCCATCACGAAGGCTTGGCCATGAGGCCACAAGTAAGAAGGAAGATATAATATGGAAATGGAAAGTCAAAGGCCAGCTCCTGGGCTTCCCTGGTGGCACAGTGGTAGAGAGTCCGCCTGCCGATGCAGGGGACACAGGTTCGTGCCCCGGTCCGGGAGGATCCCACATGCCGCGGAGCGGCTGGGCCCGTGAGCCATGGCCGCTAAGCCTGCGCATCCAGAGCCTGTGCTCCGCAACGGGAGAGGCCACAAAAGGGAGGGGCCTGCGTACCCAAAAAAAAAAAAAAAAAAAAAAAAGCCAGCTCCTTCTATTTCCAAGAAATTTCAGGGTGAGGGATGGGAGGGAAAGAAGAAGACTGAAAGATTAAGAAAAAGCAGAGCAGTCGATGGCCTGGAGGACCCGGTCAACGAACAGCCGTGGTGGAGGCAGCTTACCCAGAAGGACACACGGATGCGCTCAGAATGCAATGTCTGAATAAGTCAGCGGGGCCCAATGATGACAAGGCCAAGGTGCAGTGGCTGAAGTGAGTAAGGGAGGTCAGTGGAACCACGGGATCATGGAGCTGGACGGGATGCACATGGGCACCCTGAAGAACTCCAGGACCATTGCAGGGCTCAAAGTATAGAGTGCGGCCATGAACCAGATGCTCAAGTCCTTAGTGCCTTGACCTCCTTGGATAATAAAACTGCTGCCCTCTGCTGGTGCAGAAAGGGGGCTGTCCCCCCAGGGGAACAGAGGCAGGGTGAGGATCTAGGGCTCAGCTCCCACGGGCTCTCAGACAGCTTATGGTATAATTCCCCTGTCCTTATGCCCACCTTCAACCTTGGTCTGCCTATTCCTAAGCCTTGGCAGGATTTTGCCATATAAATTGGATGCTTCTTGGGTTTTCCCCTTCCAGCTTAGGATACAGCTTTCTTCTCTCTGCTAAGCTTTGTGCTTTTTAGCTCATTCATGTGCTTTTTAGCTTCCAAAATGTTGCTCTATTCTGCTTTCTCATTTTTGTTTGTTATTGTTGTTGGATATTGGGGAGGGGTTGTTTGTTTGTTTGTGGGGTGTTTTCGGTCCCAGAGGATTTTTCTTTTAAAAAAAAATCATTTTACTCTTGTTTTGGTAGGGTTTCAGGAGGGACCAAAAGTAAATGCACGTGTTGAATCCACCATCTTCACCCCAGACTTAATTTTCATAACTATAAAAACTAATAATACTATATTCGTTTCCACACAGAAAAATATGTGCTCTCCTTGGTGTGTGAACAAGATGCCCCAGCCCCCCACCCCAGGGGCAGCTGATGGACCTGGCTGAGGGATGTTCAGTCATGCAGGCAATTTGCCCAGAGCCAAACAAATCCTCCTGGCCAGACCCCCAAGAGCTTTGTCTCTCAAGAAAGTTACCACCCCACTGGGAAGAAAATCACCAAACTGTTCTCTGAACATCATGGCAGAGTGGAATCCTCATCCATTTAAATTAAATATTTTAAAACGTCCTTTCACTGTAATGTACAGGTATGGAGCCCAAATAAATGATTTAAGAAAATGGTTCCATAAGAAAATGTAATTCCTTCATGATTAAATAAAATGTCATCTAGTTAATCCTCCTTAAAGCTTTGATTGCCATGAGACACATACGCAAAGAGTAGTTTCAGATCTTTCACCATCACATTCAGAAACCAAAAGTGTAATAAGAGAGATAATCACAGAATTCGGGGACTTCAGAGGTGGAAGGAACCTTGGCTACTATTACGGACTGAAAATTCCTATGTTAAAATCCTAATCCCCTAAGTGACGGTATTAGGAGGTGGGGTGTTAGGGAGTGATTAGGTCATGAGGGTGAAGCCCTCACGAATGGGATTAAAGCCCTTATAAAAGAGACCCCAGAGAGCTTTCTCACTCTTTGGTGCATTGTGAGGACACAGTGAGAAGATGGCCATCTATGAACTGGGTAGTAGGCCCTCACAAGGCACTGCTGGTGTCTTTTCTTTTTTTGGCTGCATTGGGTTTTCGTTACTGTGCTCATGCTTTCTCTAGTTGCGGCGAGCGGGGGTTACTCTGTGCGGCGGTGCGCGGGCTTCTCATTGCAGTGGCTTCTCTTGTTGCAGAGCACGGGTTCTAGGCACGTGGGCTCAGTAGTTGCAGCACGCGGGCCCTAGAGCACACTGGCTTCAGTAGTTGTGGCATGCAGGCTCTAGAGTACAGGCTTAGTAGCTGTGGCGCCTGGGCTTAGTTGCTCCGCGGCATGTGGGATCTTCCCAGACCAGGGATCGAACCCGTGTACCCTGCGTTGGCAGGCGGATTCTTAACCACTGCACCACCAGGGAAGTCCTCTGCTGGTGTCTTAATCCTGAACATCTCAGCCTCCAGAACTGTGAGAAATAAATATTTACTCTTTAAGCCACCCAGTTCTCTGTTCTCTGGTATTTTTGTTTTATCAGCTCCAATGGACTCAGACGGCTATCATCCAGTTCTGTGTTTCAGGAAAACACACCACCTGGGGAGCTTTATAGAAATTTTGTGTTGGGGTCCACGCCCAGATCTCAGGGACAGGGACAGGCATGGACACATTGATCAAACTGCCCAGATGGCTCCTCCAGGTCCCAGGCACCCCCAGGAAACCACTGTTTGCCTGTCCTCATTCTGTTCCTTGTACATAAGCTGAAAATTGGCTCAAAGAACATATATGGTTCACCAGAGATGTACTCAAGTAGGCCTGGAAGAAAGGCACTGAAAAACAGTGTTTGGGTTCTTTTTACATCATACTTTAGTCTTTCATTTACACATTTATTCTTTCAATAAAAACATATGGATATCTACCATATCTTAATAATGATAGTAACTTTTATTGAGAGCTTACTATCTGCCTGGCACTGCTACTGCTTTACAGATATGATATCATTTAATCCTTACAGACATGTTATGAGGTAAGTACTCAATATCCCCATCTTGTAGATGAAGAACAAAGCACAGAGAGAGTGAATAATGTGCTCGAGGCCACAGTAAGTGGTACCACTCAAATATGGCTCTGGGACTTGGGCTCCTTCCTAACTGCTATAAGTCACCTGCCTTTCAGCGGCTCTATTTCCAGGTATCACATTTGTGATGGGGTGTAGAGAGAAAGAGAGCACACACTGGGAGACAAGTGGGTGGGATTCCAACCCAACACAGTAAGTTGGATGGTGGTTGGCACCCAGGTGCCATGAGAGTATAGAGGGGGCCCCAGAGGTGGGGAGTTGAGTCTTGAATTACAGAAAGTGGGGAAGGGGCAGTATAAGCAGAGGAGGAGTCTAGCAACAGAAATAACAGAAGAATACCACTGGGAATACCACAGAAGTGTAATGGGTTCAAATTAAGATTCATATGCTCAGGTGGCAAGAAATGCAATTTCCTCTTTTCTTTGGGATCTTAACATCTGTTAGAGTCCCCCACTCTCTAGGTATCTGAAATAATCTCCTTCAATTCAGAGTCTGGGTCCACCTTTGCCCAGGGACCATGTCCTCAACTGGGGGCTTCCGTGGAGCCATGGATCGTATCTGCATGGAGGACAAAGGTGGGAAAACTACCCTTACTCATCCTGGGTCCACAGTGTTTCTACTGAGACTGCCCACAGGGGTCCTTGACTGAGAGTCTATGATTATTCGCATCAGAATAACAATTTGCCTAAGTAAAGCCTTTCTTATCACATCCTTCTTTGACCTTCTATCCCCCCTAGATATAGTTCTCTCTCTACTCCCCTTCACTGACAAACTCCTCCTAAGACTCTCATCTCCATGTCTCCATTTCTTCACCTCCCAGTCTTCATTCACTGTTCAACACATGGTAGGTTCTGTTCCTACAACCCACCCAAATTGCTCTGCTAAGACCATCAGTGGGCTCCCTGTTGTTAAATCCAATAGATGCTTTTCTCTTTGTCTTAGCTGACTTCTCAGCTATATTCAACTTCCATGACCCCACACTCTCCTGCTTTCCTTTCTACTACTTTGACCACATCCAAAAATCACCCTGGATTTCTTTTCTCATCGCCTTTATTTTACCTGCCCCCCCAAACATTTAATCTATTAACAAGTTCTATCAATTCTATTATCAAAAATTATATGTCATGTGAAACAGCCTCTGTCTGCTTCCACCTTGCCTCTGACAATCCTGTCTTCATGAAGCAAAGATCTTTAAAAACAACACACAAATCTAATTATGGCATTCCCTTTACCAAAACCTTTCAATAACTTCATGGTGTTGCTGTTCTTCTCGATGACTCCTTCCAGCCGCCCACACCCTTGCTGCCTGTGCCCTGGCCCCACTGGCTTTCCTTCTACTCCTTTCCACCCTGCGCCTTTGCACTCTGCTCACTCTGCTACAAGGGCTCTTCTCCCAGCTTTGTGCTCAGCTATGTCCTTCCCACTCTTTACATCAACAGTTCAACTGGCACTTCTTTAAGGAGATACTCCTTGAGTCCCCAGTTTAAATTCAAGCTTTCTTTTGTATTCTATCTAAATTCCTGTATTTTCTTCTCACAGGACTCACCACAGTGTCAAGACTGTTTTGTTTAATACAAGCTAGGCTCTCAGATCTGGGAGGTCTGGGAACATGTCCATTTTTATACCCAAACTAACTAGACCCTTGCTTCACAGAGTCAAATTCAGTAAAAGTTTGTTGGATGAATGACCTAAATGGTCTAAGGATCTAAAAAGGAAAATGTAAAGAGTAATAATAATTGATTTTAAATATATACAACAAATGTGATAACAGTTATTCTCTACCTTCACAGAGGAGAGAAAATAAGCTTTAAATACAGCAATTTCAACCTATCTGAGGTACGAAGAAGTTTTTCCTGAAAGTGGGGCTGATTCTGGAAAGTACAGGTCCATGAAAAGGTGTGTGACATTGTTTTCTTGGCAATCCCTGAAGTATAAACTTCCATTTTCCCTAGATGATGAATCCAAATTTCCATGGTTGTCTTGTACCCTCATCCTAGAAAGTTCATTCTAGTTTCTTTCTCCCCCCTCTACTCTCCTATTTCTTTGCTCCTGTTTACAATAAGACTCCTAGAAAGAGTTATCCATCCTCATCTCCCAGTTTTCTTCTCTCACTCTCTCCTCCTCTCTCTGTTTTATTTGTACACAAACTCAACAGTAAATATAAAGAACTTATTTTCCTTAAACCATTGTTAAGAAGCTGTCAGTATGGTACTTCATCACACTTGAATACTTTAGTGCACAGCTCCTACAAATAAGGCACATCTTCATACTAAACCACAGAAAAATATCAAAATAAGAAGATTAACACTGATATGTTACTCCCATTTAATCCTCAGACTTCATTCAAGTTCTGTCCAATAATATCCCATGTAACAAAATATTTCAGTTCAGAATCACACATGGTACTCAATTGTCAGGTCTCTTTAGTTTCCTGAATTTGGACCCATTCCTCAGTCTTTCCTTGACTTCCATGACCTGAACTTTTCTTTTTTAAATTTATTTATTTATTTTATTTTTGGCTGCGTTGGGTGTTCGTTGCTGTGCATGGGCTTTCTCTAGTTGTGGTGAGCGGGGGCTACTCTTCGTTGCGGTGCGCAGGCTTCTCATTGAAGTGGCTTCTCTTGTTGTGGAGCACAGGCCCTAGGCGCGCGGGCTTCAGTAGTTGTGGATCATGGGTTCCAGAGCGCAGGCTCTGTAGTTGTGGCACACAGGCTTAGCTGCTCTGCGGCATGTGGGATCTTCCCGGACCAGGGCTCGAACCCATATTCCCTGCATTGGCAGGCAGATTCTTAACCACTGCGCCACCAGGGAAGCCCATGACCTGAACATTTTTGAAGATTACAGGCCAGTTAAACTGTAGAATGTCCATCAGTTTGGGTTTGCCTCTTTAGATCTGGGTTATTCATCTTTGAGACGGCAATGCTGTGACTGTTTGATTGCATCTTATCAAGTAGTAGATGATTTCCACTTGTCCCTTACTTAATGATGTTGTTTGGTCTCTTGATTAAGGGAGTCTGCCAGACTTCTGTACTGCAAAGTTACTATTCCTCTCTATAATTAATAAGTATTTCGCATGGAGGTACTTTGAAATCTTTGAATATCCTGGTCCTCATCAAGCATTCAATCCATCCATTCATTTATTCATTCATTTATACCAGTGTGAACTCATGGATTTCTGTTTCCTTCAATCCATTACTCTCATTATTCCGATGCTTCAGTTGTCCCAAATTTGGCCAGTGGAAGCCCTTCAAGATAGTTTCTGTGTCTGCTTGATATGTCTCCATCATTTCTGAAATGCATGCATACTTTCTGGCATATGATGTTCCAGGTTTATCTTATACATTCCTACCCCAGCCATCTTTCTCCCATTCAAGGTGTGACGCTCCAGCCAAGTGGCCTTTCCATCCCCACCACATGCATGCTTTCTTTGTTCTGCTTGGACTCACACCCAACATCAAGCTGTCCACCAGGTGTGGATGCCCTCCTTACCCCATCAGGCCTCCAACACTCCATGCCAGCCTATTTTCCTATGTGGATATCTTCCTCACCTTGCTCAAATTCTGATACCCTGTGCAGACATCCCTCTATCTGGTCAGGCTCCAACACCACACACCAGGCTGCCCTCGTCTGCAGACAACCTCCTCATCCCACTGAGACTCAGACACCTTACACTGGTTATCATCCTACATGAATGCCCTTCTCACCCCAATGTCTTGTACCCCAAGCTGGGCCATCCATCCACTTTATCCCACTCAGGTTTCAATGCCCTGTATCAGACCACCAAACCTCATCCTGGTTGGCTCCAGCATCCCATGCTGGACAATCTCCCCACATGTGGATACCCTCCTTTATAGGACATCACTGGACACCTACTTTAGGGTACTGGGGCTTCTGACCACCTCGTACGGATACCTACCTTGCTTGGTCTTATCTAAAGACTTTTAAACTGATTTGTTCAGGAAGTGAAAGAAAAGAAAGAGGTGGGGGAAAAGGAAAAGATAAGGGAGAGGAAAAGCCCATTCTCTTATAAACTCACTCTAATCAGACACCTCTCCACCAAAACTTCCCCTGCCAAGGTTACAGTGACCTCCACAGTGATCAATTCTCAGAAATCATTCAACAGAGTAGTCACTCCCTCCCTCTTGATACATTTTCATCACTTGGGTTTGAGGACACACATTCTCCTGGTTTTCCTCCTACCACACTGGAAATACCTAAGTAGATAAGCCATGTATTCACTAACCTTAGACATTAAAATCCTGAAGTCTGTACTGCATTCCTGGATTAAAGGCCACCAAAAATGTCACTACCATGACAATACCCACCACAGATGTATACAAAGAAATTAGACCCACCTACTATGGAGCAAAATTAATGATTTGCTAGTTATTCATTATAAAAACAATTACCGGACTTCCCTGATGGTGCAGTGGTTAGGAATCCACCTGCCAACGCAGGGGACACAGGTGCGATCCCTGGTCCAGGAAGATCCCACATGCCGCAGAGTAACTAAGCCCATGCGCCACAACTACTGAGCCTGTGCTCTAGAGCCCGTGAGTGTGCGACAAACTGCTGAAGCCCGCACGCCTAGAGCCTGTGCTCTGCAACAAGAGAAGCCACCGCATGAGAGGCCCGCGCACCGCAACGAAGAGTAGCTCCCACTCGCCGCAACTAGAGAAAGCCCGTGCGCAGGAACAAAGACCCAACGCAGCCAAAAATAAAATTAAAGCAATTAATTAATTTAAAAAAATAAAAATAAAAACAATTACCTTCACCAAAGGCCAAAGTTAAAATAATCATCTAAACACTAATCTGGTCCTTAGTTTTAATTAATTTTCTTTAAACTGATCATCGTTTAGAAACCAGCACAGATGTATACTAAAGACTTTTAAACTGATTTGTTCAGGAAGTGAAAGAGTGCTAATTCATATCAGTGAAATAAAAATGAAAGGGGCCTTTTGTTTAAAGTGCTATTCTAATTTCTAACAAAATGAGCATTCCTAAAATATTTCATGTTTAAAATCTTCTCTGCCAAGGCTCAAGTTAGGTTTCCCTACTGAAGAAGAATACAGCTCCTGAGAATCAGGGCAAAATGGTTTGTTAAATGAACTAAGACAGAGGCTGAAATACAAACATTTTTGTGAAGTGTTCATATTTTATCAGCCAAACTGAACTATAGCAAATCCTCACATGTCTAAAAAATGTAGAGAAAACTGTGAACTGCTCATTTTATATTGATACGACCTTCTGTTCCTTTAATGACCTGATCTAAAATGACCTGGCAGGCTCAGCATCACCCCTGGCTCATTGTCAGCAAAGGGACCCACTCTGTCCATCACTGACATGAGGCAAACTCACAGCTGCCATTCACCAGCAGGGGGCACTGCACTTGGGATTTTCTGTAGGCAAAACCACTCAAAAGCTGAAGATTGAGAAATGTGTATTTCAGGAGACTGAAAAATGTGTGTTGCCATCCCAGACAAACAGAAGGCCACACAATCGATAGGTCATCTCCATGTGTGCTTTCAGTGGCACTATCCACTGTAGGGTATTCTGAAGCCTGGAGTATATCTTAGAAAAACAAAAAAAATGGCACTGTAGTTGGGTCATAAATACCAAGTCTTTCCAGAATCTTTTCAGTGAGCAAGAACATTATAAAAGACAGGGTACCAAACTCTTCATTAAATTGCTTCAGTTCATAGCTTATTGGGCCAAAATTATTATCTAAGTCTAGGCTCAGCTCTAAGTCAGTAAAGTGCCCTCATACGTAAGAAAATGGCCCAACTATCAGTATTTAACATAAATTCACCCAAATTAACTTGAATCAAATGTCATATTTATTATTACTAAAATAGGATTATTAGGTGTAGGGAAACCAGTAATTACTGAAATATCAACATTACTATGTTTTATATTAGCAAACGTGTTTTGCAAAAATAATTTTTATACCATAAACGTTATAAAAGGGAAAATGTTTCAATTGTATAGAATCCTGAAGTCACAGGTGGTCTGTTATGGTCTGTCATGACATCTTTTCATAAATGAGAGGCCCTGAGCAGAAAACTAGTTTTAAATGCTCACTTCTACTAATCACTACAAAAAAACTAAATAGAACGAAACAGACTTATAAGATTGGAAAGGCACTTTGCAAATTTTCTTGATTTGCTACCTTACCAGTTAAAAAAAAAAAAGTGTTGACATGCTCCCAAATATATGTATATTTTGTTTATAAATTATTATAATATTGTAATTATATGTCATGTATATTATAAAACACATAAAAATAAAAATTGTTAAAAGGTACCACAAAAAAATAAAAATATAAGCTATTAGATTTTTCTCCCATACCCCAAATGATCATCTTTTCTTGAATTTTCCTAGAATATATATTCCCTACTGTAACTTGGGAAAAGTAGAACCCATAAGTCATGCATTTTGTGATACATGAGAGACAAAATGAGAACTTTCATTGCAAAAAGAAAGAATTTTTGTTGCATTTATATTAAAAAGAATATAGGAACCCTCCTACACTGTTGGTGGGAACGTAAATTGGTACAGCCACTACGGAGAACAGTATGGAGGTTCCTTAAAAAATTAAAAATAGAACTACCATATGATCCAGTAATCCCACTCTTAGGCATATACCTGGAGAAAATGATAATTTGAAAAGATACATGCACCCCAATGTTCATTGCAGCACTATTTACAAAAGCCAGGACATGGAAGCAACCTAAATGTCCATCAACAGAGGAACGGATAAAGAAGATGTGGTACACATATACAAAGGAATACTACTCAGCCATGAAAAAGAACAAAATAATGCCATTTGCAGCAACATGGATGGACCTAGAGATTGTCATACTGAGTGAAGTAAGTCAGACAGAGAAAGACAAACATCAAATGATATCACTTATATGTGGAATCTAATAAAAGGGTACAAAACAGAAGTAGAGTCACAGATGTAGAAAACAAACTTATGGTTACCAGGGGATAAAGGGGGTAGGGATAAACTGGGAGATTGGTATTGACATATACACACCACTATATATCGGGTGATTGGTATTGACATATACACATTACTATATATTGGGTTGGCCAAAAGGTTCGTTTGGTTTTTTTTCCATAAGATGGCTCTAGTACTCTAACTTCATTCGAAACAATTTCGTTAGATTGTATTGTGACAGATGTCATATCAGCGTGCATTTAAAAAAAATTATCAAAATTCGTGAATTTCTGTGTAGCCATTTTAATATTGAAGAGGGAAGGAAAAAAGCAACATTTTTGGCATATTATGCCTTATTATTTCAAGAAAGGTAAAAAAGCAATTGAAATGCAAAAAAAGATTCATGCAGTTTATGGAGAAGGTGCCATGACTGATCAAACGTGTCAAAAGTGGTTTGCAAAGTTTCATGCTGGAGATTTCTCACTGGACGATGCTCCATGGTCGGTAGACCAGTTGAAGTAGATAGCAATCAAATCGAGACATTAATTGAGAACAATCAACGTTATACCACACGGGAGATAGCTGACATACTCAAAATATCCAAACCAAGTGTTGAAAATCATTTGCACCAGCTTGGTTATGTTAATCGCTTTGATGTTTGGGTTCCACATAAGTTAAGCGAAAAAACCTTCTTGACTGTATTTCCACATGTGATTCTCCACTTAAACATAATGAAAACATTCCGTTTTCAAAACAAATTGTGATGGACAATGAAAAGTGGATACTGTACAATAACGTGGAACTTTATTTCCCCAGCAATGGTGTGTGACAACCCACACAGAGTATATTGCCTAGGAAACTCACTCAGGCCTTGGTATCCAGGGTTTTTATTGTGGGTTGGTTACGCAGGCACAGCTGACTGCATGCATGGCTGACCTTCGGGCTCCAGCCCTTCCAGAGATCAAGCACATATTGTGTAGCCCAAGGTGCCCACATACATCACAATTAGCATAAACTATCTGGCGTGGCCCAAGGCCTGAGCTAAACAAAAACACTCTTAACAGGCAGGATATTCCCAGGAGCCAAGCAAGGACCAAACCTTTCTTTGGAATGTGCAAGGTTTTGACAACCCAGACCTACTGAACAGCAGTAATGGATAACTAATAAAGATTTTTGTTACCTGGAAGTATGGTGCTACTGTCACAAATACATAAAAATGTGGGGAATGGCTTTGGAAACAAGCAGTGGACAGAGGCTGGAAGAATTTTGACAAGAATTTAGATAAGCAATTTTTGACAAAATTTAGAGAAAGGCTAAATTTCCTGAAACAGTCTGTTAGAAGAAATGTGAACTTGGAGGATACTGCTAGTGACAGCTCAGAAGGAAATGAGGAACACGGTATCAGAAAATGAAGGAAGGGGATCCTCATTATGCAGTGGCAGAAAGCTTAGTTAAATTGTCTCCGGCAGTTATATGGAAAACGAACTTGTATGTAATTAACTTGGCTATATAGCTAAGGAAATTTCCAAGAAAAGTATTAAAGGTGCTTCCTGGTTTCTCCTTGCTGCTTATAGTAAAATGTGGGAAGAGAAAGGTAAATTAAGAGAAGAATTGTTAAACAAAAAGAACCAGAACTTGATGATTTAAATGATTCTCAGCCTTCCCAAATACACTACTAAATGATTTCTAAGCACTGTCAGGAAAGCATGCTCTATAGAAAAGCTGAGGGTGTGACTGTACAAACTTTTACTTAAATCTCAGAAAGACCAACAATTCAGAGTATTCAGTGACACAAAGTGCCCCTTCAAGAGATGAAGAGTGGGCCTCACAGAGCCTCTCAGCCAAACCATTCAGGCTGTAGGCACTCAGAAAAATGTTCCCCAACCCTCTTGGCAGAAGCCCCAGACAGAGCAGGGCTTATCTCAAAAATATCTGTGTGTGCGTGGCTTTGTTATAATGGAGTAAATCTAAGTGAAACCCATGGGAGGCCCAAAAAGTTCTTGAGGAAGTTCTTGCAGCAGAAACTAAGAGAATAAATTGACAAGGAAAAAGAATACAAAATGAAAGGAAGATGTAGGACCTCCAATATTCTACTGGCAGGAAGCAGGCTGATAAAAACTCAGATGCAAACATATGCTACCTTTCATGAAAACAGAAGAATGACTCAAAGGGCAGAACCAAGATATCAGAGAGCTGAGAAACACTAAAGGAAAACTGTTTCTCTTCTCACACATCTGACACCAAATGCGTGGGGGTGTTTCCACACCAAGAACCAATTCTCCACCTCTATGGACACTAACCTGATGTCCTACAATGCAATTCAATTCTGAAACTATCTATTTGGAGAGAGCATTGGACCCCATTATTTAAGGGCTCAGTCCCATAAGACTAACCTACTTCAGATGCCAATTGCAAGTTCTGGGTGGGCCTGGCACTTCTTACTGATGTGGCTACAAATCAGGGGTTCCCACTATCCTATTCTTCGGTTCAATAATGCTATAACACCTCACAGAACTCAGGGAAACATTGTACTTGCATTTACTTGCTTTTTATAACAAGGATAATATGAAGGATACACCCATATGAAGAGGTATGTAAGGTGAGGTCTGTAAGGGTCCTGAGTACAGAAGCTTCAGTCCCCATGGAGTTTGGGGTGTGCTACCTTCCTGCATGTGGATTCCCTCCCAGAAGCTCTCCAAACCCCATTGTTTAGGGGTTTTGTAGAGGTTCTACTATGTAGGAATAATTGATTAGATCATTGACAACTGGCACTCAATCTCCAGCCCCTCTTCTCTCCCCAAAAGTCAGGGGATGGGGCTGAAAGTGTCAACCCTCTGCTTATGCCTTGGTCTTTCTGGTGATCAGCACCCATCCTGAAACTATCTAGAGGTCCCCAGGAACCAGTGATCTCATTAGCATACAAAAGACATTCTTATCACTCCAGGGATTCTAAGGGTCTTAGAAGCTCTTATGTCTGAAACCAGGGTCAAAGATCAAATAGAATAAAAGATGCTCCTAGCATCCCATCATTCAGAAAATAACAAGGGTTTTAGGGGCTCTGTATCAGAAACCGAGGCAGAGACAAAATATATATTTCTTATTATGTCACATAATTATTCCCAGGCCTTGAAACCTAATCAAGGAACTCCCATTTGCCTGGCTGGATTTCAGAACTGCTATGACCCAGTTGGCTCTTTTGTATCTCTCCTTTCCCCCTCTTTTTGAATGGGAATGTCTATAGCTGTTATCCTTTGCCTATTCTGCCATTGTTTGTTGAGGAAGTGGGGGTTGTGGGGCAGGAGATGGGCAGGCCCAATAACTTGTCTCATTAGTTTTACAGACTGACAGGTTGAGAAAAACCCAGGAGTCTCATCCACACCTGGACCTGATTTAGACAATGAGATTTTTGACTTTGAGGAGATGCTACATTGGGATGAGATTTTCAAAGACCTTGGAAAATAGTGAATGTATTTGGCATGTGGGAAAGATATGAATCATTGGGGATTAGACTGTGGTGGACAGATTCTAAGGTGACTCTCAAAAATCCCTACATTCTGATATTAACATCCTTGTATAATCCCCTCCTCTTGACTGAGGGCAGGACCTGTGACTTGCTTTAATCAATAGAATATGACAAAGGTGATGGTATTACTCCCATTATCATGTTCATTATGTAAGATACCATCTTGCTAGCAGACTCACACTTGGAACTTTCTCCTTTGCTGGATACTGGATATGAGGAAACAAATGGCCATGTTGGAGAATCTTAAGTGGCAAGAAATTGCAGGTAGCCTCTGTAAGCTGAAGATACCTTGAGCCAACAGCCAGAAAAAAAACAAAAAAAACACAAAAGATCTCAGCCCTACAATCTCAAGGAACTGCTAACAACCACATGAGTGGGAAATGGATCCCTCCACAGTTGAACCTCCAGATGACAACCCAACCCAGCCCTGGCCAACACCATAATTGCAGCTTTGTGAGACGCTAAGCATAGGGCTCATCTAAGCCATGTCTGAACTCCTGACCCATAGAAAAGTGAGATAATAAATGTGTGTTGTTTTAAGCCACTAAGCTTGTGATAATATTGTTATTCAGCATTAGAAAACCAATACAATTTGTTTCTAGTCATAGTCTACAATTTCTCTCTTCCTGTATTCTATGAAATCACACTCAGCCTCAGAGAACACACTTCATATGATTTTAATTTTAAATTTGTGAAGATTTGTGTTATGACACAAAGTGTGTTATGTCTTGGTGAATATCCCATGTATGCTGGACAAAAATGTATGTTGTGTTGGTAGGTGGAGTGTTCTACCCATGTCAATTAGATCCACTTGGTTGATAGTGTTGATCAATTATCCTATATCCTTGTTAGTTTCTGTCTATTTGATATATAAATTACTGAGAGAGGTGCTGAAGTCTCCAAATATAATTGTAGATTTCTCCTTTAAGTTCTATCAGGTTTTAACTTCATGTATTTCAAAGTTCTGTTGTTGGGACTTCCCTGGTGGTGCAGTGGTTAAGAATCCACCTGCCAATGCAGGGGACACGGGTTCGCGCCCTATCTGGGAAGGTCCCACGTGCTGTGGAGCAACTAAGCCCATGCGCCACAACTACTGAGCCCATGCTCTAGAGCCTGTGAGCCACAACTACTGAGCCCACGTGCCACAACTACTGAAGCCCGCACGCCTAAAGCCCATGCTCCACAACACAGAGAAGCCACCTCAATGAGAAGCCCACATACCACAACGAAGAGTAGCCCCCGCTCACCGCAACTAGAGAAAGCCTGTGCACAGCAACCAAGACCCAATGCAGCCAAAAATAAATAAATAAATAAATAATCTCTGTTGTTAGGTGTATACACATTTAAAATGCTTATATCTTCCTGGTGACTTGACCCTTTTATTATTATGTAATGTCCTTCTTTATCTCTAGTAATTTACCTTCCAAAATTAATATTTTGATATTAATAAAGCTGGTCCAGTTTTCTTTTGATTAGCATTTGCATAGTATATCTTTTTTTAACATTTTATTCTTAATTTACTTACATAATTTTATTTAGAGTGAGTTCTTATAGACAGCACATAGTTGGCTCCTATTTTTTACTTCAGTTTGAAAATCTGAGTTTCAGTTAGTGTATGAAGATTAGTTACATTTAATATAGTTATTGATACATTTGGATAATTATTGATATGTTTAGAATAGAAGTATGTTCTATTTTTCCCATTTTCAGCTTCTCTGCTTCCTCTTTTCTACTTTGGTTTATGTGAATATTTTTAATATTCCATTTTAATTTAGTCAGTTTTTAATACTATATATCTTTGTATTGTTTTTGTTGTTTGTTGTTGTTGTTACAATTCTTGCTTAAATTTTTTTTTTTTTTTTTTTTTTTTTTTTTTGCAGTACACGGGCCTCCCACTGCTGCGGACTCTCCCCTTGTGGAGCACAGGCTCCGGACGCGCACACCCAGCAGCCACAACCCACGGGCCCAGCCGCTCCGCGGCACGCGGGATCCTCCCGGACCGGGACACGAACCCACGCCCCCCGCATCGGCAGGCGGACTCCCAACCACTGCGCCACCAGGGAAGCCCCTTGCTTAAATTTTCACAGTCCAGTTAGAATTAATATTTTACCATTTCAAGTATTTAATCCATTTTCATTTAATATAATTATTGATAAGGTAAGACTTACATTTGCCATTTAGCTATTTGTTTTCTATATGTCTCATGTCCTTTTTATTCCTGTATTTCTCCATTACTGCCCTCTTTTATGTTAAATAGGTATTTTCTATTGTACCATTGCAATTCTCTCATTTCTTTTACTACCTATTTATATTCATTTTTTCATTATTTTCTTCATAGTTGTTCCTAAGGATTACAATTAATATTAACTTATAATAATCTAATTTAGATCAACCAACTTAATTTCAATAGTATTCAAAACTTTGCTCCTATATAGCTCCATTCCTCTCCTCCTTTATGCTGTTTTTGGCATAAAACTTACTTCTTTATACAATGTATGCCCATCAACACAAATTTATAATTACTGCTTTATGTAGTTATCTTTTAAATCAGATAGGAGGGATAAAGTTACAAATAAAAATTACATTTACACTGCCTTTTATATTTGTATTTTTGTTTTGTTTTGTTTTGTTTTTTTGCAGTACGCAGGCCTCTCACTGTTGTGGCCTCTCCCGTTGCGGAGCACAGGCTCCGGACACGCAGGCTCAGCGGACATGGCTCACGGGCCTAGCTGCTCCGCGGCATGTGGGATCTTCCCGGACCGGGGCACGAACCTGTGTCCCCTGCATCAGCAGGCGGACTCTCAACCACTGCGCCACCAGGGAAGCCCTATACTGTCTTTTATATTTACCTGTGTAGTTACCTTTACTGGAGCTCTTTATTTCAGCATGTGGATTTAAGTCACTGTCTAGTGTCCTTTCTTGTCAGCCTAAAGGACTCCCTTTAGTATTTCTTGTAGGGCATGTCTGCTTGTGATAAAGTCTCAGTTTTTTTTTTTTAAGTATTAACTTCTCTTTTACCTTTGGGATGATAATTTTGCAGCATACAGAATTCTTGGATAACCATTTTTTATTTCAGCTCTTTCAATATATCATCCCACTGCTTTCTAGCTTCCATGGTTTCTGATGAGAAATGGGCTGTTAATCTTATTAAGGATCCCCTGTACAAGATGAGACACTTCTCTCACTGCTTTCAAGATTCACTTTGAAAGATGTCTTTGAAGTGCAACAGTTTGATTATAATGTGCCTAGGTGTGTATTTCTTTGAGTTTATCTTATCTGAAGTTTATATGAAGTTTACTTCAATGTGTAGAAGTTTGGGAAGTTTTCTGCCATTATTTCTTCAGATATTCTTTTTCTCTCTCTCTCTCCTCTTCTTCTAAAATTTCATTATGTATATGTGTGAGGTACCCCACAGGTCTCTAAGACCCTGTTCATATTTATTCATTCTTTTTTCTTTCTGTTCCTCAGACTGGATAATCTCAATTATCTACCTTCAAGTTCACTGAGTTTTCTACCTCCTCAAATGTGCTGTTGAGCTCCTCTAGTGAATTTTCAATATCAGATATTGTACTTTTCTATTCCATTTCAAAATGATCACTATGATAAGTCTAGTTATGATATGTCACAAGATACTACCTAGTCACTGACTATATTCCCCATACTGTACATAGCAATATATATGATTATGATTAAGTTGCTTATCTCTTAAGTTCAAACGCATTTTAATATCCCTTCATTTTTTTTCTCCCCCTCACCATTTTTACTGTTTTTGACATCTTTTTTTTACAACTTTTTGTTTCGTATCTCTTAACTACCTATTGCAGATATAGATGATTTTACTACTTTTGTCTTTCAACCTTCCTGTTAGCTTTATACATGGTTGATTTACTATCTTTTCTGTATAATTGCCTTTATCAATGAGATTTTTCCTTTCATAATTTTTATATTTCTAGTTGCAGTCTCTTCTTTTTTGATTAAAGAAGTCTCTTTAACATTTCTTGTAAAGCTGGTTTGGTGGTACTGAACTATTCTATTTTTTCTTGTCTGTAAAGCTTTTGATCTTTCCATCAAATCTGAATGAAAGCCTTGCCAGGTAGAATATTCTTGGTTGCAGGTTTTTCCCTTTCATCACTTTAAATATGTCATGCCATTCCCTCTGGTCTGCAGAGCTTGTGCTGAGAAGTCAGCTGATAGACATGGAATTTCCCTTGTAGTAACTTGTTGCTTTTCCCTTGTTGCCTTTAATATTCCTTCTTTATCTTTGATTTTTGCCATTTAAATTACAATGTGTCTTGGTGTGGTCCTTTTTGGGTTGATTCTGTTTGCTCTGTGTTTCCTGGACCAGGATGTCTGTTTCTTTTCCCAAGTTAGGGAAGCTTTCAGCTATTATGTCTTCACGTATTTTCTTTTCCCCTTTCTCTCTCTTGTCTCCTTCTGAGATGTCTATAATGCAAATGTCGGTATGCTTGATGTTGTCTCAGAGGTCCTCATTTCTTTTTATTCTTTTTTCTTTTTTCTGTTCAGCTTCAGTGATTTCCACTACTCTGTCTACATTGATCCATTCCTCTGTATCATCTAATCTACTACAGTAAGCCCCCTACAAATAAACAAGTTCTGTTCCAAGAGCGCATTCATAAGTTCAATTTGTTCGTAAGTCCAACAAAGTTAGCCTAGGTACCCAACTAACACAATCTGCTATATAGTACTGTACTGTAATAGGTTTATAATACTCTTCACACAAATAATACATAAAAAACAAACACAAAAAATAAAGAAAACATTTAAAATCTTACAGTACAGTACCTTGAAAAGTACAGTAGTCCAGTACAACAGCTGGCATACAGGGGCTGGCATCAAGTGAACAGGCAACAAGAGTTACTGACTGAAGGAAGGAGAGGAGGTGGGAGATGGTAGAGCTGAAGGATCATCAGCTATAGGAGACAGAGAGCAAGCTGCAATTTCACTCACACCTGATGATGGCACAGGTTCTGGTTCCTTGCTGGATTCAATTCTATCTACCCTATTTAAAAAGATGATCCAGTGATGTCTGGACAGTAGCTCTTTTTTTCTCATCATAGATGACACAGTAGCACTGGATTGCATTCTGAATGGCTGCTGCACTTTCGTGTACCATTCCACGTTTGAGTCCTGTACCTCAAAAACTAACAGTGCCTCCTCAAATAAAGAAAATCCCCTTGCCATTTCCTGCAGCGTGAATCTCTTGGGTTCTTCAGTTACTTCTTCTTCCTCTTGTCTCTCTTCGTCCTTTCTCTGGGCACGTTCGCATCTTTGAAAGTTCGCAACTTGAAGGTTCATATGTAGGGGATTTACTGTATTTATTTCTTCTAGTGTATTTTCATTTCAGTTATTGTAATCTTCATCTTTGTTTGGCTATTCTTTATACTGTCTAACTCTTTGTTAAAAAGAGATTCTTAAAGTTACTTTCTAATCCTAGTTTGCTGAGAGTTTTAATCTTGAATTGATTTAGAAATTTATCAAGTGGCTTTTGGTGTCTACTGAGGTGATTAAATGGTTTTTCTCCTTTAGTCTATCAATATGATGAAATACATTGATTGGTTTTCCTAATGTAAGCCAGCCTTGCATTCCTGGTATAAATTCTACTTGATCTGATGCATTTGACTAAATGTTCTTTTTTTCCTCTCGTTCTTCAACTTATTTTTTCTGATTCACTTTTTCCACCCACATAGTTGAAATACATCAAAATTTAGTGAGTTATGTAGTGTGCAATAAACATGATAAAGTATTTTGGAGATCAAGTTCATACTTCACAAGAAGTCATAATATACAGTAAATAGTACAAAAATTATATGTTACCATACTTTACAAGATACTAACAATTTCTTAAAGATATCTGAGAACAACACTCATTACTTCTACAGACAAGAAATTGGCAGTTGACAAGTAAACCAAGCCTTTTGAAATAGATTCTGACAACAGTCCTACCCAAAATACAAAATTATGACCAATATTAACCCTAAAGCAAGTTCTGAACTCAAATCCAGAACAAAACATGTGTATCAAAAAATTCTAGATCGTGGGCTTCCCCGGTGGCGCAGTGGTTGAGAGTCGGCCTGCCAATGCAGGGGACACGGGTTCGTGCCCCGGTCCAGGAAGATCCCACATGCCGTGGAGCTGCTGGGCCCGTGAGCCATGTCCGCTGAGCCTGCGCGTCCGGAGCCTGTGCTCCGCAACGGGAGAGGCCACAGCAGTGAGAGGCCAGCGAACCACAAAAAATAAAAAAAAAAAAAAAAAAAATTCTAGATCGTGATGCTACTAAAAGTATCAGTTACTCAATAAAGCAAAACTAAAATAAAATAAAGACAATGTGTAAGAGGGGAAAAAAGGACAAAAACATAAAGAAGCAGGACTCTTCCTTTACTTTAAATATGGGTATGTGCACTGAATCAGGCTTTTTAGTAGTAAAACACTGCAATATGATCATCTCTAAACAAAACACACACAAAAATTAATGTGCAGTTTTCATCACGTTATAAAGTTTCTCTTTGCTTTCCCCCTTTTCTTTATAAGAAAGCTAAGAGCTCACTGCTCCCACATCTGATTATGCTCTGCCTATACCTCCAACATGAATAAGAGTCAAGAATCTACCCCTGGAGAATGGAATGAGTCATTTCTATATAGAATGGGTCTTTAGAGGGTTCCTTTGAGCCCCAATCAAAAAGTACACAAAAATGCATGCAGTCCAGACTGTGAAAATGGACAAAAAGAAGAGAGAGGTAAGATAGAAGTGATGACAGCATGGTTTTATAATTTCCCCAAATCCCCTCATAAACAAGATCAAGTAGGATAGCAGAAGACAAAACCCATGAATGACAACATCAATGAAACTAGTTCACAAAGAAATCTCCAATAACCTTATAATACAAGTGGGTGGGGCCAAACCACTGACCACAATAAGACCCACAAGAGAATGACAGCAAGGCAGAAACAAGGGGGAAACCAGGGTCCTAAATGTTGGGGAACTGAGAGATTGTAGCAAGTAGTTAGCTCCAAAAGGAGGGGCTCCCACTCAGGTGTGAATGTAGGGACAACAGGTAAAACTGGGCATCAAAGGGAGAAAAATGTTCAGATAACAGTGGAGGAGGGGACAGGAGGAAGCAAATGTCACAAAGCACTGAAGAGATGAATGCACAAGAACCATTAAATACTTAGAGATAAAATCAGAAAATAGAGAAAGGTATATCCATCCCCTACACGGGAACTTCCTTCTAAAAAGACAACTTCAGCAACAGTAAAAGATTATGATCAATCCCCCATTCAAAAATACCAAAAGGTGAGAAAAATCATCCAAATAACATATATACAGAAAATATTTACCAGAAAAATATGACTACAGACCACCTGGCACAGGAGGTAAATGCCCAAGTGGGGTGAGAAGGGCATCTACATAGGGGGCATCCTGGCATGGGGAGTGAGATGCCAAGCAGAGTGAGAAAGTCATCTGTGCAAGGGGTGAAGGTGGCAGTCGGTATGGGAGATTTGTTACTCACAGGAGGGTTGAACAAATAAGTTAATAAATTAGAGATAACAAACAGTTTGTAACTGTTTATAACAGAGATAACAGCTTCTCACTGTCAAAGAAAAGGGATACAACCAAGAAAAGGAGGGAAACAGAATAAATTTTGTGGTACTGAATTAGAATTGAAGGTACTGATGTGACTCCTAGTTAGATAAATAGGTATGTGGTTGTTGATTGATGGATGGATACATGGATGCATGGATGACAGACATAGATGCAAATGTGTATATGTGTAGTACATCACATACATATGTCCCTTAGCTTGTCCATTGAGTGTGCCTGGGAATAACTATACCACAGAATTGATAAGCACACATAAGCACTCAGATCTCAGTTTCTAGGTATCAGTCCACAACAGAAGAAATCAGGGCTTTTTGGAAAAATGACAAAGTCCAGGGCTGAAATGGGTATAAGATGTGTCTAGCATATCTTGTACCAGAAAGTAAGGAAGTTCTCGATGAACGATGGTGACATGTCAAAAGGACACAGGAATGAGCTTGAAGAGGCTCCCACTGGCCAAATCTAGGACAGTTTGAGCATCAAAATAATGATAATAATGGAGTCTAATCCACCAAATAAAATAGGAAAACTTGAGTCTGATATAAATGAATGAATGAATAAATTGAAAGTTTGATCAGGAACAGAGTATTTATACAGTGTCAAAGTACCTTCCCACCAACTGTTAATTAATTACAAAGGGAGAAAGAGTAACTTTACAGCAAAGAAGCCTGGCTAACATCTCCTTAATCAAGGGATCACAGTGAACATATCAGTAACGGGACAAATCAAAATTGTGTGACACCTGATAAGATGCATTGCAAACACAGCATCACTTTTGTGATATTCTTCCCAAAAATGTATAACCTGATTCTAATCATCAGATGGCATCAGACAAACCCAACTTGAGGGACATTCTACAAATTAACGGGTCTAAAATCTTCAAAAGTATCAAGGTCATCCAAGTTGAGGAAAGACTGGAACTGTTCCAACTGGAAAGAGGTAAATAGACATGACCACTAATTACGGTGCATGATCCTGGCTGGATGACATATAAAACATTATGGGGGGAAGGAAAAATTGGAAGATTGGGATTGACATATACACACTACTATGCATAAAATATATAACTAATGAGGACCTACTGTATAGCACAGGGAACTCTACTCAATACTCTGTAATAACCTATATGGCAAAAGAACCTAAAAAAGAGTGGATATATGTATACGTATAATAGACTCACTTTGCTGTACAGCAGAAACTAACAGAACATTGTTAATCAACTATACTCCAAACTTTTTTAAAGCTTAAAAAAAAGAGACTTTATCAAAACAATCGGTGAGGGACTTCCCTGGTGGTCCAGTGGTAAAGAATCCGCCTTCCAATACAGGGGATGCAGGTTCGATCCCTGGTCAGGGAACTAAGATCCCACATGCCGCAGGCCAGCTAAGCCTGCTCACCACAACTACTGAGCTTGCGCGCCTCAACAAGAGAGCCCACATGCCCTGAAGCCCACGCGCTACAACTAAAGAGAGAAAACCCACAGGCCACAGCTAGTGAGAAGCCCACACGCCGCAACAAAAGATCCTGCGTGCCGCAACTAAGACCTGACGCAGCCAAAGATTTAAAAAGAGAAAAAAATCAGTGAAACTTGAGTTTCACTTGTCTGAGGATGAGATGTCTGTGATGTATCAGTGCAATTTTCCTAACAATATTGAGGTTATGTAGATGAATGTCTTTGTCTGTAGGAAATAAACACCTGTCTGTTTTCAGGGGTGACAAAGCATCAGGTGAGAACTTATTCCCAAAAGATTTGGAAGGAAAAAATGTCTTGGTGCAGTACTCTCACTTTTCTGTAACTTTAAAATATTGCTCATGATCAAGAACCTATAAACAGTACCAAAAAGAGAAAACGGCGGGAGGGTATTTAAGGTATTATATAAAGGTATCACTATAAAGATAACCATTAGGACAACAATCCAAGTCTTTCTAAATATCAAAGGAAATTCTAAGAAAGACAGAGAGAGAGCAAAAGAGAGACTACAGAGAAACTACACACATGAAAACAAACGAAGAGAAGAATCACAAGTTCAAAAAATTTTGGTAAGGACTGTCTCCATAGCCGTGATCTATCTGGGGAATAAATGCTTTTTCAAGAGAATGCCTTTCAATGAAAGAGGATGATAGAGAGAGAAGGAATATTCCTGTGATAAAGATCACAAAAGGATGCATAAAAAAGGTTTTTAAACAGAAATAGTATTACCTTTCCCTCACCAGCAGGCAATACACTCAAAGACTTGTGATGTTGCTCAAGGCCCCAGGGCACACATATACTATAGTAGCCTTGGCAGAATGGGAAGTTGCAAATCATATACCTAAGAAGGAAAAAATAATAAACTGAAAAATAACTGGTTAGCCTGATAATTACTTAGGTTTATTTAGCAAATCTGCTGCTTTTATATTTTCTGTTTAGGCTCTATTATAAATCATTGCATGAAGTTGAAATTCTCTTTGAAGTACTTAACTAATTACCGCAGGGGGAATAAAAGGAAAATAATTTCCTTCTACATTTGAGCAACAAGTATGTTCTCTTTCCCCATGGTAACCTCAAGAGACAGAAGCTTCCAACAATCTCTCCAAGTGACCATTCCAGGTGCTGAAGGGTTCACATGCCATGATCTGGCGTGACCTCACAGCAGTGAAAAGGTCAGGACTTTCCTGCTCATACCTGTCCTTGGTGCCAGGTGAGAGTGGGACTTTCTGTGACTACACAGGTATCCATCTAACCTCATCTTTTCAGGCAGGTAATCCAGTGACACTTTGGGCCTGTCACCAACAGCCAGTGCCCTCTTTTCCTGTTCCTGTTAAACTATCATCATATCCCTACTTAGGCCAGTCCTGAATAAGTCAACACAATTAGCATTGATCTAACACACACCTTATGTCAAGCCCTGGGGTAGGCACAGGGGACATAACACCAAATAAGACACATTGTCCCTGCCCATGAAGAGGTCAATTTAGTCAGAGAGACAGGCATGAAAAACAAAGACCACCACATACCTCCATAAGCACCTAAACAGACATGATTTAAAGATACTGAGGGCACAGAGGAGGAAGGTGCCAACTCTGCTACAGTGATTCAAAGGAGCTTTAGACAGAAAGAAATATTTACAATGGATGTTCAAAAATGAATATGAATTTTCTGGGCACTTGGGGGTTGAGGGGGATGTCAGAGGAAGAGATTAGCATCTGAAAAGCCAAGAAGGCATGAAAAAGCATGGCATGTTCCAGATCTCCAAGGAGGGCAGGATGACCAAAACATACGGTACATGTGGGGAGAGGATGAGACCGAGACTGGCCAGGAGACTGGCAGAGGCCAGATCCCACATGGTCTTAGGTTCTGAGCCAAGGAGTTTAGACTTTATTCAAAGGCAGCGGCACAGAAGACCATTCTACAGAAGAGTTGTGTGTCAGATTTCGGTTTCAGAAAGATCACTCCTTGGTTGAATGGAGTGGGGCGGGACCAGAGAAAGAGAGACTAATGGAGAGATTAAGACAGCACATCAGAGCAGCTAGACAAGTCAGTCTGGGGAGTCTGCAGACCTGGGTTTCATGCAGGTACATCACGTCATAAGGTGAGACTTTCACTTGACCGCCCTCTGCCTCGGATGCCTCACCCCAGGACAAGCTTCACTGGCCTGCGACCTGTGTAGTTGCAGAAAGTCCCACACGTAGACAGGCTTTACACTTGGTTTAATGCCCTGCTGGCCCTCTCTTGAAATCCTTAATAATTTTTAAACAAGGGGCCCACATTTTCATTTTGCATTGGGCCCTGCAAATTATGTAGCTGGTTCTGCCTCACCTCTAAGTGGGTATAACAATGGCACCATAGGGTTACTGGAAAGATTAAATGCGCAAACACATGTAGCAAGCACAGTGTCTGGCACAAAATCCTCCATAAAGGGAAGCCATTTTTATTACCATTATTATTATTACACCCCCAAGAAGAAAGTGAGGGGCCTGAAATAAAGGACCAGCAGGGGAGTCCAAGGAGAAGGAAAGTAGGGGCGGAAGGGACAGGACATCACTCCACAGGGCAGAGAAGGAAGCAGGAAGGCTAGCTGGGCAAGGTGCCCTTGCCCAGACCAAGACTGGCAGCAGCTTTAATAAAATGGAAAAGAACCTACGAATATCCACAAGGCTATAAACTAAAGCACCTTTGATATTCAAATACAACTTTTTTCTAAAAGCGAAGTCTCATTGCTACTTCTGCGCAGGTTTTAGCAATTTCAGAACATACTGCAAGAAAGGCTAAAGTGTAATATGTGGCCTGTGGTTCTGAGCAGTTAAAGGAGAGGGCGGATTGCCATGGAAGCAATACTTTGAGAAAAGAGAGTACGTGGGATCAGGTTTCAGCAAACTTTCCAAGCTCTAGTCAAATTAATCTGCAACAACTAAAAACCAGACATTTCACTGAAAGGCTGAGTGAGTGTTAAGAAATATTACTAAAGCAAACAAAACTGTTAGGTTGGACCATTTGAAACTGCCATTTCTGTAGTCAAAATGGTCAAATATCAGCAATTTCACATAACTCAACCCAATATTTCCTGAAAATATAGGAAACGCAACACTAACCTAAAACATACAGTAGCCAAAAGAATATTATGCCTTAAAAAAAGGAAGTTTAGGAATCTTTAAAAGGGCATCGGGCTTCCCTGGTGGCGCAGTGGTTGAGAGTCTGCCTGCCGATACAGGGGACGCGGGTTCGTACCCCGGTCTGGGAGGATCCCACATGCCGCGGAGCGGCTGGGCCCGTGAGCCAAGGCCGCTGAGCCTGCGCGTCCAGAGCCTGTGCTCCGCAACGGGAGAGGCCACAACAGTGAGAGGCCTGCGTACCGCAAAAAAATAAATAAAATAAAAGGGCATCATTTATCACTCTTATGATCAGAGAAAAGTAAATATTAATTTTTAAATGTAATAATTCAGGAAGAAAGCAAACTTTTTACTAAAAGACATCACAGAGAAACAATAAATGATCAAACATCGTGGCAAAAACTACAGCTTAAGAAAATATGTATGGGTAAGAAACAAATACTGTAATAAAAAGTTTTATGTCTGAATTACAGGCATATTATAGCACATGTTCAATAATACAAAAATGGTAATTTATTAAAACATGAACTCTTCTTGATAAAAAAGCAAATTAGTGACTGGGTAATTCCTCTATTTACTATTTATTGAGCTAATAACAAATGCAGAAAGAAATGAGACAGAAGGCTTTAAAACCTATTGGAACCCTCTTTGTGGAATTGGGCCAATCAGATCTTCCAGGCAGTTCTAACTCATGATATAAAAAGCCCTCCAGAGCATTCAGATGGGCTTTTAAAAAATATACACAGCTGCTTGACACCAGGATGTCACTATGGGGTAGGTTAAATGGCTACCAACAGATACAAGGCCTCCAGCACTTTTTAATTCTTTAATCTTTTTCATTCTATGTCTAATGATATACTTAGAATGGGATGGGGATTGTGGGGTGTGTTTTGCTATCCCCGTAAGAATATTAACAAATACTGAGGACTACAATTAAGGTGTCAAAATACAGGAAAATCAAAGGTAAAAGATAACCAAAGGACTCAGGTGATTTTGGTCTATTCACAGAGCTCATCTTAACGTATCAGCAGCATTTGACAGTGATTTTCCTTTCTTCCTTTTTTCTTTTATTAATAAATTTATTTATTTATATTTTCTTTGGCTGCATTGGGTCTTCGAAGCTGCCCGCAGGCTTTCTCTAGTTGTGGTGAGCGGGGGCTACTTTTTGTTGCGGTGCGTGGGCTTCTCATTGCGGTGGCTTCTCTTGTTGCAGAGCATGGGCTCCAGGCATGTGGGCTTCAGTAGTTGTGGCTCGTGGGCTCTAGAGTGCAGGTTCAGTAGCTGTGGCGCACAGGCTTATTTGCTCTGCAGTTGTGGGATCTTCCCAGATCAGGGCTGGAACCCGTGTCCCCTGCATAGGCAGGCAGATTCTTAACCACTGGGCCACCAGGGAAGTCCCTTCCCTTCTTCTTAAAGTACTGTCTTCGTATGGCTCCTGACTCACCATATTCTACTTTACTTTTCACTGGCCTCGCCTCTGTTTCCCTTGCTATTCACTTTTCACCGGCCTCACCTCTGTTTCCCTTGCTAAATTCTCTTCCCTTCCCAGTTTCTAACTGTTAGAGGTCTGAAAGCCTCTTCTCATCTCTCTATACATACCTAGGTAATCTCATCCAGCCTGTGGCTTTAAATAGGACCCTAAATGTAGCTCTCCAGCCCCTACCTCTCCCCTGAGCTCTCAGCATGCATAACAAACTGCACATTCCACATTTCTACTTGCAAGTCTAATAGGTATTTCAAACTTAATACAGCCAAGACAATTCGTGATTTCCCCAGCCCATCCCCTTGTTGCCCAGTCTTCTCCCTTTCATCTCTGAGACTAAAAACTAGGAATCATCTGTCACAGCCCATATCCAATCCATGAAAAGTTCTGTGAACTCTATCTCCAGAGTACATCCTGAATTCTACAATTCATCACCATCTCCACCAGTACCAGCCCCATCCAAGGTACTACTGTCTCTCATCCAGATTATTACAATAATAACTGTCCCCTTGCTTCCACTCTTACTTACCACCCCCAGGTCCCCACAAAGCAGCCAGAGTTACTTTTCTATTAATCAGATCATATCATTCTTCCACTAAGGCCCTCCAACGGCCTCCCATCACCCTTGGAACAAAACGCCAACTTCACCAATTTAAGACATGTAAGTATAAGTTGATACAACTACATTGGAGAACAATCTGGCAAAGTCTGGTACACCAGAAGATCAGGACACCTTCTGACCCAGTGATTGCTCATCCAGGCATCTCCCTGAGAAAACCACTTGCAAAGATTCTGTACAGAGATGTTCACTGCAGAACTGTTTCTAGTAGTAGTAAAAAAAAAAAAAAAAAAAAAAAAAAAGTGTAAAACACCTAATTGTCCCTCAATACATAAGTTGAAAAATAACTTGGTTTTTTTCTTTTCACATGATAGAACACTATAAACTAGTTAAAATAAATAAATTTGATCTATTGACACAGTAATAAAGAGTCTGACTTTTTTTTTTTCATGGTGCTGCAAGGCTTATGGGAATTTAGTTCCCCGACCAGGGATCGAACCCAGGGCCCTGGAAGTGAGAGTGCCAAGTCCTAACCACTGGACCACCAGGGAACTCCCAGAGTCTGACTATTTTTGATGTTTGACCACTGACAGCATTCAAGTCCCAGCACTCTCCCTTTGCCTTTTGCCCCACATCTAGGCCAACCTATAAGAAAGCCCAGACACCCTCCCGTGGTGCTGGCAGGGAAGTTTAAACAAGCCCCTTGGTGGAATCCTCTCTCCACCTCACTTCCTAACCACAATACAAACCACAGCCACCGCCCCACCTTTACTCTTTTTTTGCTCCAGACAAAACCCAAGTTCTTGTTCTTCCAGGAATTTTTTTTTTTATCATTTCAATGTTTCACTTAATTTTTCCCAGCTTTACTGAGATATAATTGACATATAACATTGTATAAGTTTAAGGTGTACGACGTGTTGATTTGATATATTTATATATTGCAATATGACTACCACCATGGCCTTAGGCAACACCTTCTTCCTGTCACATAATTACCATTTCCTTTTAATGGTGAAAACATTTAAGATCTCCTCTCCTAGCAACTTTCAAGTATACAATACAGTATTATCAGCTATAATCACCATGCTGTACATTAGATCCCCAGAACTTATTAATCTTATAACTGAATGTTTGTACCCTTTGGTTCAATATCTCCCCATTTCCCTCCACCCCCCAGCCCTTGGGACCCATGGCTCTACCCTCTGTTTTTCTGAGTTCAGCTTTTTTAGATTCCACATATAAGTGATATCATACAGTATTTGTCTTTCTCTGACTAATTTCACTTAGCATAATGTCTTCAAGGTTCATCCAAGCTGTCACAAATGGCAGGATTTCCTTGTTTCTCAGGCTGAATAATATTCCATTGTGTGTGTTATGTATATATGTGTATATATGTATAATGTATATATGCACTTATACATTATATCTTCTTTATCCATCCATCTGTTGACAGACTTGAGTTGTTTCCTATCTTGGCTATTGTGAACCACGCTGCAATGAAGACGGGGGTACAAATATCTCTTTGAGATCCTGTTTTCATTTCTTTTGGATATATACCCAGAAGTGGGATTACTGGATCATATGATAGTTCTACTTTTAGTTTTTTGAGGAACCTCCATACTGTTTTCTATAGTGGCTGTACCAATTTACATTCCCACCAATAGTGCAAAAAGATTTCTTTTTCTCCAGATCCTCACCATTTGTTATCTCTTATCTTTTTGATGATAGTCATTCTAACAGGTATGAGGTGGTCTCTCATTGTGGTTTTGATTTGCATTTCCCTGATGATTAGTGATGTTGAGCATCTTTTCATGTACCTATTGGTCATTTGTATATCTTGTTTGGAAAAATGCCCATTGAGTTCCTCTGTCCATTTTTTAATCAGATGTATGTTTTTTGCTATTGAGTTGTACGAGTTCTTTATATATTTTGGATATTAACCTCTTATCAGATATGACTTGCAAGTATTTCCACCCTTCCCATAGGTTGCCTTTTTATTTCATTAATTGTTTCTTTTGATGTGCATAAGTTTTTAGTTTGCTACAGTCCCACTTGGTTTTTGCTTTTGTTCCTTGTGTTTTTGTTGTCATATCCAGGAAACCACTGCCAAAACCAATGTCAAGGAGCCTTTTCCTTTCAGAGAATATTTTTAATGCTGACAATGTGATTATTTCAAATACATTAGAACCTAGACATCAATGTAGGCATCCCCATATCCATAAATCCCTGAGGGGGGAGAAGGAAGGAGCTTCCATGCATCCAGCAGGGAATACTGGTATCCATATAAAACACATACCAATTAGATAAACCTTGAAAGCATGTCAACTGGGTGGGAGGGAAGAATATATGACAGAATTGATACTGTATAATACAATTTATGTAATAATCTGACCTATTTCCAGTAATTTTTTTGTTGTTTTAAGATCTATTTTATCTGCTATTGATCTTTCTTTTGGTATGTGCAATATGTATCTTTTGCCATCCTTTTGTTTTCAGTCTTTCTATGTGCTTGGGCTTTAGATGTGCCTCTTATAAATGGCTATTTTTTTTTAATAATTAAAAAAATCTGGGACTTCCCTGGTGGTGCAGTGGTTAAGCATCCACCTGCCAATGCAGGGGACACCTGTTCGATCCCTGGTCCAGGAAGATCCCACATGCCACAGAGCACTAAGCCCATGCACCACAACTACTGAGCATTCACTCTAGAGCCCACTAGCCACAACTACTGGGCCCACGTGCCACAACTACTGGGCCTGCATGCTGCAACTACTGAAGCCCACATGCCTAGAGCCCCTGCTCCACAACAAAAGAAGCCACCGCAATGAGAAGCCCACGCACCACAACGAAGAGTAGCCCCCGCTCCCCACAACTAGAGAGAAAGCCCACGTGCGCAGACCCAATGCAGCCAAAAAACTAATTAATTAACTTTTTAAAAAAAATCTAGTCAGATAATCTTTGTCTTTCAAGTGGAACATGTACACTTACTCTATTTACACTTATTACAATTTTATATATAGATAAATTTAATTCTAAAATCTTAGTTTATGCTATCTGTCCCATGCTTTTTTCTCTCCCTTCTTGCCTTTTTCTTTTAGGAGCTGCTTTCTAATTTCTATTCCATTCTTTTCCTCTACTACTTAGGCAGTTATATACTCTATATATTCTTTTAGAGGTAATCCTAGATATTTTAATGTGTGTAATTAACTTATCCAACTTAGTCTTCCTATAGAACACCTCAGGACTTCAGATCACTCTAATCCTAATTACCACTGCCCCAGACTTATAAGCTATCACTGCCATATATTTTTACTCTGTATTGTTTTTTGATCCCAAAACCATTGTTATTGTTGGGTATACAATCATATTTGTCCAGGTTAAACCACGTATTAATTATTTTCTTTGCTCTTCATTTCTTGTTGTATCTCAGACTCACACCTGGGATCACTTTACTTTTGTCTAAAATACATCCTAGAGACCAGTGCTGTCCAACAGAAATATAATGCAAGCCCATGTGTAAGTTTAAATGTTCTGGTAGCCAAATTTTAAAAATTTTCAAGAAACAAGTGAAATTAATTTTAATAAAACAAAAATATCTCATGACAAATGTTTGTCTTGATGCGGTTTTTTTTAGTAAAAACAAATCATCTGGGCTTCCCTGGTGGCGCAGTGGTTGAGAGTCCGCCTGCTGATGCAGGGGACACGGGTTCGTGCCCCGGTCCGGGAGGATCCCACATGCCGCGGAGCGGCTAGGCCCGTGAGCCATGGCCGCTGAGCCTGCGTGTCCGGAGCCTGTGCTCCGCAACGGGAGAGGCCACAACAGTGAGAGGCCCGCGTACCGCAAAAAAAAAAAAAAAAAGAATCCGCCTGCCAATGCAGGGCACACGAGTTCGATCCCTGGTCGGGGAAGATCCCACATGCCGCGGAGCAACTAAGCCTGTGTGCCACAACTACTGAGCCCGCACGCCACAACTACTGAAGCCCACACACCCAGAGCCCATGTTCCACAACAAGAGAAGCCATCCCAACGAGAAACCTGTGCATCATAACGAAGTAGCCCCGCTCTCTGCTACTAGAGAAAACCCACGCATAGCAACAAAGACCCAACGCAGCCAAAAATTCATTAATTAATTAAAAAACATGAAGGTGGGGAGTTAGTGTTAATGGGTACACAGTTCAATTTGGAAAGACTAAAAAGTTCTGGAGAACGATGGTGGTGATGATTGCAGGACAACGTAAATGTACTTAATGCCACTGAGCTGTATGCTTAAAAATGGTTAAAATCATCGATTTCATGTTATGTGTATTTTACCAAAATTTTTTAAAAATTCAGGAAGAACAACAGAAATATTGATATTTTCTATCAACAGTGTTTATATAATATTCATAATACTAATAAACATTCTTATTCAGGATATATTATTTAAGTGGCAAAAATATACCAAAAAATTTATATAATTAATTAGTATCTGAATTCAAACTACTTTTAAGAGAAATAAAAGTCATATAAATACCCCAAAGGAACTTCTGGTTCATGGTAATGAGGTAGACTCCATACAAATATATCAGAAGAAATATATATTCTTCTATCTAGAAATGTTATATTCTTCTGACTATGACAGAAGAAAAATAATAAATTGAATAAAACATTAAAACAGAAAGGATGACATCTGAAAATTTTGAAAACTTTTTGGAGCACATAAAGTGAATGGGTAAATTTTAATTCATTAATTGACTGATTAACTAAGAAAGCAAACTAATGTAGAGCAGTGGATGGTCTGGCACTCAAGTAGGAGGATGAAGTGGTACATCTGGGAGCTTCCATGTGGTTCCGAGTGCAGATATGACGTGAACTGAGGCCCCAGTCATGACGGCTAATTGAGAGACTATCTCCAGAATGAAGGACCAGTTAGCCTGTTCCTCTCCCCCACAAAAGTAGGACCTCTGCTACATCATTTGCCCCTTGCTGGGGCCCAGCTAATGGTTTTCTTAAAAGATCATAGGATTTTTCTGTTTCATTAGAGTGCCAGAAAAAAAAATTTTTTTTTAATCCAAAATTCTGACCCATGCTACATGGATGAACCTGGAAGACAGTATGGTAAGTGAAATAAACTAAATATAAAAGAAGTATCGTGTGACTCCACTTACATGAGGAACCTAGAGTACTCAATTTATAGAGGCAGAAAGTATAGTGGTCGTTGTCAGGAGCTGGGAGGAGGAAAGAATGGAGAGTTTTGTTTAATGGATAGAGAGTTTCAATTTGGAAAGATAAGAAAATTCTGAAGATGGTTGAAGCACTGGTTGAAAAACAATGTGAATGTATTTAATGCCACTGAAATGTATGCTCAAAATGGTTAAAATGTTATGTTTATGCTATCTATATTTTACCACAATAATAAACATTAAAATCCAGCTATATGCTGTTTCCCAGAGACATATCTGTAACAGAAGAACATAAAAAGATAGAAAATAAAGAGCAGGAAAAAAGAAAAGTCAAAAGAAACCTAGAACAACAGTATCAGAGATAGGCAAAACAGATGTTAAAAGAAAAAGTGATAAAGGGGCATCAAATAATAAGGAAAAATTCGCTAGGAAGGCATAACAATCCTTAACTTGCTTATCTCTAGCAAGATACATATACAAATTTATAAAATGTATAAAGCAAATATTATAATGAAAGATTTAAATAATCACTTTCAGAAAATGACAGATCAAAAAGGTATTTTAAATTTTTGTAATGACAGTAGACTTAAACATTATAAATAACAAGCTTGAAATAATGCAAAAATATAGAACCCCGCACCTGACAATTATGGAATACACATTATTTTCTACCAACATGAAACAGATAACAAAAAGATGAACATATACCTTTTCACAAAGAAAGGTTGGGGGGATAAAAGAAGTGATACAATATAAAGAACATTCCAAAACAACAATGCAATAAAATTGGATGTTCACAACAAAAGATAGTCCCCAAAAGTGACCCATGAAGTACTCTCAGGTTAGGTAATTCAAAACAATCCTCTAAGGACAACTAATAAAGCTGAATTAAACATGATTTTTTAAAATCTTCTCAAAAGCAGAGGCCAGCTAAAAAAGAGAATGAAGAATTACTGAACCAAAATCTAGGAGGTTAGAACCCAGAGAAATAACCTAGCATTCAATACGTCTTTTATCTGGATGGCATTTAACAATTCATAAGGCAAAAATACAAAAATTGAGTTATAGTTAGGAAATAAGGTAGATAAAAGTGAAATCGCAAGATCCACACAAAGCGGGAAGTCTGACAAACACTCCTCCATTTAAGCTGGGGCAAGACCCCAAGACTTTGCTTTTTCTGGATAATTCTGAGAACCTCAGCCTTGAAATTGCTATAAGGTAGTCCTAAACTAGTAGGACCCGCAGACTACTGGTAAAGCAAACAAAAATTCTTTCTGGAAGAAGATTCAATTGTCCTTTGTCTCAAAATTTTCCCACAAGCAGGTTTTCAAATACAATAACCAGAATACAGTCAGAGAGTACTAAGCATTCAAGGGGGAAAAAAAGACCCTATCATCAAGAACCAACAGGGAAAAAAAGAGACAACAGAAAGACTTCAAAACAAGAACCTTAGATAGGACTTCCCTGGTGGCACAGTGGTTAAGAATCTGCCTGCCAATGCAGAGGACACAGATTTGAGCCCTGGTCCGGCGAGATCCCACATATCGCGGAGCAACAGAGCCCATGTGCCACAACTACTGAGCCTGCACTCTAGAACCCTTGAGCCACAACTACTGAAGCCCGCGCACCTAGAGCCCGTGCTCTGCAACAGGAGAAGCCACCGCACTGTAATGAAGAGTAGCCCCTGCTCGCCATGGCTAGAAAAAGCCCGCATGCAGCAATGAAGACCCAAAGTGCCAAAAAAAAAAGAACCTTAGATATTAGGCTTTTAAGAACCAGATTATAAATCACTATTTTACTATGATAAACGAAATAAAAGAAAAAGTTGCAAATGTCATCAGGGAACTGTATACCTTAAAATGTGGTATCACAGAAGTGAAAAGGTGTCAAATAGCAGTTGTACAACTAAAAAACAATAAACAATATTAAAAGTTCAATGGGCAGATTTAACAGCAAATTAGACACAGCTGAAGAGGTCACTGACAAACCAAAAGAAAAGTCAGAAGCAACTATCCAGCATGGAGCATGAAGAGAATATATATAAAATATAGATGAAAAGGAACAAGCCCAGAGAACACAGTGAAAAAGTCTAATATACATTTAATCAGAATTCCAGATAAGAGAATAAACAGAGGCAATATATGAAAATATAATGAATGAGAATTTCTCAGAACTTACAAAATTCACCTACCCATAACTTCACAAAGCTTAATATATCCCAAAGAGGATAAACAATTTTTTTAATCCACACCTAGACACACCATAGTGAAACTACAGAAAATCAAAGAGAAAAAAATATGAAAAGGAGCCAGAGAAAAAGAGACATGATCTTCAAAGGAGTCACAGCTAGCCTGACTGCTAGTATCTCAAGAGAAAATATGGATGCTAGGAAATGCTAGAAAAATAGCATCAATGTGCTAAAAGAAAATAACAACTTACCACAATTGTATAAAGCCATGATATCTTCATATATTGCCTCTGTTTATACCCAGCAAAAAAGTAGCCTTCAAAAATAATGGTAAGCAGGGCTTCCCTGGTGGCGCAGTGGTTGAGAGTCCGCCTGCCGATGCAGGGGACGCGGGTTCGTGCCCCGGTCCAGAAGGATCCCACATGCCGCGGAGCGGCTGGGCCCGTGAGCCATGGCCGCCGAGCCTGCGTGTCCGGAGCCTGTGCTCCGCAACGGGAGAGGCCACAACAGTGAGATGCCTGCGTAACGCAAAAAAAAAAAAAAAACCACGATATACTTAAACTACTTGCTGCTAATCCTAACATCTGGCCTAGACTAGGGATCAATTTCCAGTTTAAACGTACAGGCAGATAATGAATAAAGAGATTTAGAAAGCACAGGTTGTGTGATGGAATTTACACCATGACCCTAACCTAGGGGGCAGCATTATTGTAACTATTTTTAAGAATTACAACATAGAGCTCATTATGTGTCAGTCACACTATGATTTACAAATAGCTAACAATGGATTTGGCATTAACTACATAGTATATAAATGGAATCATCATCCCTACAGACAAGGGTGTAATTTTACTGCATATGAAAGAAAAATATACATTGCTGTTCTCCTAAAGACCTAATGAATGATGAGACTTAAATTTAAATTATTTTTAGAAAATCATCTCCCACTGCTCCCCTACACTTGTGCAAGCTGAAGGGAATAGCTAATTACACACACACACACACACACACACACACACACACACACACACGGTCTCTCCCCACTCCACCCCCTCTCCCCTGTGCTTTTACAGGCAGGATAAATGTAGCTACATTGTTGAAATACCATCAATCCTTCAAAGTTCATCTCCAGTGCTCCATTGTCCACAACCTCTCAAACAGGATTCTTTCCCTGATGGGTAAATTCTCTGGCATTCTCTTTATTCCATCCTGTATTTTGAGCTCCTGCGGGCAGAGGCTGAATTTTACTTCACTTTGGGTCATGCCTCCCCTGCTCCACCCCCGATGGCTTGCAAAAAGGTTCCCAATAAATTACTACCGGTGACCCTTTAAGTTAATGTGCCAATTCATCCATTTAGTTTGGTTTTTCTACCCAAATATAATTCATATTTCTTCTATGGATGCTAAAGAGTAAAGAGCCAGTTGAGAGAATACATTTGGGTTTTTCACCTGAAAGCAGGTACAATAATAACTTAAACTTAGAGAAATAAATCCACAGCTCAAAGCCGTGCTGTTCCTATTACACGCGCTACAAACCTAAGCTGTTGCCTTCCAGTACCTGTCAACACTTCCAACTGGGCCCTTATTTGTTTAGAGGGAAGGCCACAGAGACATCTTGTTGGAAATCACCAGGCCTTCTCTACCAGGAGGAAAAATATCTGAGCCACCCATCCATGGCTTGGTATTTAAATGATAAAGAAACAAAGAACATTTAAAAATCAAGACCGCAGCATTCAACAACAAATGACCACAATTTCGGTCATGAGGATATCAAACAAAACTAAGCTATTTTAAAAGCAAGTAGAAACAAGGAATAATGAAACCGGCAAGAATAAAACACTAAGAGCAAAATAAATTTATACATAAGACAACTATTTTTCAAAATTCTTGCTCAGCTTTGGATGTTCTGTTTGCCTCCCAGCTACAAACACATTCTTCACACATGCTGGGAATGCTGCAGAAAACTAGTCAGCATTCAGAGGCTTAATCCACAGTCCCAGTGCTGTGCCTGTGGGCGTAATAGTCAGACAGCCACTTGTCCTCAGGAGAGGTTAGGGGCTGAAATGCAAATATGCAAACAACTGAGTTCTTTCCCTAAGATAGCTGGAAAAAGCATGATCCTTATTGCTATTTTTTTTAAAGGAAAAAAGAGGGGGAAAAAAGCTTACAGTCTTAGGGATTTGTTTAAATACCTTAGTATAACACAATTTTGAGGGAGAAAACAATAGAAAGGAATAAACACACTTGCCCTGGATAAAATCTACAATCTGGAGAAAAGGTTGACATATGTGTGACAGTTGATTTACCAGACTCACTAAAGATTTATTGATTTATCTATCAGTGCCTTGGGCACTTGATTCTCCCTGAGGGAAAATTAACAGTTCCAACTAAACTAATATATTCTATTATGAACTAAAATGAATGCAAGAATCAATCCTGCCACTTTGTACAACATCCAATTATGAAAAAAGTATGTCTATCCTATTGGGGATACCTAAAATTAAAAGTTATTTAATGAAAGAAATAATGTATTAAATAATCATAATTGAAGCCAACAGACATTTTTAAAGGATGGCTTTGACATGTTTTAAAGGAGATAAGGGAATCTCAGAAATGTAATTGTATAACTGGGTTAAGAACATGAGTTTTAAAGTCAGATTACCTGAATTGACTGCTGCCTCTGCCATTTAGTAGAAGCATTCTCTTGGGCTTCTCTAGGCCTCAGTTTCGTCATCTGTAAAATGGGGAGGCACAGTTGTGCTTAGGAGAATGAATAATGATAATGAATATAAAAGCATTTGGCACAGTAGCTGGCATACAATCAGCTTTCTGTGCAGTGGTTCCATTTTTATTAGTCATTCTAGAAGCATATGAAGTATAATGCTATGATGATGGTGTGAACAAAAAAAAGAACAAAGAGCATCAATCATCATCCAGTTATACAAGGGTTAAATTGCAACCCACTGCAGTCTCCCAGCAACAGTGCACCCTGAAAAGAATTCAGGATGATAAAACAGGATGAGGCACTCTGTGCTTTGGAAAAAGGGGCCCCTAGATAGATGAATATCTGAGGAAGAATTTCAATGACCCCAGATTCTTGCATTTTCCCATACATAAAAAAGCACTAAAATCATTACCTTGAGATACCTGTTCTTCGTGATTAGCAGTAATCTTTTACCAAGATGTATGCTTGACTACATGTTATTTCCTAGTGAAAAAAAATCATATATATACTGGCTCTTCCCCTACCTCTTCAAAGCAGTTCCTCAGGGCTGTCTCCCGGGCTACAGTCCTCAGTAAGACCCTGAATAAAACTTAAATTCACAACTCTTATATTGTGTGTTTTTCTTTAAGTCAACAATAGACTACAATACAGACAGGCATCAGAATTAAAACAGTTCACAGGGTACAAAATGCCTTTCAAGCTTTTGCAAGAGTCGTTCAGTGTCATCTAACTGACAGCTTGAAAAGTTTTACTAATGAACCTACATATGTGAAACTTTCTTTAGTGTTACCCATTGATCAGAAAACTCAACATCCATAAGGATGCTTTAAAGAAGGGGTCAGCAAACCATAACCCGTGGGCCAAATCTGACCCACAACCTATTTTTATAAATAAAGTTTTATTGGAACATAATCACACCCATCATTCATACATTGTCCTGGCTGTTTTGGCACCACATTGACAGAGTTGAGTAGCTGTGACCAAAACCATATGTCCTGCTGTTTTAACCATATTTCCTGTGATAAGGTATGGTGAGACTAGATGCAGATCGCGAGAGAAAATGAAAAGAGTTTTATAGAAGCCCGTGTGCCTAGAGCCCATGCTCCACAACAAGAGGAGCCACCACAATGAGAAGCCTGAGCACTGCAACAAAGAGTAGCCCCTGCTCACCGCAACTAGAGAAAACCCGCATGCAGCAATGAAGACCCAATGCAGCCAAAAATTAAATAAATAAATTTATTAATTTTTTTAAAAAAGAGTTTTATAATTTTGTTACTCATAGTTCCCTGCGGGGAACACAGCACACCTTGCAGAGTCGCTCAGGGGAAGATCCAGGGTCAATCACAAGGCAGAGGGGTTTTTGTGGGAACTGTGGTCAAGCATCTTTATTATGGTTTCCACAGAAAGGAAAGGATTATACAGAGTAGGCATGTTTAAGACAGGCTAATCTGAATCATTTCAGGGGGCTCTAGGGCATTGGGGCTGTCCTTGGTTGTCAAGTATCTGGCCCTGGGTAGGTATGCAGTTGCCCAGAGTATGAGAACCCCTTCAGGGAGGTAGATGGGGGTATGGATTTAAAAGGCTGCTCAAGAAGAGGAACTGACCAGCCCCTAGCCAGAGCCTCAAAACTTGGTCAAGACAACATTTTTAAAAACTCTACTATTCCCACAAACCTAAAATGTTTAATATATGGCCCTTTACAGAAAAGTTTGCCGACTCCTAGTCTAAATAGGAAATCTGGACGTCCAGTTTAAGTGGAGATTACCTTAAAAGTGCTCTCCATAAGTGCTCATAGAAATCACTAAGGGAATTTTAAATACTTAAAAAGCTTAATTCATACTAGGAATGAGGGAAAGATGCTCTTAGAAGTCATAGGGTCAGTTCTCAGTCCCACAGGCCACAGCAAACCCACAGAGTCAGTTGCAGTTCACAACAGGCCCAGGTTAAGAAGGCTAGACACTGTAGCTATCCCCACGGCAATGGAGCCCAGAGGTCAAGAACTCAGGCTGTGAAGTTTGACAAACCCAAGCTCAAGTTTTTGTCCTACTACTTATCAATAGTGTGTTCTTGATCAAGTTAACTATATTAGTTATCTACTGCTGCATAACACATTATGCCAAAACTTAGCCACTTAAAATAATTATCATTCATTATCTCAAACAGGTTCTAAAGGTCAGGAATCCAGAAGCCCCTTAGCTGGGTGGCTTGCACGCCATATCTCTCCCAAGGTTGCAGGCAAGCTGTCAAGCCGGGGCTACAACTATCTGAAAGCTCTAATGGGGATGGAGAATCCACTTTCAAGCTCATTCCTGTGGTTGTTGCCAGGTCTGAATTCCTTGCTGGCCCTTGGGCTGTGTTCCTTACCCGACAGGCCTCTCCATAGGCTGCCTGAGTACCCTTCTAACACCTTCCCTAGAACAAGTGATCAGAGAGAGAGAGAGAAACAGAACAAGACAATGTCCAAGAAGGAAGCCACAGTCTTTATTAACCTAATCTCAAAAGAAACATATCCTGGGCTTCCCTGGTGGCGCAGTGGTTGAGAGTCCACCTGCCGATGCAGGGGACACGGGTTCGTGCCCCGGTTCGGGAAGATCCCACATGCCGAGGAGCGGCTGGGCCCGTGAGCCATGGCCGCTGAGCCTGCGCGTCCGGAGCCTGTGCTCCGCAACGGGAGAGGCCACAACAGTGAGAGGCCCGCGTACCACAAAAAAAAAAAAAAAAAAAAAGAAAGAAACATATCCTCACTACTGCTGTATGCTATTGGTCCCACAGACCAGCCAGCCCTGGTATAACGTGGGAGAGGACACACAAGTATGTAAAAACCAGGAGGTGAGGATCACTGGGAAGCACCTTGGAGGCTGGCTATTGCATTACCTAATTTATGCAAGCTTCAGATCTATCATCTATGAAGTTGGAATAATAATAGTACTTGGCTCATAAGGTAATTATAAGGTTTAAGTGAGAAAGTGTGTGTAAAGCTCTATCACAGTGCTTGGCACTCAGTGAAGCATTCAGTAAATACTAGCAATTGTTTCCAACCTCATTGTTTCTTTGTTGTTATTCCTACTGCTGCTACTTCCATAACAGTAACAAAAGGGGTAAAAAACAAAAACAAACAAAAAAAAACTTTTCAGCACCACAGGGAAGTTCCCTGCCCTTGGCTGCTTCTAGGTGAGCTCTCTTTCTACTCTACACAGGCAACTGTAACTCTGTCTAGAAAAATAAACCCCCAGAAAATCCAAACTATTCTCTTCTCCTCTCATCTTGACCTGAAATAACTGAAACAGGAACCCACAATATAATAGCTGATCAAATCTATTATTAGTTAAGCATTAGCCAAACATGGTTCCCTCTATAAGAATGAGCCAAAAAATTATCAGAGAATAAAAAATTCAATAGCTTAAAATAAGGGAGATTACCTCCATTGAAATAAACTCATTGTAAGAAAACGGAGAAACATCAAAAAATATCAATTTGTATACTTAGGACATTCATTCAATCATTCAACAAATATTTATGATGCAATTGCTATGCAGTAGGCACTGTTCCAGGAGCTGTATAAACAACCTTGACTATAATAAAAAAAAAAATCTCTGCGTTTATGAAACTTGAAGGCTACTGGGAAAAAAGCAAATACATAAATAGGTAAAAAAATAATAAATAAGGGGTATGTTAGCTGGAAATGAATTAGATGTAAGGAAGCAGCTGGATACACAAGTTTGGAGCTCAGAGGAGAAATCTGAACAGGGCATATAAATTCAGAGTTTCCATTACAGAGATAATATCTTGAGACTGGATGATGTGATCACCAAAGGAGTAAAAAGATAGAGAAAGAACAGACCAAGGTTTAAGTCCTGGGGTCTCAAGCATTTAGAGATGGGAAAATAAAGAGTAAGCAGCAAAGGACTCTGAGAAGTAGCCTATAAGGCAGAAGGAAAACCAAGTGAGTGGTGTTCCAGAAGCCAATGAAGAAAGGGTATCAGGAAAGTAATGAGCTGTGTCAGATGCTGTTGGTTGGTCAAGTAATATCAGGATGTGAACTGACCAATGGATTTAGCAACACAGAGGTGCCTACACACTGGTGACCTTGGCCTGAGAGGTACTGGTGGAGTGGTGAAGATGAACGGCTGACTGGAATGGCTTCATGAGGAAAGGGGAGGAGAACTGGAGAAAAAAATGCAATACAATTTGTATGCTTTTCTCCTCTGTCTTTGTCAGTCTAATTTTCAGATCCAGGTACGGACCCTAAGAGGATCAAGGAAAACTTTTTCCTTCCCTATAGCAACTGCAGTAAACACTGGTTAGGCAAGGATCACCAATGGGTGCAAAATCTAGGGGGGAAATTCTGATGAGGAACAGGATATTTGCATAGACTTAAAGTGTCTCCTCGTAGATGGGTTACTAATTTTAAGGCAGAAAAGAGTTACTATCCAGCGGAGAAATAGAACAACTTGAAGAGATGATCAAAATGAACATCACCATTGTAGGGCTGATGGAATGGAGTGCCTCAAGGTGGATGTGCTAAGGACACATACTATTATATATAAATGGTATTCCAGGCAAGAACGAGTTTCCTAAATCCAGTCATGAAAAAAACACCAGAGACAACCAAAATGAGGAACATTCTCAATTTAAAAACGAGGGATCATATTTGCTGTGGTCTGAATGTTTGTGTCCCCCCCAAATTCCTATGTTAGGAATGAGGAGGTGGGGCCTTTGGGAGGTGATTAGGTCATGAGGGCAGAGCTCTTATAAATGGGATCAGTGTCCTTATAAAAGAGAGCTGACATTTCCCTGCCCCCTAGAAGTCTTCAGTCTGCAATGTGGAAGAGAGCCTTCACCAGAATCCAACCATGCTGGCACCCTGGTCTTGGATTTGCAACCTCCAGAACTGTCAGAGATAAATTTCTGCTGTTTTTAAGCCACCCAGTCTGTGGTATTTTGTTATCGCAGCCCAAATAGACTAAGACAATAATATTCTTTTTAAAATGTCAGTATCATAAAAGACAAAAGCTCTGAACTTTCCAGATAGGGGAGCTTAAGGAGACAAGACAACTAAGTGCAAGATCTGATCTAAACTGGATCTTGTTTTGGAGGAAAACGAGGTTATTGGGTCATTTGACAAAAGTGGAATGCTGACAGTAGATTAAAGCATTATGCAAATGTACTAAAGTTGAGCATTGCACCATGGTAATGTAAAAGAACATTCTTATTCTTAGGTAATATACATAAAAGTATTTAGAGGTAAAAGGTCATGATGTATGCAACTTTACTCTCAAATGGTTCAAGAAAAAAAACTAGATATATGGAGAATTGGTAATAAAGAAAAATGGGCAAAATGTTAATAATATGGGAATCTGGGTAAAGTGTATACAGGTGTTCTTTGTATTCGTTTTTGCAACCTTTCTGTAAGTGTGAAATTATTTCCAAAAGAAAAGTTTTGCTTAAAAGAAATCACAACAAAAAAACTAACATCCCAATCAGAAAAATGGGCACAGGACATGGACAGACCATGCACATAAGAATAAACATATGAAAGGATGTTTAGCCTTAGTAATAATTAAAATGCAAATCAAAGTATCTGTCACTTCAATCAGAAGAATTGCAACGTCACTGTCTCAGTTAGGCTTACCCTGACTTCTCCTACTGAAACTGCACCCTCTTCACTCCTACCCCCTTCACCTGCTCTGATTCTTTTTTCTGTAGCATTTATTGCTTTCTAAAATACTAAATGATTTACTCACTTACTACATTTATTATATGTTTGTCTCCTCCACTAGAATATAAGTTTCGTGAGGTCAGGGATTGTCCTTTGTCACTAATCTATCCCAAGCACTGAGAATAATCCCTGGTACATGGTCAGCCATCAGTATATATCTGTTGAATGAATGTAGCAGATTAACAAAATTGGGGGATTTTTAAATAATAGTAATACCCACAGTAGGTGAGCATGTGAATAACCCAGACTCTCTCATGTACTGCTGATAGGAGGGTAAACTGATTTAATGAATCACACATATTCATAGTATAAAATACTAAATAATCATGAGAAGTGATGATACTTATTACATTGTTATGTGAAAAATACAAAATTATAAAATAGCATGTACAGATGTTTCTACTGTATTTTTAAGAAAAAAATTTGAAAAAAGCAGAGAGTATATATAATGAAATCTTGTTTATCAGATGAGATTACTAGTGTTTTTTACTTTCTTCTTTTGCCATATTTATTTTCTATAATAATGTGTAGCAAGAAAACTTTTTTACTTTTTTTGGCCACACCGCGTGGTTTGTGGGATGTTAGTTCCCTGACCAGGGATAGAACCCGGGCCCTTGGCAGTGACAGTGTAGAGTCCTAACCACTGGACCACCAGGGAATTCCCGGAAAACCTTTTTTGAAAATAGGAATTACCTGGTCAATACAAATATGCTTCCCTGTTTTAACAAGGATATCAGAAGACTAGAAGAGTATTTTAAAAGATTCAAATATCTTGGTTATATTGAATTGAAACTAGCAAACAAAAAGAAATGGGGAACCAAATGTAATATATTGAAATATCCTCACTATTGTCTTTTGTTTTTAAACTGCCAAAAGTATAAATGTGCATTAAATAAATTTTATCTTTAATAAAATAAATGTTATTAAAGCTTCAGGAGTTAAAGCCCATTCTCTTCTTGGTAAGATCAGGATACTCTGGAACAAAATTCACAAATTCTGACCACCCCTGAAGCCAAAGTCTGCTGGCTGCAAATGAATCTGACTTTCACTCGCTACCAGGGCAGGACCTCCTTTGGGCCTGGGCTCGGGACACATGGCGCAGTGTAAAAGCCACTCATCCCTGCCAACCAGACTAACCACTGGAAGAGGTACAGCTTAGTGTGAAAATTAATTCAGGGAGGTTTAACTCCACGAGACAGATTGGCTTTTTAAAAAAGCCTGCGGTTTATGAAATTCTAGATTCATTATGACTCTCAGAACAAGGTGCATTTTATAGCAACATGGGGAAAAACACTAAATACACACAGGACATCTTTATTAATCCATCAGATAATTACAAAGACTATGAGGACATTTTGGCAACTACTATAAAATACTGCCCTCTGGTGTTGAGGTCATTCCATGTTTATTAACAGAACACAAAAAACGAAAAGCCTTTCTTGAATATAAAAACGACCACCTTCGCGGACTTGTGCTTCTGGCTTGCAAAAATCTGAACACAAAATCCCACAGGATTTTACAGGAATATGTTGTGGACACCTTCCCTACTGTGCCAGAAAAATACTAAGTAATGTTATTACAAGCTGTCTTAGCCAATTCATGTCATAGAATCTTTCCAGGAACTATCAATTGGAGAGATTCTGTCTCTTTGGGAAATAAAAAAAAAAAATTTTTTTTTAAAGGATTTTAAAGAGTTTTGCTGGGAAGGGGTTTCTGGAAAAATAAACCAAAGATTTTTTTCACAAGAAAATTTCTATTAGTTTTGGTATGAAGAATAAAAATAGGAGTGATACTACATATGCTATATATTATAGAAGTCTTTAAAAATGGGAGACAATTTTTATGAATGAGAAATGGCAACACTGACTAAGAAGCTGATGACAACTACCTATATATTGATCATCTTATCCACGCATACAGGTACTTCAAGAAAATAATTTGGGAAGGAAGTTCTGATGGTTACACATATAGGAATTACATGTGCAAAGTCAGCAGAAGAATTCAAAAGAGTAATTAAATATAAGTAACACTGCATTACCATTGAGCTAAAAACAAAATCTGAAAGAGGTTATTTTTAAAGACAGGGAAATAATATTTCCTCACATAAATAGAGTTTACACTGCATACTTCTCAGTCTGAATATACATATATATATATACATATATACATAATAAGCTCAAATAGCTATCGTTTTTAATTTGTCAGATCTGAGACTTAGAATTTGTAGGTATTGTAATACTTATTAGAAAAAAAATTACCTAAATTTCACCATTTTTGAAGGAGCTATTTCACAAACAAATTGTTCCTGAATTCTACTCATTTGTTATTTAGAACTTGTTAATAAATGTTTAACAAACAAAACGCTTACTGAAATTAATAAAAATAATATTTACCAAAGGAATTTCTGACATAAATTTGTAGGAGAAATTATAGCTAATATTTCTCTAATATATAATTTTTAACAGACACTAACAAGTACTTTGCCAGAATTATCCCATTTAATCACCCATAAGTCCATAAGATAGGTATATCCCTATTTTATAGAGGAGGAAAGCAACACTTACAGAGGTTAATAACTTTTCCAAGATCATACAGCTAAAAAGTGACATTAAAACACAGGGATTCTGACTCCAGAAGCCATGTTCTTAATTCTCTGCTATACTGATCACTAAGGAATGTATTTGTACAAACTGGTTACCCAAGTTTAGTACAAAACAAAATGAGGTAATTGTCTACACTTACGTATAACAAAAGACTAATATCCAGAATTTATAGAGTTACTACAAATAAATAGGAAACACAATCCAACAGAAAAATAAGGAAATATATGTATCACTTGTCTTCACCTGTCCCCTAAATTCCAAGGGTCTACATTCACTTGCCTACTGGCTTTCTCCACTTGAATGGCTTTAGCACAGCTGCCAACAACTTATGTAAGGTGTCTATACTAATTTCTGAGGGCTGCCATAACAAAGTACCACAACCTGGGTAGCTTAAACCAACAGAAGTTTTATTCTCTCATAGTTCTGGGGGCGAGAAGTTCAAATTCAAGGTGTCAGCAGGCCAACACTCCTGCCAAAGTCTCAAGAAGAGTCCTTCTTTGCTTCTTCTAGCTTCTGGTGGTTGTTGGCCATCCTTGGTGATCCTTGGCTGGGGCAGCATAATTCCAGTCTCTGCTTCCATCCATACATGGCTTTCTTCCCTCTATCTGTCTGAGTCCAAATGGACACTAGCCATTGATTAGCCCACCTTAATCCAGTATGACTTCATCTTAATTTAATTACATCTGCAAAGACCCTATTTTCAAATAAAGTCACATTCACAGGTATCAGGGGTTAGGACTTAACCATATATTTTGGGAGGACACAATTCAATCCAGTACAGTGGCATTTCAAATTACTGAGAGTTTCTCACTCCCAGCAATGGGCTCTGTATGTGTGTGTATTTCAAACATATAAATTTAAACATATTTGCATACATATAACACATAGGTATACATCTACAAATATACACATATAAACCAGCAGATTTATACAAAAGGGAATAATTTCTATAAAGGCTCTAGAATACTTAAATATTATACAAATATTAATGTTATTTTATCCATGCATAAAAGAAAACCTTTCTTAAAAAACTAATTTAGGGACCTCCCGGGTGATGCAGTGCTTAAGAATCTGCCTGCCAATGCAGGGGACACAGGTTCATTCCCTGGACTGGGAAGATCCCACATGCCACAGAGCAACTAAGCCCATGCACCACAACTACTGAGCCTGTGCTCTAGAGCCCGCAAGCCACAACTACTGAGCCCGCTCACCACAACTACTGAAGCCCACGTGCCTAGAGCCCGTGCTCCACAACAAGAGAAGCCACTGCAATGAGAAACCTGCGCACTGCAACAAAGAGTAGCCCCCATTCACCGCAACTAGAGAAAGCCCATGCTCAGCAATGAAGACCCAATGCAGCCAAAAATAAAAATAAATAAATTTTTAAGTTGATAATTAGATTAAATAGATTAGACAAAGCTGAAGAAAGAATAAACAAACGGAAAACATACAAAAAATCATGTAGAATATGGTAGATGGGGATAAAGACATGTAATTAAATTTTTATGTAATTAGTATACATAAAAAATAAAATAAGATCCAACATTTATCTAACTGTGAACACATGAACAACCAGTGGGTCAAAGAATAAATCAAAAGAGAAAAAAAAAATTTTTAATGCCTTGAGATAAATGAAAATAGAAACCAAAACTTATGGGATGCAGCAAAAGCAGTTCTGAGAGAGAAGTTCATAGCAATAAATGCCTACATCAATAAACAAGAAAAATCTCAAATAAACAACCTTTCTTTACATCTCAAGGAACTAGAAAAAGAAGAACAAATGAGGCCCAAAGTTAGTAGAAAGAATGAAATAACAAAAGTCAGAGCAGAGGGCTTCCCTGGTGGCGCAGCGATTGAGAGTCCACCTGCCGATGCAGGGGACGCGGGTTCGTGCCCCGGTCCGGGAGAGGAAATAAATTAGAGACTAAAAAAACAAACGAACAAAAACAATAGAAAAGATCAATGAAACTAAGAGCTCATTCTTTGAAAAGATAAACAAAACTGACAAACTTTTAGATAGACTCATCATGGAAAAAAAGAGGACACAAATAAATAAAATCAGAAAAGAAAGAGAATAGGTTATAACTGATACCACAGAAATGCAAAGGATCATAAGAGACTACTATGAACCATTACTCATCAACAAATTGGACAACCTAGAAGAAATGGATAAATTTCTAGAAACATAAAACCTACCAAGACTGAATCACAAAGAAACAGAAAATTTGGGGACTTCCCTGGTGGTCCAGTGGCTAAGACTCTGCACTTCCAATACAGGGGCACAGGTTCAATCCCTGGTCAGGGAACTGAGATCCCACATGCTGGTATGGCCAAAAACAACAACAACAAAAAGGAAATCTGAACAGATCAATTACTAGTAAGGAGATTGAATCAGTAATTAAAAACCACCCAACAAACAAAAGTCCAGGACCAGATGGCTTCACTGGTGAATTCTACCAAACATTCAAAAAATTAATACCAATCTTTCTCAAAGTCTTCCAAAAAATAGAAGAGGAGGGAACACTTCCAAACTCATTTTAAGAGGCCAGTATTACTGATTCCAAAACCAGACAAGGACATCACAAGAAAAGAAGATTACAGTCCAACATCCCTAACGAACATAGATGCAAAAATCCTTAACAAAATATTAGCAAACCAAATTCAACAGTACATTAAAAGAATCACACGCCATAATCAAGTGGGATTTATTCCATGGACGCAAGGAAAATTCAACATCCACAAATCAATCAATGTGATACACCGCATTAACAAAATGAAGGATAAAAATCATATGACCTTCTCAATAGATGCAGAAAAACCATTTGACAAAATTCAATATTCATTTATGGTGAAAGCTCTCAACAAAGTGGGTATAGAGGGAACGTATCTCAACATAATAAAGGCCCCATGTGACAAACCCAGAGCTAACATCATATTCAATAGTTAAAAGCTGAAAGCTTTTCCTCTAAGATCAGGAACAAGACAAAGATGACCACTCTCACCACTTTTATTTAACACAGTATTGGAAATCCTAGTCAGAGCAATTAGGCAAGAAAAAGAAATAAAAGGCATCTAAATTGGAAAGGAAGAAGTAAAACTATTACTATTTGCAGATGACATGATATTATATATAATAATAAGATGACAAATTAAGAATTCACAGAGATAGGAGAAGGCAATATTTTAAGATATAATAGCTGAAATTATGAAGTTATGGGTCCTCACTGCTGAATAGGATAAGTAAAAACAAACCCATCAAAAACCCTAGTAAAACTGGAGAACATATGAAATGTAAGAATATAATCTTTAAAAGCTACCAAAAAGAAAAGTTAGATTGCCATATATATTGGCTGGCAGCACATTTCTTATCAAAACAGTGGATATAAAAATCAGTGGAAGGTAGTATAAAAGTATTGAGGGAAAATAATTGTCCATCTAGAATTCTATACTCTACTAAATAATCAGTGAGATAATTGTGAAATTATCAAGAGTAAGAGTGAAATAAAGACATTTTCAAAAAAAGATTGAGAGAGTGTATTACTGACAGACAGACAGACCATTGCTGAAGAATTACAAACAGCTGTACTTTGGGAAGAAAAGTACACTCCAAAAGCAGATGCAAGCAAGAAGAATAGTTAGCAAAGAAATTCATAAATGTATTTAAATAACTATTGACTATAAAACATATTATTAAAAGTAATGTCCAACTTAGGGTAAGAATTAATTAAAAGAAGTCAGTATTGGGGCAATTCCCTGGCAGTCCAGTGGTTGGGACTCTGTGCTCTCACTGTCAAGGGCCTGGGTTTAATCCCTGGTTGGGGGACTAAGATCTCACAGCGGGGGGGAAAAAAAAAAAAGAAGGTGGAATTTAAAACTACTCAATGATGGTATGAATGATAGGATGGATCAGCTTAAAAGTTTTCTGAAGTCCTTCCATTATTCTACAGGGAAGTGGAGATATTACTCAGTAAGCATGTTAAAAAGATAAAAGTAACCTCAAAAAGAGAAATAGAGTGTAAAACTTCTAAACTACTGGCAGGGTAAGTAAAAATTAAAGAAAACTAGGCAAATAGAAGACAGGAAAGGAGTAGCGGAGGGAGAAGCACAATTATATAGAGAAAGCATTACCTGATAGAAATACATCTACATATGTCAGTGTATTAGTATGGGTTCCCCTGGGAGCATAACCTGAAACAAAGATTCAAATGCAAGTAGTGTATTTGGGAAGTGATCCCAGGAAACACTGGTTGGGGAATGGAAAAGTGAAACAAGGAAGGGAAGGCGGTCACAAAAGGGTATGTTGTGAAGCAAGTTCCCATTGTGGATAACTGTAGCTTAGTCCTGTTGGAGATTTCTGAGACCTGAATAAAGTCCAATGCAGAACTGGAGCCCAGAGTGAAAAAAGAGTAAAGAGACTGGGGTGCATATTTATCAGTCAATGGTTGAGAGATACCGCTGGGTATTAACTCTCAGACACTTTCACCCTAGACTGCTTGTGGCTGAGTACACTCCAGTAGTTAGAGAAAACTTCAGGCAAGGAGACAGATGCTGCCATGGACAGCTATGATGAGACAGGGCATCCCAGAGCTTCCTATGTAATCAGTATTCATAATAAATGTAAATAGATTTAAATTGCCTATAAAAACAGAGTCCTCAGATTGGGTTTTTTTAAAGAAGAAAATTCCATTTACATGCTGTTTAAAAAGAGACATACCTATATATACACACATTTCCTTGCTCTGATAGCTGAGAGGGCCTAGAAGCAATGACATCACAGTAGTAATGAGCACACTTAGCACCCAGATCTTGGTTTCTAATACTATCCTCCAGCAAAAGGTACCATGGGTTCCTTCAAGGAATGACTGATTCTAGGACTGGGCAGGAAAAAAAAAAATCGCAAATCAAAGAAAGCATGTCAAAGGGACACAGGAGACAACTGAAAGGGCTCCCAGTGGCCAAACCTGGAACAATTTGAGCAATAAAATAAAGTAGATTGGATTATAACCCAAAGTATAAAATAAATATCCAGGAGTCTATACTGATATAAATAAATGATTAGGTACTTCCCTGGTAGTGCAGTGGTTAAGAATCCACCTGCCAATGCAGGGGACACGAGTTCGATCCCTGGTCCGGGAAGATCCAACATGCCACGGAGCAACTAAGCCCATGTGCCAAAACTACTAAGCCTGTGCTCTAGAGCCCATGAGCCACAGCTACTGAGCCCACGCACCGCAACTACTAAAGCCCATGGCGTGCCTAGAGCCCGTGCTCCGCAACAAGAGAAGCCACCACAATGAGAAGCCCACGCACCGCAACAAAGGGTAGCCCCGGCTCGCCACAACTAGAGAAAGCCCGCGCACAGCAATGAAGACCCAATGCAGCCAAAAAATAAAAATAAATAAATAAATGATTAAATAAATAAATGGGGGAGAAGAAACAAATCTCCACGCAGAAGAAGTTAAAATAATTTATGTAGATACTCCACCCTCAGAGAGGCGGAGCATAACTCCCCACTCATTAGGTGTGGACTGAACATCAGGACTTACTTCCAAAGAGTACAGTATGGAAAGGATGGGGGGGGTGGGCAGTGAAGAATCCTGACAAACACTACCTAAGCCAAGTGATCAAGGTCAGCATCAACAGTGATAAGTCGTATTGGTAGTATAGACCCTTGATATGAGGTGATGAAAATGGCACTTTACCGCTGTGATCTTCCTTCCTAAACCCCACGATCCCAGTCTAATAATGAGAAAGACATCCGAAAAATCCCAATTGGTGGATATTCTACAAAATACCTGACCAGGACTCCTCAAAACTGTTAAGGCCATCAAAAAAAGAAAAAAAAAAAAGGAAAGTCTGAGAAACTGTCACCACCAAGAAGAGCAAGATGACATGACAACTAAGTCTAAAGTGGTATCCTGGACTGGATTCTGAGACAGAAAAAGGGCATTCGGTAAAAACTGAGGACAGCTAAATGAAGTATGGACTTTGGTTAATAACAATGTATCAATATCCGTTCACTAATTGTAACCAATGCAGCATACTAATGTAAGATGTTAATAGGGGAAACTGGGTGTAGAGTATTTGGGAACTCTCTTTGTAACTGTTCTGTAAATCTAAAGCTGCACGAAAAAATAAAGCTTATTTTTCAAAAAGGAGAGAGATAAAGAGACAACAAAAGTAGAGACAGGAAAACAAATGCCAAGCAAATACCCACTTAAAGTTAGTATAACATAAGATTAAATGGGAGGTAAAAAAAATGCTTAAGGCAAAAAGCATTATTAACAGTAAAGATAGTCATTACTTAATTCGCCAGAAGAACATCCTGATCTTATCAACACCTGTCAACACAGCTTCAAAATATATGATTTGTATACTTTTTTCCCCAAAAGCTTTAATTCTGAACTAGGCTCCCAAATAAAGCTCACAGTGTTCTCATTTTTCCATTATTTACCTGCTTCCTATCCTGAACTGTGACATACTCTAAAATATTCCAAGTTTTACTTTATGTAACTTTAAGGGAAATTATGAAATTGTAGTCCTTCCTTTGGGCAAAAGAAAAATATCTCAAAGGCAATTCATATAGAGGATTATCAAGGATAGTCCATGTTTAGACCTGAACTGTTGAGTTTCTAATTTAGCATTAGCCTGAAGTAAAAACTCCTAACTCAGTGGTTCGCTTGCTTACTGTTTCCTCCCTCTACAGACTCAAAGACACTGCCCGAATTAGACTTCCATTTTATCAGGAATTGGCACAGCACACAGTGCTTCGAGCTCTCAAAAAAACTTCCTGGAGACTTCCAGAACAGCAGGGATCAACCCCTTGGAGAGTGTCCAGACTTCAGCATCTGGAGAGGTCATCCACAGAATGAAGGTAAGAGATAAACATGGAAAAGAGAGGGATTTTTTTAAGACTACAGAAAGAAAAGAGGGACTCAGATGGGTCAATTAACAAGTAAGCAAATATATTTATAGCGTTTATCAGGAATATGTCACATGACATTTATGTGGATTTACAAAAAGAGGGCAAGTTTGGAAAATCAGAAAGTATGAAATGGTGATAAAGGTAGGAAAAACTCTGTCTTCCCAGGCAACAGGTAATTGTAATAACTGTGAAGCCTGCCGTCATTCCTTTAAGATCTCCCCTGTGCTGCCAGTTGCAAATGACAAGAAAATACTAGTGAGCAAATTCCTAGTGAGGCCTGTATTAAGTTTACTAGAAGGTTAAACCTTGCACCTTGTAGTCTTATTCTCAGTTATTTCTAAAGTCAAAGGAACACAGTTTTTTCTTTCACATGCTAAGCAAATATTGGCTAGATTAATCTGCATTTTACGTTATACTTACACAATAGTCACAAACACAACATATATTTGGAAAAATGAATATCTGAAATCATATTTTTCATATCAAGGGGGTTTTCTAACTCAGAATCAATTAGAAGAACTCAGTTATGTAATGTACCACATGTGTGTGCATGTGTAGGGATGTTTCTAAAAATTAAAAATTACTGAGAGCAAACTCATTTTTTTTTGGCCACGCCACGCAGCTTGCGGGATCTTAGTTCCCCGACCAGGGATTGAACCCAGGCCCTCGGCAGTGAAAACACAGAGTCCTAACCACTGGACCACCAGGGAATTCCCAAGAGCAAACTCATTTCCCGTAACTAATTTTTTTTAATGCTGATAAGTAGTCCGATTTTTAAATTTCTAAAAAGAGTAATTTTTAAAGTTTGAAATCCTTCAGTGAAAGGAAAAACTAACATTTATTAAGCGCCTAAAATCCAGCACTGTTTTATAGTGTCTTATTTAACCCTTACAACATCACACAAGCTACACATTATGAAGCCTATTTTATACATCATGACTCAGACGGTTAAATGATTTGCCCAAAGGCACAGTAGCTGCAAATAAAGAACCAGAACTTGAATTCGCATCTCCCTGACTCCAAAGCCTGTATATACACTGCCCAGAATGTAACACGCACCCAGTTAATGTTTGAAGAACAAATGTTTAAAAGCCTTAATTTTGAAATTTTGTGAACCAAGACTACCAAATAACCCCTAAGAATCCAGTTAGGTCTAAAGAGAAAAATATTTGCTAATAATATACTCACGTACACCCTTAACTTCAGATATTTAAAAAATCCAGTTCTGCTATCATGTGATCCTGATTCATACTTTCAGAATAAACTTGAAAATCATATATCAGTGACTGAGAGTCAATATCCATTAAAACAGCTCTAGGAAAGGAAAAATGTCCACTCAATGAACAAGGGGTATTTTGAACCAAAGAGTTCAATGACAAGTTCAGGTCAGCCACCTATCTACTCACAGCGTGGCGTGGAAGTCAGGAGGCCTCCATGGCAGCATGTGATATAGCCATTTTAGCTTTCTTCTGATTGGTGTTGCATAGCCTATCTTTCTCCATCATTTTACTTTTAACCTATTTACATCCTTAAATTTCAAATGTGTTTCTTGTAGGCAGTATATAGTTCAGTCTTACTTTTTACCTAATCTGGCAATCTCTGTCTTTTAATTAGGGTGCATATAGCATATACATTAAACCTAATTATTAAAAAAAGAGACTGAATGTCATTTTAAACTTCCCACAAAGGAAAGCTCAGAATCAGATGGTTTCACTGATTAATTCTACCCAAGATCTAAAGAAGAATTAATATCAATTCTTCATAACTATTCAAAAAAAATAGCAGAAAGGAAAATCCTTTCCTGCTCATTTTATGATGCCAGTATTACACTAATACCAAAACCAGGGAAAGACATCACAAGAAAAGAAAAAAAAAAGTCTCCTAAAAATATAGATACAAAAATCCTCAAAAAATACTAGCAAACAAAATCCAGCAATTTATACAACTGATAATACACCATGACCAAGTGGGATGTATCCCAGGAACGCAAGGTTGGTTTAACATCCAAAAATCAATCAATGTAATACACCATATCAGTTGAACAAAGGACACACACATGATCATCCTGATAAATGCATAAAATTTATTTGACAAAATACAATACCCTTTCATGATTAAAAACATCAAAAAACTAGGAATAGAAAGTAACTTCCTCAAAATGATAAAGGGTATCTATGAAACACCCATAGCTAACATGGTGAAAAATGGAATGCTTTCCCCCTAAAATCAAGACCAAGACAAGGATGTCTAGTCTTACCACTACTATTCAACATTATACTAGAGGATCTGGCCAGGGCAATTAGAAAATAAAAAGAAATAAAGTGTAACCAGACTGGAAAGGAAGAAGTAGAACTGTCTCTATTTACAGATGACATGATACTGCATATAGAAAAATCCTTTAAAATCCACTAGAAACTACTAGAACTAATAAACAAATTTAGCAAGGTTGCAGGATACAAGATCAATATAGAAAATCAATTGTAATTTTCTGCATTAACTGATAATCCAAAATTGAAATTAAGAAAATAATTATATTTGTAATACCATCAAAAATAATAAAATACTTAGGAATAAATTTAACAAAAGATGTATAATATTCTTACTCTGAAAATATAAATACAAAAAATATAAAACACATTGAAAGAAATTAAAGAAGACTTAAATAAATGGAAAGACATCCCATGTTCGTGGATCAGAAGATTTAATATTGTTAAGATGGCAATACTTCCCAAATTGGTCTATAGATTCAATGCAATCCATATCAAAACTCCAGCTGCTTTCTTTTTTCAGAAATTATCCAGCTATTCTAAAATATCCACATATGGATGTGGAAAGATCTAGAATACCCAAAACAATCTTGAAAAAGTTCAAAGGTAGAGGACTCACACTTACCCATTTCAAAATTTACTATAATCTAGAGTAATCAGGACAGTGGGGTACTGACCTAAGGACAGACATATAGATCAATTGAGAGTCCAGAAGTAAATACTCATATGTGTAGTCAATTGATATTTGACAAAGATGCCATTCAGTTAAAAAGGGAAGGGCTTCCCTGGTGGCGCAGTGGTTGAGAGTCCGCCTGCCGATGCAGGGGACACGGGTTCGTGCCCCGGTCCGGGAAGATCCCACATGCCGTGGAGCGGCTGGGCCCGTAAGCCATGGCCACTGAGCCTGCGCGTCCGGAGCCTGTGCTCCGCAACGGGAGAGGCCACAACAGTGAGAGGCCCGCGTACTGCAAAAAAAAAAAATATATATATATATATATATATCTCGTATCCATACAATGGAATATTATTCGACCATAAAAGGGAAGGAAAAACTGACACATGCTATAGCATGGATAAGCCTTGAAACATTATGCTAAATGAAAGGAGCCAGTCACAAAGGACTACAAATTATATGATTCCATTCATATGAAATGTCCAGAGCAGAAAAATCTATAGAGACAGAAAGTAGATTGGGGGTTGCCTATGGCTGGGGGAGGAGGGATAGGGGTGATAGGTAAAGGATACAGGATTTCTTTTTGAGATGATGAAAATGTTTTAAAATGGACTGCGATGATGGTTGCACATATCTGTGAATATACTAAGAACAAATGGACATACTTTAAATGACTGAATCATATGATACGTAAACTGGATGTCAATAAGGCTTTAAAATAAAAAACTAACAAACCTGATATTTGAAGGTTAGATAATATTAAGTACAGAGGTAATTACTAGAACAAAAATATCAACCTCCCTAAATACTCAAATTAATGTAAAAAATGAAAATATCAAGTAGAGAAGGAAATATAGCAAATATAATACACAGTAATTATAAAATAATATGACAGAGCAGAGACCTTAATTAATGTGAATAGGATTAAGCCCTTGAGAGGATTAACTGATTTATTAAAACAAGATTTCCAATTTGGCTCCCAAAGCAAGACTCACCTATATGCTGTATACAAGAGACAAACATGAACGGAAATGATTGAGAAAGGCTGAAAATAAAGGGATCAGCAAAGGTTAACAGGCAAATCGAAACAATGAGAGAGCAGTGGAGTGACAAGGCCTGATTTGCAATTTTAAAAGATGGCTCTGGCTTCTGTGTGGAGAATGGATTGAAGGGGTATTACGTAAACACGCCTGAAATGGCCTCTCTATACTGGCCCCTCAGCTGTTTATTGCTTCACTGCAGGCTGAGATGGTTAGCTCAAGAGCCCACAGACACCAAGCTCAAAATTTACATATGAATTGTTTGAAAATAACCCAAACAAGCAGATTTTTAGCCATTTAGGGCCTCCCTGTCTTGCATGGTCCACTAAACTACACCCAGCATCTGAAGTCCATTGATGAGGCAGAGGCTTGTGGTTATAAGACTTCAAGCTGCCACTGTCCTTCAGAGTGCCCTGACCCAGAGCCTCCCCACTGTGCCGCTGACGGACTCCACCTAGACACATAAATGCTCTCTCCCCACCGACAGCCCCCTTGTCACCTCCCCTTCTGAACAGCAACCCCCATGCTCTGGCCTCTGGATAGACCCCCACTGAGAGGGACTTCCTCACCTGGGAACTGTCAAAGCACTGCCCAATAAAGCTTGTGTGTGCTACTGTCACCTCACGGTCATATCGTTTTCCTTGACTAGTCCCCCAAAACACCCAACACCCTACAGGAGGCAGTCTCCCAGATGATAGATGACAAAGGCTAGGCTAGAGAGGGAGGGTATGGATGTAGAGAAAGGTGGGTGGGCATGGAGCTCCAGAGGCAAGATCTAGAAAGAATGGTAATGGTAGCACACAGGCAAGGAAATGAGCAAAAGATGACAGTATCCCTCAAAAAGCATGATGTCAGTAGGATTGTAGGTCACAGGTTAAAAAATGGTACCATGGGGCTTCCCTGGTGGCGCAGTGGTTGAGAGTCCGCCTGCTGATGCAGGGGACACAGGTTCGTGCCCCGGTCTGGGAAGATCCCACAAGCCGCGGAGGGGCTGGGCCCGTGCGCCATGGCCACTGAGCAGCTGGGCCCGTGCGCCATGGCCGCTGAGCAGCTGGGCCCGTGCGCCATGGCCGCTGAGCCTGGGCGTCCGGAGCCAGGACTCCTGCCCCAGAGAGAGGGCCTGACACAGAGGAGAAGCTCCACACTCTTTAATAAGCCAGTCTGCTTCTCCATCTTCTTTCATATCAACCCCTGGTAAGAAATTTTGTATCTTGTTCCTCTGTGTCTGTCTGTCTCTCTATCTGTCTGTGTGTCTGTGGCTACACAGACATATATAAAGATTCACTGAAACAATACTTACCTTCACTGTGCCACATATTTTTATTTTCCATTCATACCTTTTTTTTTTTTTTTAATGCAGGTCATGAGCCTTTCAATTGGTTTCATGGTCCACCAACAGGAAACAGCCTGCAGTTTGAAAAACACTGCATTTAATGATGATTGCTTATTTTTCTCCTCCTTGACCTTCCTTGGATTTAGGATGAATATGAGAAAAAAAAGTGATTTTTCAGAAGCTTCCCCTCTTTTGTCCATGTTGCTAGTCAGCTCCAGTTTTTCTAGGAAGCTGCACTTTGATTTGCTGGGGCCTCTGAATGCTGAATTAAAGGCATGGCTAGAACCTTCTGGCTAGAATAGCCCTGAGGCAGAGGGAAAGAGAGGCCTGGGTGGATGTCTCCTCCTGGCAACCAAGAGTGTGCACAGCACCCTGGACACGTGCCCATAAAGGAAGCTGCCCGTGTAAAACTGAATAATTGACTCCTCACCCCTGTGATTTCTCTCAGAATACACCTGCACTTTCTGGGGAGTCTATTGTAAGTGGAATTTAGGAATAAGAGGAATTGCTAAGAAAGAGGTTTAAGATACATTCATACATTCTTTTGTATGTATGCGATAGCACATAAAAGGAACTTTATGTAAGAACTTTGTAAAAGTTCTTCAGTTAATAAAGATGAGAATCTCAATATTAATGTTACTGAGAACAGAATACACAAGGATCCAGATGCCCAAAAATTTCCTTTTCCTTTTTTTAAAATTAATTTATTTATTTATGGCTGCACTGGGTCTTTGTTGATGCACATGGGCTTTCTCTAGTTGTGGCGAGCGGGGGCTCCTCTTTGTTGCGGTGCACGGGCTTCTCATTGCGGTGGCTTCTCTTGTTGCGGAGCACGGGCACTAGGCACGCAGGCTTCGGTAGTTGTGGCTCGTGGGCTCAGTAGTTGCGGCGCACGGACTTAGTTGCTCCGCGGCATGTGGGATCTTCCCAGACCAAGGCTTGAACCAGTGTCCCCTGCATTGGCAGGCAGATTCTTAACCACTGCGCCACCAGGGAAGCCCTCCTTTTACTTTTATTTAGAAGGAAAACATTACACAGAAAAAGAATATTCTGTAAATAAATACAACAGAACAAGTGACCTGTCGTCTGACTCCTCTACAGCCTACAGTATCCACAGAGTCATTTTTTGAACACAAGGTATTATATGAATAGAATTCTACACTTTTAAAATTGAGTTTTCTCTTTTTGAAGTACAGCTTCAAGCAACTACAAGTTTCTATCCTGCTAACCCCAGGCCGCAGTTGCTTTTAACTTCTATCTTTTATTTAAAAAACTTAATTGGAAGTTTTTGTAGCCAGCAGGAGCACTTCAAAGAAAGGGAAAAAATGCCAAAAATTAATACTTTATGTCAGAGGTTAGTGGGGAAAGAAACAAAGATTGCAGAAACGAGGGGTTATTGGTATATAAGAAAGCAGTGGGAGAAGAGAAAGGCAGGAATGGACTGAAAAAAGAAGGAAAAAGGGAAACACAGAACACTGAAAACGAGATGGGAGTACCACTGTCCCTCCTCTGAGCAGGGTGACACAACACAAGGCTTACAGCAGCATTTATAATTTTCCACACACCTCAAAGGCCCTGTGCGCAGATCTCACCCCCAGCTACTCACTCAAGTCATTTACCCCTGTCCACAATTACACATCAAGGGACCACAGGTCTTCCTATGTTTTAATTTCTAGACATTCCTGTCACTGCAGATTCTAAGTCAACTCTGTCAAAACAATATTAAAACATCAAGCATGATTTAGTGCTCTGCCTTTGAAGAGAGTGAGATAAGAGGAAGAAGGCCTTGGATTGGGAAGGTCAAGGTACAAGGGTCCTTATCCCATCTCTACCACCATCTGATGTGAGAATTTGGACCGGCCTCCTCTTCTCTCTGGAGCTCAGTTATGTCATAGTGAAGTGAGAGGGTTGGAGGAGATTCCTGAGATTCCTTCCAGCTCTGATAACCTATCACGCTGTCAGTAAATCTCCCGTATCACTCACCAAAGATGCTGATGAACAGGTCAAGAAGATGAATATCCAAGACTTGCTCCCAGAGGGTCTTAGAGTTGAAGTAAATACTAGACTCTATTATTTCAATGGGGAAAATTTCCCACACTTGTACAGGTCCTCAAGATCAGAATATCTCTGACTAAAGACCTCACTGATCCCAGACAGGCTAGACTACTCTTCCATAAAAAAATCATAAGAGTCTGTTTTCCATGCTCTGCTTTATAAGACTTTGCCCAGCAGCCAATTTCAGAACCATTTTCCCAACATGACCTTCATCTCTGATAAAAGGGACTTTGGGGCAGATGACTGGAGTGATGGGGGAGAAGGCCTGATAATGAACATTGAGCTGGCTTGAGAGGCAAGGACACTGATTATATCCCTAGATATGAATCTCCAGCCTTCCTCAGAGCCTTGCAAAAGGCCCTGGCTTCCAGACGGGGCTGTGCAATTCAATGAGGCACCATGCAGCACTGCAGGGTGGCAGCAGATCCCGGACAGAACACTCCTTGCTACAGAAGCTGAGGCTGGGGGAAATCCTCGGCACTCCAGTGGCAAGGACTCTGCGCTTCCACTGCAGGTGGCATGGGTTCGACCCCTGGTCAGGGAACTAAGATCCTGCATGCCATGCAGTGAGGCCAAAAATAAATAGATAAAAAAAGAAAATTAAAAAGAAAAAAAAGAAACCGAGGCTGACAACCAAACAAAGCCCAGTTCACTAAGAGCCCACAGACAGAAGGGCCAAACTGGCCAGTATGCCATTCCACAGTACTCTGTACGTGAAGCTGTCCAGCTCACAGACCCAGTTGAATTGGGATGGGCGTGTGTCCCAAGGGCAGCTAACTTATAAGAGGGCCAGGTCTCCTAAGGTGGATCTGGAGGAAAAGGATAAGCTAGGCCAATCAGAGTCTGTTGCTGGGGAATGTCAATGGGGACATGAAAAAAAAGCAGTTCATGATGACAGAAGGTTAAAGGTCATGATGAAGAGAGAGGCCCTGATGGACAGCAGGGCTAGAGAGTAAACAGACTTAGTGTAGCAACTGCAACCACACACGTACACACAAACACACACTGACCACACTGACATGCTAGACAAAATGGGAGGGGGGAAATTTAACATATAATCGAGTTCAACAGAAAAAAAAAGGGAAATTCCTGCATTCCAGAGACAGAGGAAACCAGAATGAGGAGCATAAACTAAACGTAAATAACCTTGAAGGCAAAAAACACTTTATGAGATTAAAGTGGGTCACCACGCAATAATAAAAGGTTAAACTTATACACACCTAATCATTTGGCTTACAATATCTAAGGCAAAAATTAAAGAATTACAAGGGGCAACTGGTGTATCCACAGTCATAGCAGGAGATTTTTAACATGCCTTTCTCAGCAATTTATAATCAAGAGGACAAAAATTAATAAAGTTTAGAAAGAACATCTGAACAACAGCTTGGTCTAATGAACCAATAACTAAGGAATACATACTCTTTTCATTCACATGCAACATTTATAAAAACTGACCACTCAAAGATATAAGGTAAATCATAACAAATATTAAACACTCCAAAGCATACCTGGCTTAATCTCATCAAATATAACTGAGTTAGGAAACAAAAATAACAATTTTTTATAACTGTATATTTACAAATTTAAAGATACACAGAAGTCAGTGAAAAAAACCATCATGGAAATTAGAACATGTTCAGAATGGAAAGATGCTTTTTTAAATTTAAATATAGCATGTCAAAACGAGTAGGATACTTCTACTTCCACTTAGGATGTAGAAAGTTGCAAGAGAATACCGCTCCCACCCTAAAAGCAAGAGAAAGGTGGTTCGCCACAAAATCATAATCTTTTCAGGTACATCAGAGAGCTGAGGATGCAATGAAACCTAATGAAATAAAATCCAAAACAGACAAGCATGGCTGCCTTCATCTTTGGTACAGCAGAGGAAGGCAGAGGAGGCTGCCACAGATGGATAAGAAAAGCACTGAACTTTTAATGAATTTCTAGAGATTAAACAAAAGTCAGCATGATGGTTTAGAATCCCTAACAGCAACCATGCGCAGAGTCTGTACCTATGGCCACCTTTGTTCCTTGGGCATTTACTAAGTATATGTGAGAAAAATTGGAGATAGGACAGGAGAATTGCCAGACACGCTCTCTGAGGCATATGCGTGGGGCCTCAGGGCCTATGGAACAATTTTTTAAATGTCTAGTGTATGTGTAATTGAAGCACCAGAGGCAAAGAGAAAGAAAAAGAGTCAAAATAAATATGTGAAGAAATAATGGTTGAAAATTTCCCAAATTTGGTAAAAGAGATAAATTCACATATTCAAGAAGTTCACAAGTAGAATAAATACAAAACAAAACAAAAAACACCCCTACACATATCATGGTCAAACTGGTAAAACCAGTAATAAACAAAGAATCTTGAAAGCAGCCAGAAAAAGAGTGGAACAATAATTCGAATTACCACTCACTTCTCATCAGAAACTACAGAGATCAGAAGACACAGAGATAACATCTTTAAAGTGCTAAAAGAAAGGGAAAAAACCCTGCCAACCCAGAATTTAATATCCAGAGACAATATCCTTAAAGAATAAAGTTGAAATAAAGATATTTTCAGGTAAAATGGGTTGACTATAGAACAAAATTTAAGTTATAACTATATAGCTTCTAGGAGACATAGGAGAATATCTTGGCAAACTTGGGGTAGGCAAAGATTTCTTAAAAGGACACAGAAAACACTAAACATAAAAAAAATTGATAAACTGGATATCATTAAAATTAATAACTTCTGCTCTTCAAAAGTTACCATTAAAAGAAAGAAAAAGCAAGCCACTGACTGGAAGAAAAAATTCGTAGCACATAATATTTGACAAAGGACTCATATCCAGAAAACATATGAAAGAACTATAAATCAATAATAAAAAGGCAAAACCCAATTATTAAAAATGGGCAAAAGACTTAAACAGTGGTGGTTTGCAAACTGGCCCCTGTACACGGAGGGCAAGGAGAGACTGGAAAAAGGTAGGCCACTCCAGATTGGTAGGTGGCAGGTTTAACAAGCAAGGGAACTTACATATGAGGCTTGTCTTGATGAGTAGATCTCCACACCTTTCCGTCAGGATCTTAGAAGTTTATATGGAGGCCTTAACTGGGTTCTGTCATGTACTGATAAAACGGGTAAAACTCTGACAACTAACCAAAAAAAAAAAAAAAGGGCACAAATAATATTTGGAAAAAAGTAGAGATTCAAAAAATTCAAAGAGACTATTATCTACAATTTAATACCAATATATCTGGAAATTATACAAAATAGATAATTCCACAGGGAAATATAACTTACCCAGAAAGAAAAATAAAATTTATATAGTCCTATAACTATTGCAGAAATTTAATAAGTCATTAAAATCAAACCCACAGTAAGTTGGGACGAAGTGAGAGAGTGGCATGGACATATATACACTACCAAATGTAAAATAGACAACTAGTGGGAAGCAGCCGCATAGCACAGGGAGATCAGCTCGGTGCTTTGTGATCACCTAGAGGGGTGGGATAGGGAGGACTGGAGGGAGACGCAAGAGGGAGTAGATATGGGAATATATGTATACGTATAGTTGATTCACCTTGTTATACAGCAGAAGCTAACACACCATTGTAAAGCAATTATACTCCAATAAAGATGTTTAAAAAAATACATTACAAAAATAAAAATAAAATAAAACCCACAGGACTTCCCTGGTGGTGCAGTGGTTAAGAATCAGCCTGCTAATGCAGGGGACATGGGTTAGAGCCCTGGTCCGGGAAGATCCCACATGCCGCGGAGCAACTAAGCCCATGCGCCACAACTGCTGAGCCTGTGCTCTAGAGCCCACAAGCCACAACTACTGAGCCTGCGTGCTACAACTACTGAAGCCCACGCACCTAGAGCCCGTGCTCCTCAACAAAGACAAGCTACCACAACGAGAAGCCCACGCACTGCAACAAAGGGTAGCCCCCACTCACCACAACTAGAGAAAGCCCATGCACAGCAATGAAGACCCAACTCAGCCAAATATAAATAAATAAATTTATTTTTAAAAAATCAAACTCAGATAGAAAAAAGAAAAAAAAATGTCCAAAACAGTTTTGAAGGTAAATTCTGCCAGTCAAGAAATTAATTACTTCAGCTTTATAAACCTCTTCTGTTAAAAAAAAAAGGAATCACTGCTTACCCCATTTTATGAAACTAGAATAATTTCAACACAAGAAAAGGCAATAAGAGAAAGGAAAATTATAGGTCAACCTCATAAAATGCTAGCAAACCAAATCCAGGAATATAGTTTTAAAGATAAAGACTAACTAAAGTCAAGTATTTTACCACATAACAGATTGAAGAATAAAAAGCATGATTCAAAGATTCTACGGGTGTGTGCAACACACACACACACACACACACACACACAAAAGCACTTGGTAAAATTCAAGACCTTCTTATAAACTCTTTAGCAAGCTGGGAACACAAAAGAAATTTGTCAAAATCCCACTGCAAACGAAATACTATATTGAAATATTAGAATTCCCTTAATAATCAGCAACAAAGATACATGCATCCTCATTTCAGTTCAACACTGTACTGAAGAAGGTAGTCATCAGAGTAAAACATGGAAGATAAATAAGAGGAATAAAGACTGAAAAAGAAGAGTCAGAAATGTCATTAATCATACATGGTAAAATTGTCTAGACAGTACATCCGAAAATATCTATTGATAAATTATCAGAATAACAATTCAGCAAAGTTGTGTTATATATAAAATCAATATACAAAAATCAATTTCATCCCTGTGTGTCCATAACAATCAGAAATTTTCACTTAAAATATCATTTTATAATAGCAATTAAAATATAAATAAATAAATCTAACAAAATATGTGCCAGGCTTCTATGGAGAAAAATATAAGACGTTATTGAAAGAAAACCTGAATAAGTGGAAAATATATGCCACATTCGTGGATGGGAATACTTAATGCCATAACCGAAATAAGAGAAGTCCCCATTCTAATATATAAATGCAATAAAATCCTAAATCAAAATCCCAAATCTTCATGGAACTTGATAAGCTGATCCAAAAATTCATATGTAACAGCAAAGGGCAAGAACAGCCAAGAAATTACTGAAGAAGAACAAGAATACCCAGATATCAAGACTTATGTTTAAACTATAATAATTAAGACATTGTGCTAATGAAGCAGTAGACCAATGGAATACGATAGAAAGAGCATGACTTAAACACATTGTGAACTTGACAAATGATAGAGAGGGCATTAAAAATCAGTGGAGACAGGACTTCTCTGGTGGTCCAGTGGTTAAGAATCTGCCTTCCAATACAGAGGACATGGATTCAACCCCTGGTCAGGGAACTAAGATCCCACATGCCGCGAGGCAACTAGAGCCCGCGCACCATAACTAGAGAGAAGCCCGCATGCTGCCAAGAAGATCCCACATGCCACAACTAAGACCTGATACAACCAAAGAATAAATAAATATTTTTAAATTGTTTTAAAAAAATCAGTGGAGAAAATATGCAATATTTAATAAATGGCATTGGGACTACAGATAAGTAGGTAGAAAACAATAAAAAATGAATCCTGTGGAATCTAGAAAAAGGGTACAAATGAACTTATCTACAAAACAGAAATAGAGTTACAGATGTAGAAAGCAAACTGATGGTTACTAGGGGTAAGGGGGGGGGAGGATAAATTGGGAGACTGGGATTGACATATACACTATTATATATATATAATAGATAACTAATAAGGACCCACTGTATAGCACAGGGAACTCTACTCAATGCTCTGTAATGACCTATATGGGAAAAGAATCTAAAATAAAGTGGATATGTGTATATGTATAACTGATTCACCTTGCTGTACACCTGAAACTAACACAACATTGTAAGTCAACTATACTCCAATAAAAATTTTTTAAAATAAAAAATAAAAGTGATGTAACAGCTTAAAAAAATGAATCCCTACCTTACATCACACAGAAAATTAATTTTGCAGGTGAATCATAGTTCTAAATGAGAAAAACATGACTTTGAACTTTAAGAAGGGAATATGGGAAAATAGTTTCATAACCTCAAGGTAAATTTCTTTAATAAGATGGGGGAAACTACATACGATAAAGGAAAAGACTGCTGAGCGTGATTACATTAGAATTCACACCTCTGTATAACAGAGGCACCATAAACAAAGTAAAAAGAGAGGATCAGAATGGGAGCTTTCTGTAACACACACAACTAAAAAGGAAAAATATCCCAGCTATATAAAGAACTCTTAACACATCAATAAGAAAAGACAAAGAACCCAGTTTGCAATCGGCAAAGAGTAATGATGTCCACACTCAATAACAGCCTAGTAACATTGGAAGTATAGAGGGATGACAAGAGAGGATGTGTATGGCAGCAGAGATAGGAAGGAGGGTTGAATTCTCATTTTTCAATAAAACAGTGATAGTGGGCTTCCCTGGTGGTGCAGTGGTTGAGGGTCCGCCTGCCGATGCAGGGGACACGGGTTCGTGCCCCGGTCCGGGAAGATCCCACATGCCGCGGAGCGGCTGGGCCCGTGAGTCATGGCCGCTGAGCCTGCGTGTCCGGAGCCTGTGCTCCGCAACGGGAGAGGCCACAACAGTGAGAGGCCCGCGTACCGCAAAAAATAAAAAAAAAAACAAAAACAGTAATAGTGCCTAACACTGAAAAACCAAGGAAGTAGTGATGCAAGTACAGTATTTAGAAATATCAACTAAAAGAATTCAAAGTGCCTGGGATAGGGGAAGAAGAGAAATGAGACAGACACAAAGGAAAAAGTGTCAGATGATGCTATTGTCTACAATGAACACTGAGGAATTATTAACTTTGGTATTTTTTAATTGATTTTTTGGAATATAGTTGATTTACAATGTTGTATTTACAATGTTGTCTCACGTGTACAGCAAAGTGAATCAGTTTTACATATATTAATACATACAGCTACTCTTTTATAGATTCTTTTCCCAGATAGGTCATTACAGAGTATTGAGTAGAGTTCCCTGTGCTATACAGTAGGTTCTTAATAGTTATCTATTTTATTTATTTGTTTTAATTTTTTAAATTCTATTTATTTATTTATGGCTGCATTGGGTCTTTGTTGCTGCCCACGGGCTTTCTCTAATTGCAGTGAGTGGGGGCTACTCCTCGTTGCGGTGCACAGGCTTCTCGTTGCAGCGGCCTCTCTTGCTGCAGAGCATGGCTCTAGGCACACAGGCTTCAGTAGTTGTGGCTCGCAGGCTCTAGAGCACAGGCTCAGTAGTCGTGGCGCACGGGCTTAGTTGCTCCATGGCATGTGGGATCTTCCCGGACCAGGGATCAAACCCGTGTCCCCTGCACTGGCAGGCAGACTCCTATCCACTGTGCCACCAGGGAAACCTCTATCTATTTTATATATAGTAGTGTGTATATGTCAATCCCAATCTGCCAATTTATCCCTTCCCTTCCTTTCCCCCTTGGTAACCATGAATTTGTTTTATACATCTGTGACTCTATTTCTGTTTTGCAAATAAGTTCATTTGTACCATTTTTTTAGATTCCACATACAAGTGATATCATGATATTTGTCTTTCTCTTTATGACTTACTTCACTCAGTATGACAATCTCTAGGTCCAAACATGTCATTGCAAATGGCATTATTTCACACCTTTTTTATGGCTGAGTAATATTCCATTGTATATATGTACCGCACCTTCATTACCCATTCCTCCATCAATGAATATTTAGATTACTTCCATGTCCTGGCTATTGTAAATAGTGCCACAATGAACATTGGGGTGCATGTATCTTTTTTTTTTTACATTTTATTTATTTATTATTTATTTTTGGCTGTGTTGGGTCTTTGTTTCTGTGCATGGGCTTTCTCTAGTTGTGGTGAGTGGGGGCCACTCTTCATTGCGTGCACGGGCCCCTCACTTTCGTGGCCTCTCTTGCTGTGGAGCACAAGCTCCAGACGCACAGGCTCAGTAGTTGTGGCCCATGGGCCGAGTTGCTCCGCGGCATGTGGGATCCTCCCAGACCAGGGCTCGAACCCATGTCCCCTGCACTGGCAGGCAGACTCTCAACCACTGTGCCACCAGGGAAGCCCGCCTATATCTTTTTGAATTATGGTTTTCTCAGATAAATGCCCAGGAGTAGGATTGCTGGATCATATGGTAGCTCTATTTTTAGTTTTTTAAGGAACCTCCATACTGTTCTCCATAGTGGCTATACCAATTTACATTCTCACCAACAGTGTAGGAGGGTTCCCTTTTCTCCACACCCTCTCCAGCATTTATTGTTTGTAGATTTTTTTTAATATTTATTTATTTGGCTGTGCCGGACTTAGTTGCAGCACGCAGGATCTTTGTTGCAGCATGCGAAATCTTTAGTTGCGGCATGCGGGATATTTAGTTGTGGCATATGAACTCTTAGTTGTGGCATGTGGGATCTAGTTCCCTGACCAGGGATCGAATCCGGGCCCCCTGCATTGGGAGTGTGGAGTCTTAGCCACTGGACCACCAGTAAAGTCCCATTTGTAGATTTTTTTGATGATGGCCATTCTGACAGGTGTGAGGTGATACCTCATTGTAGTTTTGACTTGCATTTCTTTAATAATTAGTGATGTTGAGCATCTTTTCATGTGTTTGTTGGCCATCTGTATGTCTTCCCTGGAGAAATATCTATTTAGATCTTCCTCCCATTTTTTTGATTGGCTTGTTTGTTTTTTTGAGATTGAGCTGCATGAGGTATATATTTTGGAGATTAATCTCTTGTCGGTCGCTTCATTTGCAAATATTTTCTCCCGGGTTTCCCTGGTGGCACAGTGCTTGAGAGTCTGCCTGCCGATGCAGGGGACACAGGTTCGTGCCTCGGTCCGGGAGGATCGCACATGCCACGGAGCGGCTGGGCCCGTGAGCCATGGCCACTGAGCCTGCGCGTCCGGAGCCTGTGCTCCGCAACGGGAGAGGCCACAACAGTGAGAGGCCCGCGTACCGCAAAAAACAAAACAAAACAAATATTTTCTCCCATTCTGTGGGTTGCCTTTTCGTCTTGTTTATGGTTTCCTTTGCTGTGCAAAAGCTTTTAAGTTTAATTAGGTTCCATTTGTTTATTTTTGTTTTTATTTTCATTACTCTAGGAGGTGGATCAAAAAAAGATATCGCTGCGATTTATGTCAGAGAGTGTTCTGGCTATTTTTTCCTCTAAGAGTTTTATAGTATCTGGTCTTACATTTAGGGAGGAATTATTAACTTTGAATGAAAATTGTAAAAACTGAAACCCAGGAAAGAAAGGAACCCAGAAAAAAAGAGATAACCCATGGAGCAGAAAAATATTTTTTATTGGAATTAATGTCCTCCGAGAGAAAAGATATTTAATCCATGAAACAAGATTAGGAATTACATGGACTTCCCTGGTGGTCCAATGGTAAAGAATCCGCCTTACACTGCAGGGGACATGGGTTCAATCCCTGGTCAGGGAACTAAGATCCCACATGCTGCGGGGCAACTAAGCCCACATGCTGCAACTACTGAGCTTGCACGTCTGAACCAGAGAGCCTGAGTGCTGCAAACTACAGAGCCCATGCACTCTGGAAGCCACATGACACAACTATAGAGCCCACGCGCCCCAGAGCCCGTACGCCACAACTAGAGAAGAGAAAACCCACACACCACAACTAGAGAGAAGCCCATGCACTGCAACAAAGAGCCCACACACTGCAACTAAAGATCCCACATGCATCAACAAAGATCCCGCTTGCTGCAACTAAGACCCGACGCAGCCAAAAATAAATTAAATAAATAAATAAATAAATAAATAATAACTCTTTTAAAAAAAAGATTAGGAATTATAGAGAAAAGACAAACAAAAAATAAGAAAAGTTTCTGAAAATCAACACTTCAAATTCAATAGAAGAGATTTTTAAAAAGGTAAGTCAAGAAGAGAAGAGAAACAGACAGGAAGACAGACAGACTTTGAGAATCAGAGAAAGGTTGAAAAATCAGTTCATGGGGTTTAACATTCAAATAAGAAGAGTTCCAGAAAGTGAATTCAGAGAAAATTGAGGAAGGAAATAATTAGTTCAGGAAACACAAATCTCTAAATTGAAATGACCCATCTGAGTCCTCATCTCAATGAATAATTTAAAATTCACACTGTCATGAAATTTTAGAACTCCAAGGATAAAGAGAAAATCATAATAGGTTGCAGAAAGGCAAAAATAACATACAAAAGGATTAAGGATCAAAATGACTTCTTACCATAATACTGTAAAGTAGAAAAAGCAATGCCTTTTAAAACTTTTAATACAAAAATATTGACGTGAAAGCAAAAAAATGATCATTATTTGCAGATACTATGATTTTCCTACCTAAAAAATCCATGACAATTAACTGAAAAACTAACCATCAGAACTAGTAAGTTGTCTGGATACAACAAAAAATCAGTACCTATTTTATACCTGCCAATCTCACAAACTCATTAGGTTTTAACCAAACTCATCTTTCTCCCAAAAGAAGGCAGTATTCTAGATATTCTTATTTCTGTGAATTTGATCATTACTCTCTTAGTTACTCAGTCCACACACCTTAGAGTTATCCTGTAATTTTCCTTCCACATCCAAACAGCCAATGTATTTTATAGATTATTCCCAGACAATGCCTCTTGACCACATCCCTTCTGCTACCACCTAGTACAACACTCACATATTGTCATTTATGTCAACACCACCAAGTCCAACTCCCTTCTCCCTTATCTTGCTCTATAGTACAGGCTGGATATACGGACATCCTAGAATTCCCAGCTTTTTTTTGGCCGCACTGCACAGCTTGTGGGATCTTAGTTCCCTGACCCGGGATCAAATCCATGCCCCTTGAAGTAGAAGCACGGAGTCCTAACCACTGGACCACCAGGGAATCCCTAGAATTCCCAGCCTTGAAGCCAAGGGTGACCATTTGACACAGGTCAGGTCAATGAGCACAGAAGTCCATGGGATGATTGCTTGTTTTTCAACAGAAACTAAGGAAGCCAGAGACAATGGATAACATCTTTAAAGTGCTGGGAAAAAAACACATTATTCATCCAGTAAAGAGATCCTTCAAAAACAGAAATGAAATAGAGGGAGTTCCTCAGGCTAAAGGAAAATGGCCTCAGATGGAAGCAACACTGCAGGAAAGAATGAAGAGCACCAGACAGAATATGGGATAAGTATAAAGGAACATTTCTTACTTTAAAAACAATAATGATAATGTTTCATAAAATGTGTAATACATGCAGAAGTAAAACATATGACAACAATAGCAAAAAAAAGGCAAGAGGGTATTCAAAATTGAGGTAAGTTTCTTATATTATTTGGAAAGTGGTAAAAGCACTAATTTAAAGAAATCTACAGTAACTATCATAAGTAAGCATGTACACAGTAGTTTCTAGAGTAACCATGAAAGGATTATTACAAGAATATTTATCTATAAAGATAATAAAGGACAGAATAATTAAGAAATTGATAAATCCAAAGAGGGCAAGAAAGGAGGAGTAAATCAGGTTTCTCAACTAGGGATTTGTGGGACCCTAGGTTTCTACAAGATAATGCCTAGAAATTATGATTGAGGGGGGAAAGACAATGTTGTTCTTTTAACACTGCATACCATGCAGTGCTGGCACTCACAGGGATAAGCAGTGATGAAGCAAGCTCATAGCAATCTGGTAAGAAATCTTCAGCCCCACCTCACTCCCCCACCCCCAGCCCCCCGCTGTGGCAGTGCACAGTAGGACCACGTTCATTTTATTAAGTCCATGATCAGTTCTGATGTAAGAAAAAGGGAGAAGAGGATGAGGTTCAGAGAGATAGGAGGGAGCCTAATCACGTAGGGTCTTGTAGACCACTATAAAGACTTGGCTTTACTCAAAGACAGAAAATCACTGGTGAGTTCTGAATACAGGAGTGACCTGATTTGGCTTCTAGTCAAGAAAAAATATAACAACTTTCTCAAGGAGCTTTGCTAAAAGGGAGGAGAGAAATAAGTCATCACTAGGGAAGGAGTAAAGAAGCTTCTTTTTTAACCTTAAAATGGGTGATTTTATAGCAAATGTATATGCTGATGGGAACGATCCAGTAAATAGAGAAAAACCTGATGATAGAGCAAAGGGGAAAACGGCTGAAGTGAAGTGCTTGAGGAGGCAAAGGAAGGTGGTACCCAAAGTAACAGGAGGGAAGGCAAAGTAAACACAGAGGGATGTGGTCATTTTATAGATGTGATGATGGGAAGTACACAGGTTCTCTTTGATTGTTGAAAGTGAGAATGAGAAAGTATATGAAGTTTCAGGAAAAGGGAGAAATTGTTCAAGAGTCATCTAGGAGAAATCACTTGCTTTCTTTCCTCAACTCTGTATTCAGAGAAATTAAGCCATTTTAAGGACCAGCTGCTCTCAGTACACTATCTAATGAAAAGGGTTCTTATGTGTTTATACATTACACTTAATGGAGATACCTAATCTTTACCTTGAGATAAAAGAAGTGATGAACACGCTTTACATAACTACACTGTACTCCCCACTCTCTCTGCTCTCAACCGCATAAGTTAGGAGGTACTTACACTAAAATTACCCTTGTACACATCAAACCCATTACTTTACGAAGCCCGTCTCTTTTAAGGAATTGAGCCTAATAATCTGTATGAATGAAAGCATGTCCCATGTTCTCTATAAAGTATTTTAAAAGCAGAACTATGATTTAATGCCAAGTATGTTTTAAATATTATACCTTTAAATGCTTCATGTTCACATAAAAAAACTATATAACAGCCTGGAGATTCAGGAGCAGGTCATGCCTCTGATCATCAATCATGAAGGTTCATTTCCTCCACACCAGTCTGGCCTCTAGAGTCCACTTGTGTATGATGTATGAACAGCTTCCATAAATATGATGCTTCTGAGTGGATTTTCTCTACCCTGTTTGGTACTGGGGTTAGGGAACCAAGGCATTCTAAAAGCCAAGGAACTAAATGTATCCTGCTCCCACTCCCCTACCATATCCATACACTAAGATTGTAAGTATATACAGCAGACAGAGACTACACTAGACCCAGAACCCAGAGCTCGGAGGATCCTGACCCCCACCTCCACAACACACACTCACAGCCTAGGCTGTGTTAGATATACCTGCAGATGTTGTGGTTCAGGGCCAACTATCCTGGGCCAGAAGCAGCACCCTTGAGCTCTCAACCCAGTTCTGCCATCAAGGAGCAGTGGGCTTGGTAAACAACAAGGAGAATCTGGTCTGGACCAGGCTATGACATGAACTTCAGCTCTGTTTCTAACCAGCCCACTTAGGTCCGTCTCATGACCTGTTGGTGCCTGTGGATATTAATTTCCACTCTGCAGGAGTGCTAGGATACATCAGAGACTCGGCGAATGTAATTATTATTATTCCTTCATCCGCCGAAGTCTGTTTCCTAATCTTTGCAAATGCAATGGCTACTAATACCAGCTCCCCTTACCCTGAAGGGCTTGCTGTGAGCATCCCATGGAATCATATATAAGAAACATGAGCATCAAAGCAGGAGAGGCCGAAGGAGAAATGAAATGGTGGGAGTGATATGATTATTTATCTGAAAGAAAGAAAAGGTTTCTATTCGGGAAAAGTACACCTTCTCAAAAAAGAGCCTGGACCAAAAAAAAAAAAAAAAAAAAAGGGGGGAAAAACTGAAAAGGGGATATTTTAG
>NW_020185321.1:4068128-4105914 GCF_003031525.2 Neophocaena asiaeorientalis asiaeorientalis
TAACGGAGGACTAACTGAAAAGTGGATATTTATGAGAGGAAGGCTAGAGAAAGCCTGCCCTAGCACGTGGTGAAAATGAAGGCATAAATTCACATGTCCAGTTTATTTTTCTTAAGAGTCTCCAAAGAATAATCTCTTAAGATTGCTTACAGCCAAAAGTGGTGTTTCTCAAAGTATGGCCCCAAGCACCCCCTTCTTTTGACATCCCTGATGAGATTGTTTAAAATACAGATGCCTGGGGCACTCCCCCTGAGAATTCTGATCTTTAGATCTGGATTTGAACCCAGAAATCTACATTTTAATAAGCCTCCCAGGTGATTCTGATACCACCAGACACTGAGGACCACCAAAGCAGCCTGTCCCAGTGGGCAGCCCACTGACTGTAAGCTCAGGCTTACTCAGGGAAGACTCCTCATACTAACTTCAGAGTGAACTGAGCACCCCCAGCTCACCCCCAGCACTCCATAGGCTGGTGTCTGCAGTGGCCTGTGTCTCCACCCACAGTCATTCGTTCTGAAAATGGAGAGCTGGCTTTGTGGGAATATAATTATTATTAAATGATTACACATGAGCAAGAATGCTGAAAATCCTGACATAAAACACTGCTAAAAGTAGGATGAATGGGAGAATCTGCCACGCATCTGCATTTTTGGTCAGAGAGAGGGAAGTTTACAGTGTGTATCAAATGTTTTTAAAATGTACAAACCTTTTGAGCCAGCAATTTGACTTCAAGAAAACTATCCTTAGGAAATACAGAGACGAGTGCAAAGATGTGTGTATAGAGATATTCACTGCACCCTATATATAACAGAAAATAATTTAAACCAATCATCCAAAAATTGTAAACTGGCTAGAAAAATAATAGAACCATAAAAGAAAATGTTATTAACTACTACTATTAACTACTTTTAGAACTTGGTGTTCTAAAAAATATTTAATGATAAGGAAAATGTTCATGATACATTGCTAGGTAAATAGCTAGTTACAAAATAGCATTATTATTATATGTAACAAATATATCCTATTTCTTTATTGAAGTATAGTTAATTTACAATGTTGTTAGTTTCAAGTGTACAGCAAAGAGAATATATCTGTTCTTTTTCAGATTCTTTTCCATTATGTTATTACAATGTAGTGAGTACAATTCCCTGTGCTATACAGTAGGTCCTTGTTGTTTACCTATTTTATATATAGTAGAGTGTATATGTTAATCCCAAACTCCTAATTTATCCCTCCCTACTCCCCACTCCCTCTATCCCCTTCGGTAACGATAAGTTTGGGAGTTTTTTTTGTCTGTGAGTGTATTTCTGTTTTGTAAATAAGTTCATTTGTATAAGTGATATCATATGATATTTGTCTTTCTCTGACTTCACTTAATATGATCATCTCTAGGTCCATCCATGTTGCTGCAAATGGCATTATTTCATTCTTTTTTATGGCTGAGTAATCATTGGGGTGCATGTATCTTCGAATTAGAGTTCTCTCTGGATATATGCCCCAGAGTGGGACTGCAGGATCATATGGTAACTCTACTTTTAGTTTTTTAAGGAACCTGCATACTGTTCTCCCTAGTGGCTGAACCAATTCACATTCCACCAACACTGTAGGAGGAATCCTTTTCCTCCACACCCTCTCCATACATATATACATATATATATGTATACTAATATAAATTATACAAACACATATTCACCAAACACAGGAGGCAGATGGAAGGATACTGATTAAACTATTAATAGTCCTCCCATTCCCCCTCTTATTACTGACAAAATCCATCAATGGATTCTAAAACTAGTGAGCAAATGTTTAAAGAGGAACAAGATTTGCATAGATTCAAAGATATTTATTAATACAAAAGGAAAGACAGTAACTTCATAGTGCAGAAACCCAGCAGATACCACCATAACCAAGTGATCAAGGTTAATAAAGCCATTAATAAGATATATCAAGACCATAGACGCTTGGATATGAGAAAAGCACACTTCTGAGGTACTGCTGCCAATAGTATCTAACTTCATTCCAATCAAGTAGCAATATCTAACAAACTCAAATCAAATTATATTCTACAAAATAACTAGTCAGGGCTTCCCTGGTGGCGCAGTGGTTGAGAGTCCGCCTGCCGATGCAGGGGACGCGGGTTCGTGCCCCGGTCCGGGAGGGTCCCGCATGCCGCGGGGCGGCTGGGCCCGTGGGCCATGGCCGCTGGGCCTGCGCGTCCGGAGCCTGTGCTCCGCGGCGGGAGAAGCCACAGCAGTGAGAGGCCCGCCTACCGCAAAAAAAATAAATAAATAAATAAATAAATAGTCAGTACTCTTTAGAAGTGTCAAGGTCATGAAAGGCTAGAGAGAGAATGGTCACAGATTGGAAGTGATTAAGGAGACATGCTGATTAAATGCACTGTTTAATTCTAGATTGGATCCTGGAACAGCAAAAGAACATTAGTGGAAACACTGGTAAAATTCAAATAAAGCCTGTAGTTTAGTTAGTAGTACTGTACCAACATCAATGTCCTGGGGAGGGGAGGTTGTTGTTTTTGTTTTTTTGTTTGTTTTTACTTTAACTTCATGCTTACTTTCTTATATGTTGAGTTTTATAGTATGTTTATTAAAGTACAGTTGATTTACAATGTTGTGTTAATTTCTGCTGTACAGCAAAGTGATTCAGTTACATACACACATATATATATTCTTTTCCATTATGGTTTATCACAGGATATTGAATATAGTTCCCTGTGCTACACAGTAGGACCTTGTTGTTTATCCATCCTATATATAATAGTTTGCATCTGCTAACCCCAAACTCCCACTCTATCCCTCCCCCACTCCATCCCTCCCCTTTGGCAACCACAAGTCTCTTCTCTATGTCTGTGAATCTGTTTCTGTTTCACAGATAAGTTCATTTGTGTCCTATTTTAGATTCCACATGTAAGTGATACCATATGGTATCTGTCTTTCTCTTTCTGACTTACTTCACTTAGTATGATAATCTATGGCTCCATCCATGTTGCTGCAAATGGCACTATTTCATTCTTTTTTATGGCTGAGTAGTATTCCATTCTATATATGTACCACATCTTCTTTATCCATTCATCTGTCAATGAAATGCCCTGGTTTTGATCACTGTACTATGGCATGTGAAATGTTAACATCAGGGGAAACTTCAGGGGTGAAGAATATACAGGAATTCTTTGTACTATTGTATTAGTTTTCTATTGCTGCATAACAAATTACCACAAATTTAGCAGCTTAAAACACCACCCAGGGCTCCCCTGGTGGCACAGTGGTTGAGAGTCCACCTGCCGATGCAGGGGACACGGGTTCGTGCCCCGGTCTGGGAAGATCCCACATGCCACGGAGTGGCTGGGCCTGGGAGCCACGGCCCCCGAGCCTGCGCGTCCGGAGCCTGTGCTCCGCAACAGGAGAGGCCACAACAGTGAGAGGCCCTCATACCGCAAAAAAAAAAAACCACCCAATTATTATCTCACAGTTCCATAGGTCAGAAGCCTGGCATGCATGGCTAGATTCTCTGCTCAGGGTCTCAGCAGGTTAAAATCAAGGTATCCACAGAGGCTGTAGTTCCCATCTGGGACTCAGGGTCCTCCTGCAAGTTCACTCAGGTTGTTGGCAAGATTTAGTTCCTCGAAGTTATAGGAAGAGTGTTCCACTTCCTAGCTGGCTGTCAGCCAGGGGCCACCCTTGTCTCCTAGAGGGTTCTTTCTGGTCACTGCCCATGGCCTCCTCCATCACACAGCTAGCAAAAGTGTGTTGAGTCCTCATGCTTTGAATCTCTCTGACTTCAGCCAGAAAAAGTTTTCTGCTCTTAAGGGCTCTTGTGATTAAACTGAACCCACCTGGATATTCCAGGCCAGTCCCCCTATTTTAAGGTTTATAAACTTAAATACAACCACAAAGTCTCCTTTGCCATCTAACATAATATATTCAGAGGCTTCTGAGATTAAAGCATGGATATCTTTGAGGGACAATTTTCCTACCACAACTATATTTGCAACTGTTCTCAAAGACTAAAATTAGTTCAACATTTTAAATTTAAAAGAGTAATTATCTCTTGGTGTTGATATTTTGGTGGGGGGGAGATTTGGTTTTTTACTATTTTCTAAGTCTCCTGCATTGATAATATATTTCTTCAGTCATAAAGCAGGATATCTCTGTTGTCTTGAGAATACAGACACGCTTCAATAATGCTGTGCAAAGTCAGACTGCATAAGAAAATCCTGCTGACTTCTTCAACAACCAGACTGGTTCAAAACAGCAAACAGGAATGCTGCCCTCCTGTGACCTCCCAAACCGTCCCTTCTTTCTCAGGCAAACACTGCTCAGAATTCAAACAGAATTCTAAAACTAACTTTTCCTGTCAAATAAGTCACTTGTTACAAGGTCTGACCCCTCAGAGAGATTGTCCTCAATATATTTTCTGAAAAGAACTTGTCATTTGAGAAGTCGAAGGCACTTGAATTGTTTTTAGTGATAAGTCAAAATGTCTGACTAGGTTGTTATAAACAGACCTAGAGATGTCATTTTCACTGAGCATTGGATCAATTTAGATGTTGCTATTCATTAAATAATAACATCATGCTGTCTTTCTAAAATTCCAACACAGAGTAATGAGACTAATTACTGGGTAAACTCAGCCCTGAGGAGGCCAAGGGGGCAGATATTTTCGGCAGCTGTCCAACTTGGAGAGCCTGGAGAAACAGCAGATGTTGTACAGAGGCTGATGATGATGCAAGGCCCAGCCAAGAGGATCAAAGGATGAGGAGCAACCTGGGAAGAGGATAAGGTGTTCATTTTTTCAAAAAGAAGAAAGTGGGGGAGGCACGGATTTAAATCTGACAAATGTTCCAAAGGAAAAGCTCAGAGTTCAACAAGAATGTTAGTCTGGAGGGCCAGAATAAAGGATGCTCTGAAGATGTTATTTAAACATTTTGTTTTGAAATAATTGTAGATTTACATGCAGTTATAAAAAACAATAAAGTTCTCTCTTTTAACATTCAGTTTAGAGGGTTCTTTATATATTATAAATACTAGTTTTTTGTTGGATATGTAGTTTGCAAATATTTTTTCCGAGTCTATAATTTGTCTTTTCATCCTCTTCACATGGGCTTTAGGAGAGCAATTGTTTTTAATTCTAATAAAGTCCAGTTTATCAATTTTTCCTTCTATGGATCATGCTTTTGATATCAAGGATAAGAACTTTTTGCACCGTTCTAGATCCTAAAGATTTTCTCCTTTGTTTTTTCCTAAAAAATGTATAGTTTTGTACTTTACATTTTGAGTTATAGGTCAAGATTTATTTTTTGCCTATGTCTGTCCAGTTGCTCCAACACTGTTTGTTGCAAAGCTATACTTCCTCCAGTGAATTGCCTTTGCACTTTTGTCAAAACTAAGTTGGGTATATGTGTGGGGTTCTATTTCTGGGTTATCTATTCTGTTCCATTGACCTATGTGTCACATCTTCATTTTGCACTGGGCCCCAGAAATTATGTAGTTAACCTTGTTTACAGGTCAAGCCCTCAACTGAGTAATCCCTCCAACTCACACCTCCATGCTACCCTCATCTGCCACCACTTCAGGGCACAGAAAAATGGATAGCACAGGAAATATCCAGCCCTCACTCTGTGGCTCCTGAAGGAAAACAAATTGCCCGGGTACTGTAGAAAGACTGTCAAGAAGTCACCCCACTGAGTCACCTCACTGAGCAGAGTGGGAGGCCTACACACATGCATAGCTGCCCAAGCATGAGCAGGTTCACCGGAAACAGAATGCACTATGCAAACACCTCCCAGGAACTTAGCACACAAAACTAACGCTGAAGACGATTAACTCAAAGAACAGAGGAACACTTCCCTACAACGACTTCTCACGATAGCAAGTCAAAGAGAACGTGAGTTCAATAAAACTCAAGGACAAGATGGAAAACAACAAAATGGTATGAAAAGGAAGAGTGCAGACCGTGAAACTGAGGGCCAAAACATTACAGAACAAATCAACACGTTAGAAATGGCAAGAAACAGACTCCACCACAGCTGATGATCAAATTAAAGACATATGGGGAAAATGGGCTTACAGAAATGGCAAAGAACAAAGATTCAAAAGTAAAAAAAAAAAAAAAAACAAAATTAAAGCAATTGGAAGGAAACATGGCTATGGAGGTCAGGCGGAGATGATCCTGTATTAGAATGACTGGTGTTTGTGCAGTGAAAAACCCAACAAAAGGAACAGAAATTTTCAAAGATGAAACACAAGATAATTTCCCTGAATTAGAAAAAAAAAAAGTCTGGATATTGAAAGGGCATATCACTGTCAACTGAAAAAAACATACAACCTAAAAGCTGAGAATTATATTTTATTCAGGAACATTACTGAGGACTATAGCTCAGGAATCAGCCTCTCAGATAGCTCCAAGAAACTGTTCCAAACAGGTAAGGGAGGAGCCAGGATGTAAAAGAGTTTTTGCTGAAAAAAAAAAAAAAATCAAAAGAACATCAAAAGGTTACTGCTAACCACAAAAAACAGACATCTTAAGCTAATGATTTTAGTGCTTTTCTATGTTGGAGAAGATGCAAGAGTCTGGGCTCATTAAAATTATTCCTTTGGGGACTTCCCCGGTGGCTCAGTGGTTAAGAATCTGCCTGCCAATGCAGGAGACACGGGTTCGAGCCCTGGTCCAGAAAGATCCCACATGCCGCAGAGCAACTAAGCCCGACAGTATCCTGCTTTTTCTCCATCCTGAATTCCTCTCAGGATGCACTATCAGGGCCGCTGCAGTGCCTCATGATGGGCAACATTTGTTGTCTACTGGAATGGCAAGCAACAATAATTTGTCCACACCACACAACAAGAAATTGGATACAAAAAGCTCAATTTCAGTACCAAAGCTACTGAAGTTCAATCATAAGGACTTCCTCAGGTACCAGGAAGAATATGGATGGCCTCAGACTTCCCCACAGCAGCAGTCAAAGCCAGAAGACCACACAGAAATGTGTGCTGAAGCAGAGAATGTGTGACAGGTGTGTTTGTGTCTGCTAGGATGGTCATTTAATGTTAATGGTGGTTACTTCTGGGTGGTGGGATTTAGGGAGGGTTATATACATATATTTTTTACATTTGATCATGCAGTTTCCTGCATTATTTGAACTCTTCAGAATGAACAAATATCACTGTTATCAAACTAAAAGGGTTCTGGGTCCCAATTTCCATTGTGATACAGGTGACAGTGTTGGGGGGAGGTTCCTCCACAGCAACAATTCTCAGGATACCAGCAAAGTGGCCTACAAATCAACTAAACTCTGACACTCTCTACCTGGAGACAGCACCATATCCACAGGTTAAGGGCTCAGTCCTACAAGACTTTGTCTCCCTGCCCTACTTCAAATGCCAGTCACAAGCCCAGGTTATCACCTGGCTTCTGACCAACTAGCTATACATTGGAGGTTCCAATGACCCCTGCCTTGGGTTGGATCAATGTGCTAGAGCAGCTCACAGAACTTAGAGAAATATTTTACCTACTAGATTACCAGTCTATCATAAAAAGATATAACTCAGGAAGAGCCAGATGAAAGAGATGTATAGGATAAGACATGGAGAAAGAAAAGAAAAAGAAGCAATTAAAAAAAAATGATATGGAGAAAGGGCACAGAACTTCCATACTCTCTCCAGGAGCATCAGTCTCTCCAAATCTCTACATTTTCACCAACCTGGAAGCTCTCTGAACCCCATCCTTCTGGGTTTTTATGAAGGTTTCATTACGTAGGCATGATTGGTTAGATCATTGGCCATTAGCTACTGATTCAACCTCCAGCCCCTCCCCCCTCTCAGGAGGTCAGGGGGGTGGGCCTAAATGTTCCAACCCTCTAATCACCTGGTTGGTTCTCCTAGCAACCAGTTCCCATCCTTAGGTGACTTCCAAAAGTCAGTTTACTAACATAACATAAGCAACACCTTTAAGCTCTCACCACCTGGGAAATTCCAAGGGTTTTGGGAGCTGTGAGCCACGAACCACAAAGACCACATATTTGACCATCTGAATGACAAAATATATATTTCTTATAAATCACAATATCACACAAACTGATGGTGATTTTTCTTTAAAAAAAAAAGATTTAAAGCAAATATGCAAAGATGTTAGCAGTGGTGTAGTCTTAAGTGGAAGGAATGTGGATGACTGTTTCCTTCTTTGCTGTGCATTTTTAATTTCTAAAAATTAACAAATAAATAGGAGCAGAGGGAAAAATGTTCCTGGCAAAAGAAATGGCATGAACCTAGTAGAAGAAGGAGATTGGTATCATCCAGGAACTAAGAACGGGACAGTGTAGAAAAGAAAGTCACACAAGCTGAGGCAGAGGGGTGGGAAAACCACCAGCAGAGCTTGCAAGCCACAATGGAGACCTGGAATGTCATATAAAAGCTTGCCCCTGATCAAAATTTAATCTACTCCACAAACTTCACTTTCTACCCTCAGCCCACAACTAAAAATAATGTTTAAATACTGAAAACTTAACAATTTTCAGAGTCGACTGCTCACCTCCATGGCCAAAGCAATGCACTCCGAAGGCAACTCTAACCTTCAGCCTGCTTATAGTGCCTTTCCTCCTAAAATAGTCCTTCCTGTGTTCTAGGATAGTTTTAGTAAAAGGGTTATACTAAAGGTATTAAATGTGTCACATAGTTAAAATAATGTTAAATCAACTCCAACAGCTGCAAATGAAAAATTAGCTTGGTCCTATATGTAAAACTCTGTTTAACGTTTCAGAGTTTCTCCAGCAACTTCATTCCAAATGTCAGCAAAGACAATAGTCAAACATATAAAACTAGATGGCAGCACTTGCCTGCCTTTCTAGGTCACAAATGGCAGTCACACTGCTGTCTTTTTTCAAACATCAAAAATGATTAGGGGGCTTCCCTGGTGGCGCAGTGGTTGAGAGTCCGCCTGCCGATGCAGGGGACGCGGGTTCGTGCCCCGGTCTGGGAAGATCCCCCGTGCCGCGGAGCGGCTGGGCCCGTGAGCCATGGCTGCTGAACCTGCGCGTCCGGAGCACAGCAACGGCAGAGGGCACAACAGTGAGAGGCCCGCATACCACAAAAAATAATAATAATAATCATTTGGAATCAAAAGAGAAAATTGTATGAATTTATACAAATTTAATTTTGTTTACAAATTCCAAACAGGGCAAACATCCGTACATACTTTTTTTCTTACTACTCAATTTGCCTAAATTAAGTATGAGTTCATGAGCTCTTAACAGCTATACTTGTTTAGATGTGAGAAAAGGAAAAGATCCACAAGGTCAAAAGGATTTTTATTAAAACCATTATGGATCCCATAAGGACCCAGGGAGGAGGCAGACACTAAATGAAGAGCTGGTGGCTACTCTGCTCCCACCTTGGAAGTCCCCCTAGCCTGACCTCTGTCTTCCTGCAGCTAGGCAGGCATCCACCTCCTCAGGAGCAGACACCCAGTGCCCTCCTGAGAAAACCAGTGGTCCAGAAGCTCACAAGGCCCAGGTCTCTGTTTCAAAGTCCCACCAAAGGGTTGGTCCACAATCATCATTTCCACATGAAATCCACGCAGTCAACTGAGAAATAAAGTAACATTGTATTTCTATATCTCTTTATAGTTACCAAACATTTCCTTTCATATGCATCATCTCACTTAATTCTCACAACACTATAGGGCAATTATCAATATCTTCATGTTACAAATGAGGTACTAAAGTTCAAAGATACTGCACATCTTACCTGAAGTCACACTGGCAGAGCTGAACAGAGCCCAAGTCTTCTTGGCCCTGAATTCAGGGAGCTCTTCAGTTCACAATACTTAACAGAAGTAGTTGACCACCCTAACCCTAAAGGAGACCCACAGCCACTATCCCTATTCCACCCCACCCAGTTACTATTCTGTCACCCTATTTCTTGCTTCCGTAACTGAGCAGACTCTAGGGGGCCTTCCCGGGACAGACCCCTCCCCTATATCCTCTGCTGTAGCTCCTCTCTGAAGTACCTGGATAATAGAATCTGATGCACACTTCCTGAGTTGTTTTACAGATGCTAAGACCACCACCAATTGGAAGAAATTAACTAGTTGATGATCATGAGCCCCCAGACCTACTGGCACCTAAGGATTGATCATGTTAATCCGTGTGACACCGCCCTGTTACCTCACCATTAACCAATCAGACAACTGTGCATAAGCTGATCACATACCCCGGGACCCCGGTCCCCTCACCTGGCCTTTAAAAATGCTTTGCCGAATCCCTTCGGGCGGCTTGAGGTTTTAGAGCATGAGCCACCCATTCTCCTTGTATTGGCACCATTACAATAAACGTTGCACTTTCTTTCACCACAACCCAGGGTCAGTAAATTGGCTTTACAGCACACAAGTGATCAGACCCAAGTTTGGTTCAGTAACACTTCCAAAATTATTTTAAGTATTGTCTGTCTCCTTCATCCTCCCTTATTTTGAACATATCTTCTAGAACATGTGTTCCACCAGGGTATGGACTTTGTCCACGGCTGAATCACCAACACCTACAGCAGTGTCTGAAACATAGCAGACATGCAATAAAAATGAAATAAATAAATGAATGAAAGAAAATTTTCTGGGGCACAAGACTTGTCCAATGGTCTTAAAACCCACAGCATGCCTAGCACTTACAGTCATGTGGGGCGTTAGATGTAATATACTTCTGAGACTCCTGGCTGGATCAAGAAATCCACGCAGGGGCTTCCCTGGTGGCGCAGTGGTTGAGAGTCCGCCTACCAGTGCGGGAAACATCAAGTGTTGGTAAAGATAAGAAACACCTGGAACGCTCAAATTTTGCTGGTAGAGTGTAAAATGGTACAAACACTTTGAAAAACTTAGGCAGTAGTAGAAAACTACTCAGGAGTAAAATGGAATGAATTGATACACATAACAGCATAGATTAATCTCAACACGCTATGCTGAGTAAGAAAAGCCAGACACAGAATAGTTTATAGCACATATTTCCACAGAAAATCTAACACAGGCAAAACTAATCTATGGTGATAGAAACCAGTAACGGTTGTTTCTGGAGGTGGGATTGACTGAAAAGGGGCACAAGAGAACTCTCTGAGAGTGATGGAAACGCTCTGTATTTTGATAGGGCTGTGAGTTACATGAGTATATGCATTTGTCAAAACTGGCGATCCAGAGGTTAGGACTCAGCGCTTTCACTGCCAAAGGCCTGGGTTCAATCCCTGGTCAGGGAACTAAGATCCCACAAGCCACGTGGTACAGACAAAAAAAAATTTTTTGATTGAACTGTACTCTTAAGATCTATGCATTTCACTATATATAAATTATACCCTGATTAAGAGTCAAACTCATCATTCTTCTTTCCAAACCTTTTCCTCCTACTTTTTATCTTAGTTTACACATCACCATCTATTTAGTATTCTTCAAGCCCAACTCATCCTAGATTTCTCTCTCCCTGTTCTTGCCACCTTCATCTACTCTATATCCAAACTCTTCAGAGTCCATCTTGTAAATAACTCTCAAATTTTTCCCCTTATTTCCATCACTAAAGACCCAGGCTTAGTTCATACTTCTGGACTAATGAAGTAGACCTACAACTGGACTTAGCCTTTCCTCATTAACTCTCTACCATGCCAACAGAGTGATCTTCCTAAAATTCTTAATTTATTATGTCACTCCCTCACTAAAAGTTCTTCAATAGATTTATACTACCTGTAAAAGAATATCTAAAGCCCTGGGAGAACAACAAGCCAAGAGCTACCCAGTCTAGTCTATGAATATGCCCAAGGGATTTGATGTCCAAAGTCATCTAATCCCCAATTAGAGGCCTGGCAGTCCTCATTTTCTATCTGGTGAACTATGTGTTCATGTCTCAGCTTCACCTGTGATAACCTGGATTTCATAATCACCTCAGTCCAGTAACAAATGCTCATCCTCTTCCCTATTTGCCTCATTGAAAGGAGTCTCCATTTCCAGCCACCAGGACTCAGAGCCTGGAGGTACCAGCTCTTCCTTCCCCTCCTCTCTCATGAACTCAGGCACAAAAGTCCTGCCCATTCAGCCTCAATAGCTGTAATCTTAAAGAGAGGTGACAAGGTCCACACTGGCTGCCTTCTTCGACTGTCAGGACTGTGTCACCTCTCTTTAAGATTACAGCTGTTGCCTCTTAACAGGTTTTCTCCACTGTAAATGCAACTTAGAGGACTCACATCCAACACATTAACACCCTGCACGTTTCAGATTTTCAGCATCTCAGAGATTCCCACTTTCCCTGGATATCACCATATACCTGTTGCTTTAATTGGAGTTTTGTATTACAAACTTCAAAACGATTAGCTAAAAAATGAGGACTCTTAGTAATTAAATTAACTGTCCTTTTTTTTAGTATTCCCTTTATCTCAAAGTTAACATCAGAGGCTTATCTAACACCAAAACAAAGGCTTACTTTCACCTCATTGAAAATGTTCAAACATAAATTGAACTGTTTTTTGGGGGGATGCTATTTATAAAAGAAATGTCCAGAACATGGCAGATTAGAAGATATTACTTCTGGGATGCCTTCTTCCTAAAATATTTTTCTAATATTCAATGTGGCGAATTAAAGATGGTCATAGGGCTTCCGTGGTGGAGCAGTGGTTAAGAATCCACCTGCTGGGACAAGAGTGGTACTGAAAGAAGACATGGTAGCTGCAAACCTGGAGGGGCCAGTGAGCAGAGGCATGGGTGTTTGGCAGACTGGATCTGAGTGTTTCTTAGCTGAGTGCCTTTGGGTAAGTTGCTCAATGCTTTAGTCTCACTTGGCTTCATCAGTAAAACAGAAATTAAAATGCCCACCTCTCAAAAAAAAAAAAAAAAAAAAAAGAATCCCCCTGCCAATGCAGGGGACACGGGTTTGAGACCTGGTCTGGGAAGATCCTGTACACCATAGAGCAACTAAGCCCATGTGCCACAACTACTGAGCCTGCACCCTAGAGCCCTCGAGCCACAACTACTGAGCCCACGTGCCACAACTACTGAAGCCCACACATCTAGAGCCCATGCTCCATAACAAGAGAAGCCTCCTTAATGAGAGGCCTGTGCACCACGACAAAGAGTAGCCCCCCACTCGCCGCAACTAAAAAGAAAGCCCGCGCACAGCAATGAAGAACCAACACAGCCAAAAATTAATTAATTAATTTTTTAAAAAAGATGATCATAAATTGACATTCCTCCCATTAAAGGTGGGATGTTTGTTACCTCTCCTTAAATTTGGGCAAGTTCTATAACTGCTTTGACCAATAGAATACTGCAGGAGTGATGCCATGCCAGTTTCCGGGCCCAGCCCTTAAGGACAAGCAGCTTCTATTTCCATTTCTTGTGTCTTGAAACAGTGGCTCTTGGAGTCCTCAGCCACCATGTAAAAATTCCAACTATCCTAAGGTCACTATGCTAGAGACACATGTAAAGAGGCTGTGAGACTACATCAGTAGAGAGAGATGCCCAGCCAGCTCCCAGCCGAGGTCTCAGACATCATAGAGTACATATAAAGGAATCTTCCTCACTGCGTTCTGTCTGAATTCCTGGCCCACAAAACTGCAAAAAAAATTATAAAATGATTGTTGTTTTAACTCACTTGTGGGGGGTAGTTTGTTATCCAGAAATTGATAGCTGACAATAAAAACCTGATAGCAAAAAAAAAAAAAACCTGATAGCATTATAAGTTTCAAACAGAATTCTCCATTCTACAGAAATATACTGTTAGTGAAAAGAATCTGATTATACTTTTCAGATATCTTTATGAAATCATAGAGTAAATCTATTAGATATGAAACAAAGATAAAAGTGGGAAGTTTGTTTTTAAAAAGAGAGAATGAGAGGTTAATATTGGAATTCTACCATTATTTTGCTCTCCAGAATGCACATCTGGGAGAACATGTCAAATTCCACTTCTGGATGACTGCTAAGTTCACGCTTTTTCAAAACAAAGCATTTCATTCATTTATTTATCCAATGAATATTTACTGGATACCTACTATGTGTCAGGTTCCATTCTGAATGCTAGAGATAAAGTGATGAACAAAACTGACAGTTCCTGTCTTCTGGGAGCTTAAAATGAGTGATAAAAAGAGAAAATCAATAAGCCACATTTGGGCTCAAGAATAAGAAAAGTATCTCAGTAGACAAGGTACAGATATAGGTACACAGTGGTGGCAGAAGGGCAGCCCCAGGGCTATTGGAGCCTAGGGATGGAGCCCAGCACTGGCAGCCAGGCACTCAATTCCACTGGGGGAAAGAAGTCATGCCCCCTGCAAGAATAGAGTCCCAAGCCAAACTCGAGGCTTGAGGCCCTTCCTCTTAAAAAGAAGCTGAAAAAGACAACTGCCAACTGGGGCTAGGTGTCCTGATGTCACAGGTAGCCATGGGCCTGGGGAGGTGAGGAACAGAGAATCCAAGACAAGCTGGACCCGAGATTCCCAAATATGATCAGAAAACAAGAACAGCAAAATATCATAAGAAGATCTGGTTCTGGGCTGGGGGTGGGCAGCGAACAACATGTAATAGCAACTATATGTCCATAAAACCACTAGGCAGGAAGGAAATAGAAAACACATCCGTAAAACTGTGTATCTACTCCTGACAACATACAAAACATATACCACTGAAACTGAACATAACCAGAACCTCCAAAGTCCATCTACAATGCTTGGCCTATGTAGAAGAAAAGTAGTAGTATGTTATTTTGTAATGGAAGTTTATGCTTTGGTTTGTCATCTATTGAGAGTTTTTATTCTTGTTCCTAAAGTGTTCAACAAGTACTACAGTGGAGAAACAAAACTCAGCAGCCTGCCAAGCATCAGGAGATGTCTGATGGTCATGGCTACTTATGAGTCTACTCAGCAGGCCAGCAGCTACAGTGCAGCCCTGGAGAGGACCACGGGGCTGGCCGGAAGTGAAGATGGGTCTCCTCTTTAAGGGGAGGTGCTGTAACTCTAAGGAATGGATAACAATTACCATAAAATTGCAGGTATTCTCACATACAGATTTGACTCCTTTAAGACAAAAATGAAATGAGGAGTATTTTGGACCACTAAGTTTTTCATAGCTTGATGGCAAATAAAATAGCAATTTCCTAATCCATGTCTTTTTTTTTTGTCATTAAAAGTTTGATGTTCCATTTATTCAGGTCTTCTATTCAGTCAATAACATTTATAGATTTAGATGTAAGAGTCTTTCACATTTTTCATTAAGTTTATTGCTGAGAATTTTATGGTTTTTTATATTATTGTGAATATGATTTTTTCTCCCTTTCTTTGGAAATGGAAACCTATTGATTTTTTTTTAACATCTTTATTGGAGTATAACTGCCTTACAATGGTGTGTTAGTTTCTGCTGTATAACAAAGTGAATCAGCTATACATACACATACATCCCCATATCTCCTCCCTCTTCCGTCTCCCTCCCACCGTCCCTATCCCAGCCCTCTAGGTGGTCACAAAGCACCCAGCTGATCTCCCTGTAATATGCGGCTGCTTCCCACTAGCTATCTATTTTACATTTGGTAGATTTTATTAGTTATTGATATATTATTCTCCATAAGGGTTATGATATTTTGCATGCCTGTGAACAATATATGAGGGTTCTGGCTTCAGAGATTCTTTGAGAGAACACTATATTATAGCTGTAGAATTTTGTCACTGTCATAAATGAGATGTTGTGTTCCAATGAAGTTTTTATTTTTTAATTATTTTATTAAGTATAATAAGACATTTAGGTAGGTCTACAATCTTAAGTGCACAATCTGTGAATCTATTTTTTGCCGTACGCGGGCCTCTCACTGCCGTGGCCTCTCCCGCTGCAGAGCACAGGCTCCGGACGCGCAGGCCCAGCGGCCATGGCCCACGGGCCCAGCCGCTCGGCGGCATGCGGGATCCTCCCGGACCGGGGCACGAACCCGCGTCCCCTGCATCGGCAGGCGGCCTCTCAACCACTGCGCCACCAGGGAAGGCCCTCATGTCTTTTTTAATTCAAGTATGAATGAACACATCAGGTTGCCCTGAGTAACCTTTGCTTCATCTATGAGTGAAGCAAATTAGCATCCAGGATCCAGACATTTTATTCTTTTTTTTTTTTTAAGCAATTGAAGTAAATGTCTAACTACAGCTTGACAAGGAACTAGCCTGGAGGCAATATTGAATAGTCAAGAAGAGCAGAAGCTCTGAAGCCAGGCTGTGGAGATTCCCACCTTGACTGACTGCCACTAACAGGTGTGAAATCTTTGGGAGGCAACCTTTCTTCTCTGTGCCTCAGTTTCCTCACGCACTCATACACTATATTAGGTCGGGAAGGAACAACTGTATTTAAACCAAAAACTCCCTACCCAGGAAGAAGCAAACCACCCAAGTGCTGCACTTCTTTTTCAACAGTGCTCCTGAAGCCGGCGAGAGGACGCGGAGAGCACCTCCCGCGTAGTTGTCCCACTCGCGGCGGGACTCAGGGGCTCGGTCCTAACTGAGCTGAGGGAACCGGAGAAGATCATCCCACTCAGCACCGGCAACACCCTGCCTTCCCTTCAGCAAACCAGTTGGTGTGAACAACCCCAGGCGCCCACAACAGCCCCGCCACACTCACCCGCGGGCGGGCTGTCGCTCAGAAGCCAGCACCTGCGCCTCCTGCGGCTGCCCTGGTCGGGAGGCGGGAAGATGACTCAGGCCACGCCTACCTACCCTCGGGGCCGAACCTCACTGCGCCCTCCCTCCCGCCCACTTCACTGCGCCTGCGCCCGAAGCCGCGGGGCAGGTTGGGAGGTGTCGGTGGCTTGTCGGTTGGGTCGGAGGCTGGGTTGCTTGTTGCGCTGCTCAGGTGTTCGCCGCGGCTTCTGGATGTCGCTTTTGCCACAGCTCCTGTTCCACCCTTCTTGAGCCTCCCAGCATTACCGGCCACCAACCCAGAACATTCCTGCCGCGGCCCTCCGCCGGATTCCAGCAACCAGCCAGTTAGCAACCAGTCTAACGCTACTGACGCCTCCTCTCCTCCTACGTACCTGGCACTACGCTACTTCCATGTATTGTGTCACTTTAATACCCTCTGCAACTGACAGTGAAACAGAGAAGGTAAAGAACTTGCTTAAAGTCCCATACCCAAAAATGTTCTGGAGCTTGAAGTTTATTGCAGGCTGCCTACCACACTTCCACCTCACATGGCGGAACAACAGAATGCCTAACCAAGTGTCATATGCTATACATAAGTTTTCACTGTCTCTTAAGTCCCGCGAGGGCAGTATTATCTCCACAGCTGAGGATTCTACAGTGACTTGCCCAAGGACACCAACCCAACTTTGGTGGCAATACCTGGGTCACACGTGGCCTCTGTGTTTCTCCACACTTTTTTAAACGGCTTTTTTGAGGTGATATACTCAAAATCTGCACATATTTGAATTGTACAATTTGATATTTACGTATATATGTATACACCTCTGAAACTATCACAACCAAGAGAAAGAACATACCCATCACCCCCAAAAGTTTCCTTCTGCCCATTTGTAATCCCTCCTCCCAGTCACAACCTACTATACTTACTCCTCAGAAAACCATAGATCTGCTTTTGATCACTATAGATTAGTTTGCATTTTATAGAATTGAATATAAATGGAATCACATACTATGTGCTTTGGGGGAGGCTGGGGTGAGTCAGGCTTAATTATTTTGAGATTAATCCATGTTGCTGAGTATATCAACAGTTCAGTCTTTTGTATTATTGAGTAATAGTCCATTATATGGATATACCACAAATTGTTTATCCATTCACACATTGTTGGACTTTTATGTTGTTTCCAGCTTCTGGCTATTACAAACAAAGCTATCGACGTTGATGTACAAGTCTTTGTATGCAAGTGTGCTTTTATTTGGATTAAAACCGAGAAGTGAAATGGCTATCATATGGTAGGTTTACATTTGACTTTTTAAGAAAATGCCAAATTATTTTTCAAAGTGGTTGTTCCATTTTATATTCCCACCAGCAATGGATGAGAGTTCTAGATCTTCCATATTCTCACGAACGCTTGTTAGACATTCTAAAACGTGCATAGTGATATCTCATTGTAGGTTTAATTTTCATTTATCTAATGACTAGTGATGTTGAGCATCCTTTCATGAGCTTATTTGCCATCAATATATCTTTTTTTAATGAAGTGGCAATTCAGATCTTTTGCCATTTTTTAAAATTAGGTTCTTCATTCTCTTACTATTCAATTTTGAAAGTTCTTTACATAATCTGGATATACCTTTTCAGATAATGTGATTTGTGAATATTTTCTCCCAATCTTCTAGCTTGTCCTTTCATTCTCTTAAAAGCATGTTTCAGAAGCAGACATTTTAAATTTTGATAAAGTTTAACTTAATCAATTTTATTTATAGTTTTTTTTTTTGGTGTCATATCTAAGAAGACTGCCTAACCCAGGGCTCCAAAGATTTTGTCTATTTTTTTCTCTAGAAGTTTTATAGTCCTAAATTATAAATTTATGACCATAATCTATGATATATTAATTTTTATATACAGTGCAAGATATGGATTGAAGTTAATTTTTTTGCATATAGAAATCCAATTGTTTCAACCATTTGTTGAAAAGATTATCCTTTCTCCACTGAATTGTCTTTGCCACTTTGTTGAGAATCGATTGTATAAATGTGAGTTTATTTATGGAATCTAGTCTGTTCATTGAATTATTTTTCTGCCTTTACATTGATACTACATGGTCTTGATTACCAAAACTTTATAATAAATCTTGAGATCAGGTCATTTATTTATTTTTTTTATTTGGTTGCACTGGGTCTTTGTTGCGGCACGTGATCTCCCTTAGTTGCAGCTCACCAGCTCCTTAGTTGCTGCTCACAGGCTCCTTAGTTGTGGCTCGCAGGCTGCTTAGTTGTGGCATGTGAACTCTTAGTTGTGGCATGCGTATGGGTTCTAGTTCCCTGACCAAGGATCGAACCCGGGCCCCCTGCATTGGGAGCTCTGAGTCTTATCCACTGTGCCACCAGGGAAGTCCCAAGATCAGGTGATTTAAATCTTCCAACTTTGGTCTCAAAGTTGTCTTGGCTATTCTATATCCTTTGCATTTCCAAATGAATGTTAGAATCAGTTTATCAATTTCAACAACAGAAAAAGAGCCTGCTGGGATTTTGATTAGTATTTCAGTAAATCTGTAGATCAATCTATGGCACACTGACACCTTAAAAATAACGTCTTCTGATCTATGATTATGTTATATATCTCCAGTTATGTAGGTATTCTATAATTTCTTTCAGAATTGTTTTGTAGTTTTCAGTATACAGGCCTTGCACATCTTTTGTCAGATTTATGCTGAAGTATTTCATATTTTTTATGCTATTGTAAATAGTATTGTTTCTAAATATTTAATAGCTTATTGCTAACATATAGAAATACAACTGGTATTTTGTATATAGATCTTATATCCTGAAAACTTGGTAAACTCGCTTGAGTTTGAGTAGCTTTTTATAAATTGTATAGGATTTTCTGTAGATACAATCATGTTATCAGTCATCAGTAAATAAAGGTGAATTTCTTCTTCCTTTTTAATCTAGATGACTTTTATTTCTTATTCTTACCTATTGCACTAGCTGTAACCTCCAGTACAATTCAGTAAGGAATGGATGGTTTTTTCAATAGGTGAGACTGGATCAACTGGATATTCATATAAGAAAACATGAACCTTGACCCCTACCTCATGCTGTACACAAAAATTAATTTGAGAAGTATTATAGACCTAAATGTGAAAGACAAGACAATAATACTATTAAAGAAAACATAAGAAACTATGTTAATGGGTAAGAGTAGGCAAAAATTTCTTAAATGGAACACAAGTAGCAGTAACCATAAATGATTAATAAATTAATCCAACTTAATGTATGAATTAAATAAGTTTAATTTACATATTAGTTTAATTACTAAAATTTCTAATCATCAGAATATGCCATGAAGAAAGTGGAAAGGTAAGTGACCACCCAGGAAAAGAGATTTGCAAAACATATATCTGACAGAGGACTCCTATAAATTTCTAAGAAAACATCTGAATCAACTTTAGGGGAGCAGAGGGGCAGAAGACTTGCACTGACCTTCACAAAAGAGGATATCCAAATGGCCAATAAGCAGATGAAAAAAGCATTCAGCATCAGTAGTCATCGAAGAAAATGCAAATTAAAGCTCCACTTGAGATATCACTACAAACCAACATCCCAAACCCTACCATGGAGCAACCACTTTGGAAAACTGGCAGTATCTACAAAAGCTAAATATACATATTCCATCCTGTGACCCAGCACTTCCATTTCAGGGTATACCTGACAAATCAACGCTTATGTCCACCAAAAGACAGGTACAAGAATGTTCATAGCAGTTTTATTCATAATGACCAAAACCTGGAAACAACCCAAATGTCCATCAACAATAGAATGGGTAACTAACTATATTGTGTTATATTCATATCATGGAATGCTATTGTATGGAATGGAATACTACAACAGTGAAAAAGAACAAATCACTGCTACATGCAAGTACACAAATGAATATCACAAATATAAAGTTGACCAAAATAAGCAGGGTACAAAAGATTACATCTGTATGATTCTATCTATATGAAGTTCAGAAACAGGCAAAACTAACCCACAGCTACTTTTGGTGGAGGGAGTGATAATGACTGGGAGAGAGTACAAGCAAACCTATTGGGGTACCAGAAATGCCCTACATCTTGATCTGAGTGGTGGCTAAGCTGAGATAGATAGATAGATAGATAGATGTAAAAATATATATATTTCATGTATGTAAGTTATATCAACATAAAAGAAAACTAAAGTGTCTGTTTACGAACATAATTATTCAATTCCACTGATACATATGCCTATTTCTGGGCCAAAACTGTACTCTTTTGATCACTATAACTTTCTAGTAGGTTTGAAATCTACAAAATAAGGCGACCTCTTTTCTTTCAAAAATGTCTTGCACATGTATGCTTCCAGGTGAATTTTAGGGTCAATTTTTCAAATTCCTTAGAAAATTTCTATCATGGTTTTTATTGGGAATATGCCATACATTTTGTTCATTTGTAAAGCAATTACAATAGTGAGTCTTTCCATTCAATTAACATGGTTCATTTATTGAGGAATTTTCAATCAAGTGTTCTTATGTAGGGCTTGAACATATTTTGATATGTTTATGATGTAATCGCACAATTATGGTTTCTGTTGCTATTATAAAGGAAATATTTATCCCATTATATTCTCTATTGTTGGTATATAAAAAGGCTTTTTTTCTTTTTTAAATATCTGGCCACCTTATTGAACTCCTTCATTCATTTTTGTAGTTTTTCGTTTGATTCTTTCCATTTCTAGGTTGTAGTAAAGTGTTAAAACATTTTCTCCTTTGTATGAGAATCTGACTTGTGGTTAATTTTCTAACAATGTTTTCCTGGAAACAGATGAAGATGGCATGTGTCAACTAGGCAACATTGTTTATAATTACAATGACCCCTAGTTCGTAACTTTTATCTGGACTGAGAATCACCTAGCCTTGGGTTCCTTTTTTAATCTGAAGGTCCCCAGAGCCATCTTGCTGAGTGAACTGCTGCAAAGATTCCCACTGCTAGGAATATCTGACCGTGTTTGCTGGCACGTGTGGTTCCTGTCCTATGTCCCTGACTAGGCCAATGTCATGTGTGGCCTGCGATAGTCTTGTGAGTCTGAATATTTAGTCAAATCTAAGAAGACCCCCCCATGGGCATTGCAGAGTGGTGGCAGCAGTAGGCTAGACTTTCAGACCATCAATTCAGTTTGACCAGTGGGCTGTGAGATAAAGGAAGGAAGAAGGAAATTCTGACAAGGTGCTGAATGTCTGTGTGAGAGAAGCCATCTACCAATTCTCTGATGTTGAAAACTCTGCCGTATATAACAGAGTTTATATATCTGGGGGCAGATGTGGGCTAGAGTAAAACCAAATTCACACTGAGAGAAGAAATTGCTCACTGTCCTTAAAGGAACTCACTGCAGCTGGGCCACAGGAACTGATTAATAGACATTGGCTGGGTGGGTGTTGGATAGGGGTGGCAAAGACAAGAGAATGAACCAGAAGACACCATGCTTGTGATGGGGCTGCCACCTGATAAAGCAGGTGGAACTGCCAAGTAGACAGACTCCATGCAAACTTTAATCTACAGAGCAACGTTTGAGAGTACCCAAGACAGTAGAGGGCAAAAGCAGACAGCTGGCTGTGTGGTGGCCATCAGGTCCGAGCAGGGCTACGTGAAACAACAGTGTAATAGCATTTGGGGTCATCAATAAAAGGTTAAAGTAAGTGGTAAGGGATAATCCCAGGTCAACCTGAACATCATCCATGGGTCTGGTAAAAGCTGTGGACTGAGAATGCTTGAAGTCATTTAAGGCTACCCGGGAGCCTGACCAGTGTCCTCTGCTGCCATCTAGTGAAAACTTGATGGGAATGCAAACATTTTCTAAAGTGACAAGGGATTGTTAAAGCAATAATAGGTTGTTTCAAAGGCCTAAGCTGTACTTTCAGACTGGATAAAAACTTTGATTTACAAATGGTATATAGGGGGAACAGATTCTTCTTCTAAAAAAGTTAAATAAATATTAATGTAGTAGGTTCCATTTCCTAAAAACTATCATGTAATATTGTTAGATGTAAAATGCCTAGAAATCCCAGAATAAAGAAGGTATTGTGGGCACTGTAAAGACAGATGGCCTTGGGACTTCCCTGGTGGCGCAGTGGTTAAGAATCCGCCTGCCAATGCAGGGGGACACGGGTTCGAGCCCTGGTCGGGGAAGATCCCACATGCCACAGAGCAACTAAGCCTGTGCACCACAACTACTGAGCCTGCATGCCACTGCAACTACTGAAGCCCGCTCGCCTAGAGCCCATGCGCTACAAGAAGAGAAGCCACTGCAAGGAGAAGCCTGCGCACTGCAATGAAGAGTAGCCCCTGCTCTCTGCAGCTAGAGAAAGCCCACGTGCAGCAACGAAGACCCAATGCAGCCAAAAAAAAAAAAAAAACAGATGGCCAAAGACATGGGGATGGACTATAGGCAAAGATTTAACAAAACATTTCTGCATGACAATCTAACCTAGGTTTATTTCCCTGAATGTATGTTAAGTATGTTGCTAGGCTACATTATGGTAAAAATGATCACTGGTGGGACATCCCTGATGGTCCAGTGGTTAAGACTCTGCATTACCAACACAGGGGGTATGGGTTCAATCCCTGTTTGGGAAACTAAGATCCCACATGCTGTGTGGTGCAGCCAAAAATTTATTTTTAATTTTTTAAAAATCATCATTGGTGGGCTTCCCTGGTGGCGCAGTAGTTGAGAGTCTGCCTGCCGATGCAGGGGACGCGGGTTCGTGCCCCGGTCCGGGAAGATCCCACATGCCGCGGAGCGGCTGGGCCTGTGAGCCATGGCTGCTGAGCCTGCGCGTCCGGAGCCTGTGCTCCACAACGGGAGAGGCCACAACAGTGAGAGGCCCACGTACCAAAAAAAAAAAAAAAGATCATTGGTAACTTGCATCTGGACTGACAGACTTGTAACTACCTGATGGGGAAAACATTGTTTTGGGCTTCATGAGTGTAGAACTCATAACTAGGCACATTCTTTGCAGAAACCCTGGAAACTATGCCTATGGAATTGTGAGATTGTCTCTCGTGAGGCATGGGACTTTTAAATCAAAGCAGCTGTCATTAAGGCGCAATGTGTATCTAGCATCTTTGCACCTACCGAGTGAACTATAGCAAGGACACTGGCTGTAGCTGCAGGGAAAGTCTGAAGCTCCCCTGCCCTATCTCCTTCTAAAGGGGCTGAGCGTGACCTACGGTCATCTTGTGAGTCTGAATGAGCCTAAGAGACCACTAGTGGGCCTTGCATAGGTAATTATATCAGCTGCCAAAAATGACTTTTGTTTTCCGTAACTATGCTCATTTCCTTTTCATTTGTTATTTGTTATAATTCACTGAATTACAGTGAGCATAGTGGTGAAGGGAGGGAGAGGGGTGCAGGGGTGAAAAGGGGAGAGGGAGTGCCCTGCCCCCACATTTTATTGTTTCGCTTTTTATTATGAAATAATTTCAAACATATATAAAAGTTGCAAAAAGAATATAAAGAACTCCTAGAAAGACTTCACAGAAGATTGACCAATTGTTAACATTTTGCCACATTTGCTTTGTTATTTTTTTCTCTCTCTACATATATATTTCCATTATCATTATTACTATTTGAGCATAAGTCGCAGCCATCATATCCCTTAAATACTTTATTGTGTACTTCCTAAAACTAAAACGTCTATGTACGTAATTACAGTATAATTCTCAAATTGGGAATTAGCATCAGTACAATGCTATCCCCTAATTAACAGATGTATGAAATTTTCCGTAGGTCCCCCTGGCCCAGGACTCCAGAATTCCAAGCCCAAACAGCCTCGAGCCCATTTCTAGGTGGGCCTCCATGGGCCTCTCTTCCCATGTCCACCATCCTGAGGCCTGGCACATTGCCACTTAGGGTGTGCATTTCCCTAGGCTTCAGTGTGACCTCAGATGGCTGTTTGGAGGAATGTAGACAGATTTAACCACACAGATGGGGCCTTTATACTGTTGGAAACAGCTGAGAGTGAGAAGAGAAGGGGGACCAGGCCACAGCTGGGGCTGGGTCTCCCCATTCACCATGTTCTGACATGGAACTCCAAGGAGTCTGAGAAGTCTGCATTTGACCTGGCCTTCCTGGTCGGTTTGAAGGTACAGTTTATCCAGAGAAAAAGGAAATAACATATCTTATGTAACTGTTTATTGTTTGAATTATAATTTTTTTTTTTTTGGCCATACTGCACAGTATGTGGAACTTGCCCAACCAGGGATCGAACCCGCGCCTCCTGAAGTGGAAATGTGGAGCCTCAACCGCTGGACCACCAGGGAAGTACTTGAACTACAATTTTTAAACATTTAGACATATGGTACGTGGTCTTCATTTGTAATTTGCCCCTGCTCCATAATGCAAGAGGCAGCCTGGGTAAAAACCACAAACACTTCTCAGAACAGTCTCAGGGTGAACTGGTGCCCACAGGTATTCACCTGCGAAGGGAATCTGCAAGCTGGCTCCTATTGTCCCTGGGAGAATCAGGAGCAGTCTGTGGCAATGCCTCCCAGCCTCCCTTGCCTGCAGCCACTCAGCTTGGCAACAAGCCCCAGGCTTAGTGCTCAGCCTTTCAACAATACAGAGCAGGGACTTCCCTGGTGGTCCAGTGGATAAGACTCCATGCTCCCAACGGGGGGGCCCAGGTTCAGTCCCTGGTCGGGGAACTAGATCCCACATGCGTGCCACTGCTGGGAGTTAACATGCCACAACTAAAAGTCCTCATGCTGCAACTGGGACAGCTAAAATAAATAAATAAATATTTTTTTTAAAATTCAGGGCAGACCCCAAACTGGCCATTTCCTCATTCTTTCTACCCTCTAACTCTGGAATGTCTTTTCTTTCTAATTTGTCTAATTTCTTTCAACCTTTTGATATTTGACCAACAAAATCCCTTATGACGGACTTAAGACCTCTGGAGGTTTCTGTGTCTCCCTCTCATTCATTTAACACACTACTGCCACCGCTACCGCCCCACCACCATGGCTACAGCCACCCACACTGCCACCACTGCCTCTGGTCAGCACAGGGCCTTAAGGCACATTTCCCTTACCCAGAACTCTCCAAAGCCAAAAGATATTGTAGGGGGTTACATCTTACCCGACACTAGTGTACACTCACGCCCAAGACACCTTGGAATTCCAACTGAGTAAATAACACCAATATGGTGCCCAGATCTTACAAGCGAGGTATATCTGGAAAAACGAGCACTTTTTTAAAATGTTACCCCAGTAAGTACCTCTAACTTTTAATATTTTTTAGAGATAAATTACGTAAATATCACCTCCAATAATATAATACTGTCGGTAAGGCAGCCAATAACATCCAAATTTAAGAATTACTGCTACATGATTTACATAATTACTATAATAGAGTAACATATAATTTATTGTTACATAATTTACTGTTCTTTTCATAATTTTGCTCAATTTTTTTACTTTTGTCCTAAAATTACTTTCTATAAATATAAACTCTGGGGAATTCCCTGGCGGTCCAGTGGTTAGGACTCAGTGCTTTCACTGCCGGTGCCCCAGGTTCAATCCCTGGTCGGGGAACTAAGATCCCACAAGCTGTGACAGTGTGGCATATATATATATATATATATATATGTAAACTCTAAAAGTTGTTCCATTGTAATTTGTTTCTTTTTATGATGCTTTGAATCTCCAGAAAAAGGCAATTTTTATGAAAGTGTTTTGCTGTAACACATCGATTAGTTACTCCGTTTTTATTTGCCAATAGTTATGCCTATTACTTATCATAACTTATTTATATCTTCAATAACTCTGGTCAACTCTCAGAACGCAAAATCAGTCAAGATATGCAGTAGAGCAAAACAGGAATTTTGCAAACAAAGCAGTAGAGCTGAATCAGTTATTGAGTAGCCTGCTTTCTCTTCTAGCTGGGTGCTGAGGTTTGAGCTGAAAAGACTTGAGTACAAGTCTCGGCTCAACCATTGTCCACCTGAGGTCAAAACCATCACCTTCTCTGGCCCTTGGTTTTCCCAGTGTAAAGGGAGTAGCATGATAACACAGATCCTCTGCTCTACTACACATCAAGTCGTATGAAGATAAACAGATAAAAATGCTCTGTTAGCAGTATATTAATGCACTATTTGTGATCATCCCACAGCATGCAAAATCTGTTCATTAGATCATGATTCCTAATGCTGCAGTGGTGTGGCAGTGTGCTGGAGCAGTCCTCTCTCTTACTGGAAGTGTACACTGACAATGATTACCTCCTTAAATTTTGCACACTAGGTGCCTACCTTGTCTCACCCTATCCCTGGCCCAGATACCTTGGAGGGAGACACTTCCAAAGCCTGCAGATGCAGGAATAAGCCAATGTAATCGTTTCCTGGTCTATTGTGCTCTGGTACTGAAGTTCCATTGTATAGGGATTGACCCTCTGCATTCCTCTGCATTGGGCTCACAGTGGGCCTAGAAGTCATTGGATTTTAACTTCGTGTCCCATCTTGTCTAAGTCTGCTTTACATCTGCACATACACTTCAGGAAAAAAAAGTGCAAGAGCGACTGGGAAGCGCTGCTATAGATTCTCTTTTGAATTTGGACCTGTGGGTTCATGTATCTCACCAAATTTGGGGAGTTCTGGACCACTGGTCTTTGGTATATTTTTTTCCTCTATTTTTGGAATTCCAACTACACATGTATTATATGACTTGATATTGTCCCACAAGTCACCAAGACTGTTCATCTTTTTCAATAGTTTTCTCCCTATATTTGAATAATTTCTACCAACCTGTCTTCAAGTTGACTCTCCTGTGTTCTGCAGTTGCATTCTGCTATTAAGTCTATCCCGTGGATGTTTTTGATCATCCTTAATCCTGGGCTTACTTGTAAGACATGGCCCTTTTGGATTTCAGTAAAAAGCTTTAGGAGTTCAGTGAGCCCCTCTTATTTGTCAAGACTTGAACTTCAAACTAGTACAGAAATTTCTGGCTGAAATTCTAGCTAAAACTTTCAGCTGGGTTCGCTGAGGTCTTGCCCTGCACATGTTCCTGTTAGAAGTCAGCCAGGGATTTGAGGGGAATTTATATGCAGATTTTGCAGTTTCTCTCTATGACTCTCTCCTTTCTGGGATGTCCTCTATCAATTTCCAGTTATTTTGGCAGCCCTAAAATCTAACCTCAGTCTCTTCAGCTAGTAAGACCACCACTTAAAAAAAAAATTATTGAAATATAGTTGATTTACAATGTTGTGTTCGTTTCAGGTGTACAACAAAGTGATTCGGTTATTCTTTTTTTAGATTCTTTTCCATTATAGGTTATTACAAGATACTGAGTATAGTTCCCCACCACTTTCTATTTTAGCTCTATTCTACCATGTGTCATGTGTTGCTGAAAAATGGAAGTGCCCTTGGAGGAAAAGTCTGATAAACTGGAAGTAACCCAGTTTCCTTCCCTTCTTACAAGACTCATGTTCTCTTCAATTCCTGCCTGATTTAGATTGCTCACCGGTGCCTTCAAGTAATAGCACTTAAAAGATTTTTTTTATCCAGGGTTAATAATTATTATCAACAGATAAGTCAGTTCAATACAAGATACTGTCATTTCCAAAATTAAAACCTCACCTTCCATAGCATTTTTGTGTGTGTGTGTGGCCGTGTGTGTGTGGCCATGTTGTGTCTTTGTTGCTGCGCATGGGTTTTCTCTAGTTGCAGCGAGCAGGGGCTACTCTTGGTTGTGGTGCGCAGGCTTCTCATTGTGGTGGCTTCTCTTGTTGTGGAGCACAGGCTCTAGGCGTGCATGCTTCAGCAGTTGTGGCACCTGGGCTCAGTAGTTGTGGTTTGTGGGCTCTAGAGTGCAGGCTCAGTAGCTGTGGTGCACAGGCTTACTTGCTCTGCGGCATGTGGGATCTTCCCAGACCAGGGCCTGAACCCGTGTCCCCTGCATTGGCAGGCAGATTCTTGAACACTGTGCCACCAGGGAAGCCCTCCATAGCATTTTAAAGGGGCTGCTTCGGCGTGGAGCGTCACAACAGGGGAGATGCTGGGAAGCTTGCCCTGGCATGCCGCCTGAGAGCCCTTAAAAACTCCTTAGGGAGGCCCCGTGGAAAAGATGGGAAGCAGGCTGAATACCAGTGTCCAATCAAGACAGGGTAAGAAAGAAAGCTGAATCCTCATTCTCCATAGTGGAGAGACAATGGACAACACTAAAACTGAAAATTCATGAACAACGTGTCACTTAAAATCATGGGGTGATTGTGGGGAAATAAAAAAAGGAAAGAAAGAAAAGAGAAGAAGGCTAAAAGAAGTGCCTCTGAGTATGATGTCCATTTAGGTTTTTTGTTTTGTAGAATTCTTGGTAGAAACTTTGTAGAATTATTTGCTTCTTAAATCTATGTGCTTCTATAATTTTAATAAAGATTTTAAAAATAAATAAATAAAGGAGCTACTTTTCCTTAGACACTTAATTGTAACAAAATCATATACAGTGAAGATAAACCCTTTCTAGTTTTTCTTCTGGTAAAATAGACATAACTGAAAATGTACCATTTTCACCATTTTTAAGTGGCATTAAGTATATTCACATTGGGTTTCTTTGTTTTTTTATTTATTTATTTTTGGCTGCGTTGGGTCTTCGTTGCTGTATGCAGGCTTTCTCTAGTTGCAGCGAGCAGGGGCTACTCTTCGTTGCAGTGCACAGGCTTCTCATTGCAGTGGCTTCTCTTGTTGCAGAGCTCAGGCTCTAGGTGCGCGGGCTTGGGTAGTTGTGGCGCACGGGTTTAGTTGCTCTGTGGCATGTGGGATCTTCCCAGACCAGGGCTTGAACCCATGTCCCCTGCATTGGTAGGTGAATTCTTAACCACTGTGCCACCAGGGAAGCCCCAAGTATATTCACATTGTTGTACAACCATCACCATCATCCACCTCCAGCACTTTTTCATCATCCCAAACTGAAATTCCATACCCATGAAACAAAACTCCCTGCTACTCCTTGCCTGCCCCCACCACTGGTAACCACCATTCAACTTTCTGTCTCTGTGAATTTGACTGTTCTAGGTACCTCATGTAAATGGAATCATACAGTATTTGTCCTTTTGTTAGAACACTCCCTTTTCAAAATGAGTGAACTACTGGTTAAAGATGGCTGATAAACCCACATTTTTATCTCCATGCCTTCCCAATACCCCACTAAGATAATAGCAAAGGAGGTAAAAGGTGCAGCAAGAGATGGGAAACAACCAAGAGATAAGACATTTCAACAGATTTATTAAGGATGTAAAGTAAAGGGTGAACACGAAGAACAGATATTGTATGATTCCACTCATGTGAGATATCTAGAGTAGTCAAATTCATAGAGATAGAAAGTAGAATGGTAGTTGCCAGGGGCTGTGGGGAGAGGGCAATGAGAAGTTATTGTTTAATAGGTACAGAGTTTCAGTTTAAAGAACTGAAAAAGTTCTGCAGGTAGATAATAGTGATGGTTACAAATAATGTAAGCGTAGTTAATGCCACTGAATTGTACTTAAAAATGGTGAAAATGGAAGTAAGTCAGGCAGAGAAAGACAAATATGATATCATATATGTAAACTCTAAAAAAATGATACAAATGAACTTCTTACAAAACAGAAATAGACTCACAGACAGAAAACAAACTTATGGTTACCAAAGGAGAAAGGTGGGGGGAGGAGTAAATTAGGAATTTGGGATTAACATATACATACTACTATACATAAAATAGGTAAACAACAAAGACCTACTGTATAGCTCAGGGAACTATATTCAATATATTGTAATAACCCATAATGGAAAAGAATCTGAAAAAGCATATATATATCTATATATATCTATATCTATATCTATATCTATCTATCTATATATATATATATATATATATGGACTTCCCTGGTGGTCCAGTCGTTAAGACTCCGTGCTCCCAATTCAGGGAGCACAGGTTTGATCCCTGGTGGGGGAACTAAGATCCCGCATGCCACACAGTGCAGGATAAATATATAGAGATAGGTAGGTAGATAGATAGCGATATCTAGATAGATATAAATATATAAAACTGGATCACTTTGTTGTACACCTAAACACTGTAAATCAACTATACTTCAATTTTTTTTTTAATTTCCACAAGGCTTCAAAAAATTGAAGCAACAGTCGTGCTTTTCCCTCCCCACGTGAATCCTTAGTAAAAGGCAAAAGATTCACTCGATTATGAAGGGAAGCATGAGTACAGATTATACTTCAATTTTTTTTTTTTTTTTTTTTTTGGGGTACGCAGGCCTCTCACCATTGTAGCCTCTCCCGTCACGGAGCGCAGGCTCAGTGGCCATGGCTCATGCGCCCAGCCGCTCCGCGGCATGCGGGATCCTCCCGGACTGGGGCACGAACCTGCGTCCCCTGCATCAGCAGGTGGACTCTCAACCACTGCGCCACCAGGGAAGCCCTATACTTCAATTTTTTTTAAAAAAGTAAATCAAAAAGCAAACACACCAATAAAAGGGAAAAAATGGTGAAAATGGTAAATTTTATGTATATTTCACCACAGAGACACAAAAATAGAGAGTAGAGGTCACTGATGAAGCCAAGTACAGGAGGCCAAGGACTGAACGCATGAGGTGGACAGTAGGAAGGAGAACAGCAGCCCAGTGGGAGCAAATCATCCCTCAGACGCCCAAGTGGCTTGTGTGTTGTGTGCAGTACAGCAAAGGGTAGGAGCAAGACATGGGGCTGAATGCCACTCCTCTCCCCACCACTTTCACCTAGCTGCCTCGTGATGGCCTGATATGCATCCCCCAGAAAAACTACAGGAGTTCTCTAAAAAGGAATTGAATGCCTCAAAACTTCCATAACCTGTCATTTAGAGGTGTACCCATTAAACATCTAAACAGTGGCTTCTGAGACAAATAATGTATGATATCACTTACATGTGGACTCTAAAAAATACAACAAACTAGCAAATAAAACCAAAAACAAGGGCTTCCCTGGTGGCGCAGTGGTTGAGAGTCCACCTGCCGATGCAGGGGACTCGGGTTCGTGCCCCGGTCCGGGAAGATCCCACATGCCGCGGAGCGGCTGGGCCCGTGAGCCATGGCCACTGAGCCTGCGTGTCCGGAGCCTGTGCTCCGCAACGGGAGAGGCCACAACAGTGAGAGGCCCGCGTACCGCAAAAAAAAAAAAAAAAAAAGATATAGAGGACAAACTAGTGGTTGCCATGGGGGTAGGGTGGGGCAGTACAGGGATGCGTAATGGGAGGCAGAAACTATTGGGTGTAAGGTAGGCTCGAGGATACACTGTACCACGTGGGGAATATAGCCAGTATTTTATAATAACTGTAAATGGAAAGTAAGCTTTAAAAATTGTACAAAAAAATTAAAATGTTTTAAATAAATAAATGAGTGGCTTCCCACCCGATCACCATAAGGGAAGTCCTTCAGTCAGCGAGTCCACTGTAAACACAAAGGCCCCATCACAGAGATGATTTATGATCTCGTTCTTACATATGCTCCAACGGTCACCGTACTCTGATGAAAGCCTCCAACATGAAAGACTCACTCTAAGATAAGCAAACAACTGTGGCATGTGGGCTCAGCAGCTGTGGCTCATGGGCTGCAGAGCGCAGGCTCCATAGCCGTAGCGCCCGAGCTCAGCTGCTCCGCAGCATGTGGGATCCTCCCGGACCAGGGGTTGAACCCGTGTCCCCTGCATTGGCAGGTGGACTCCCAACCACTGTGCCACCAGGGAAGTCCCTAAAATGTTTTAAATAAATAAATGAGTGGCTTCCCACCCGATCACCATAAGGGAAGTCCTTCAGTCAGCGAGTCCACTGTAAACACAAAGGCCCCATCACAGAGATGATTTATGATCTCGTTCTTACATATGCTCCAACGGTCACCGTACTCTGATGAAAGCCTCCAACATGAAAGACTCACTCTAAGATAAGCAAACAAAATCATAGCCAAGAGGCAAGGGGCATCTTCATACTATGGAACTGACAGTACAGCAAGGGCTATACATAGTCAAACTAGGCACCACCAGGACATAGCAGGCCTACCTTACAATGGTAGGCCTGTAAAATTCACAACAGGGACCTCCATCCTGCATGGAGGAAATAAAAGCAACTCAGGAAAAGAACTTTAAAATATCTCTAAGTACTTGCCCTGTGAGATAAATCTTCATTTATCATAGCTGGAAATTAATAGATAAGTCTACAACAGATGAATCAAGATTGATGATGTAAGCATATTATTTAGAGACAAAGATAACCACCAGGAGAAATAGCTAAAAAGAGTTAGAAGTGGAGGCCTCCGTAGGTCCATGGCTGGGGAGAGGTAGGCTAGGCATAACTGTTATGCATCATAAGCCTTTCTGCATGATTTGATGGTTTAAACTTATGCACGTATTAGTGGTACTTTGATTTTAAAAACACGGTTGTTTTTCAAAGAAAATGACTGGAAGGTTTTTTCTCATGTAGCATTGTTTCATTCTGGAATTTTCCGATTAAGTTTTTGGCTAAACACATATACATGATAATGATAATTATTCAGGAAATTGGGAGATTTGTAAAAACATTGTGTGCCATTAGAGTAACCAAGCTCAGCTCTAACACATCTTGGCTCTTCAGGATAATTAGACCACACTGGAGGCCCAGATGGGGTGAATGAGAAAGCCATGGGTGTCTGCCATATAGAACTACTCAACTGGCAACTGAAATTTGCATGTTAACTTAGTATACAAGCTTTCTCACTGCTGTCCTGAGATAGTTGCTCCTCCTAAACGATCCTATTCACCCTGTACTAAGTCCTTTGTGCTGTCACATTGTGGTGAAATTGCCTATTTACATATGCACATTTTACCCTAGTCTGTAAGTTGTGCTGAGAGCAGGGACTGTATGTGCCTTTCCACCACTGCATTCTTAGCACCAACTCAGGACCTTGCACAGAGTAGACATACAAAACCTCTCTGTCAGATGAACTAATAGATTTTTTCTTTTTTTTGTATTTTGTGAATTTACAACAAAGATACAGTAGGAGGTGACTTTTTAAAAAACAGAAGCTATAGAAGGAACTACTTGTAGTTTTGAAGATTCTATTTTAATACATGAAGGCCTAAAATGAGTTGTGTAGGACATCAATTAACTGCACCTATGTTCTATGTTTGTTTGTTTTTATAAATTTATTTATTTATTTATTATTTTTGGTTGCGTTGGGTCTTTGTTGCTGCGCGCGGGCTTTCTCTAGTTGCAGCGAGCAGGGGCTACTCTTTGTTGTGGTGCACAGGCTTCTCATTGCAGTGGCTTCTCTTGTTGTGGATCATGGGCTCTAGGCGCAAGGGCTTCAGTAGTTGTGGCGCGCGGGCTTCAGTAGTTATGGCACGCGGGCTTCAGAAGTTGTGGCACGCGGGCTTCAGAAGTGTGGCTCACGGGCTCTAGAGCACAGGCTCAGTAGTTGTGGCACACGGGCTTAGTTGCTCCATGGCATGTGAGATCTTCCCAGACCAGGGTTTGAACCCGTGTCCCCTGCATTGGCAGGCAGATTCCTAAGCACTGAGCCACCAGGGAAGCCCCTATGTTTGGCTTTTTTTTTTTTTTTACATCTTTATTAGAGTATAATTGCTTTACAATGGTGTGTTAGTTTCTGCTTTTTAACAAAGTGAATGAGTTATACATATACATATGTTCCCATATCTCTTCCCTCTTGCATCTCCGACATGCCACAGAGCAACTAAACCCGTGCGCCCCAACTACTGAGCCTGTGCTCTAGAGCCCGCGAGCCACAACTACTGAGCCCACATGCCACAACTACTGAAGCCCACATGCCTAGAGTCCATGCCTAGAGTCCCAAATGTAATGTAAAGAGTAGCCACCACTTTCTGCAGCTAGAGAAAGCCTGCACGCAGCAACGCAGACCCAACGCAGCCAAAAATAAATAAACAAAATGAACACATTTATTTTAAAAAAATTATGAGATGCAAAGAAGCAGAGAAATGTGATCCATAGTCAAGAGAAAGAAAAATCAATACATACAGATCCTCATATGACCCAGATGCTGGAATAAGCAGGAAAGAACTTTCAAATAACTATCACAATTATGTTAAAGAAATCAGAGCATAAGTTGGACAGAGTGGATAAGAAGATGCAAATTTTGAACAGAAAAATACACTTTCTTTTTTTTTTAATTTTTTTTTTTTTGGCTGCGTTGGTTCTTCATTGCTGCATGTGGGCTTCCTCTAGTTGTGGTGAGAAGGGGCTACTCTTTGTTGCAGTGCGCAGGCTTCTCACTGCGGTGGCTTTTCTTGTTGCAGAGCATGGGCTCTAGGCACGTGGGCTTCCGTAGTTGCAGCACGTGGTGTTCAGTAGTCGTGGCGCGCGGGCTCAGTGGTTGTGTCTCGCAGGCTCTAGAGCACAGGCTCAGTAGTTGTGGTGCACGGGCTTAGTTGCTCCACAGCATGTGGGATCTTCCCAGACCAGGGCTTGAACCCATGTTCCCTGCGTTGGCAGGTGGATTCTTAACCACTGCAACACCAGAGAAGCCCAGAAAAATACACTTTCTTAAGAAGATCCAAATGGACATTCTAGAACTGAAGAAATATAATACTGGATGGGATGAATAATTGATTGGGACCAGCAGAAGAAAGGATCTGTGAGCCAAAAAACAGGCCAATAGAAATTACCCAAAATGAAACAAAGAGGAAAAAAAACAAGGAAATAGAACAGACCATGAGAGACATGTAGTAAAAAGCTAATTCAGTCTAGACTACAGTAAGTTGTGGATGTATTTTATAATTTCTAGGGCAACCACTAGTATAAATGCAAAAAGGTAGAGCTAAATTTCCAATAGAGGAGGAAAAAATGGAATAATAAAAATTATTTGATTAATACAAAAGAAAGCGGAAAAGGGCTTCCCTGGTGGTGCAGTGGTTGAGAGTCCGCCTGGCGATGCAGGGGACACGGGTTTGTGCCCTGGTCCGGGAAGATCCCACATGCCGCGGAGCGGCTGGGCCCGTGAGCCATGGCCGCTGAGCCTGCGCGTCCGGAGCCTGTGCTCCGCAACAGGAGAGGCCACAGCAGTGAGAGGCTCACGTACCACAAAAAAAAAAAAAAAAAGAAAAGAAAGCGGAAAAGAAAAAACAAACAAAAAGTAGAACAAAGGAAAACAAATAGCAAAATGGTAAACTTCAACATAATCATATCAATAATTATATTAATTATAAACAGACTGAATGTTCCAAGTAAAAGTTAGGACTTGTCAAACTGAATGTAAACAGAACATTGTTATATGCTATTACAAAGTACACATTATAAATAAAAGGATACAGATAGGTGAAAGTAAAAGGACTAAAAATATATGCCAAGCAACACTAGTCATGAGAAAGCAGTTATAGCTTTATTAGTATCAGGTAAAGCACCTTACAGAAAGACATTTCATAGTGATAAAAGGGTTGCTTCATCAGGAGAGAGTAACAATCCAAAGTACATGCACTTCATAACATAAATGAAGCAAAAACTGATAGATATAAAAAGAAAAATAGATTAATCTATAATCATAGAGACTTTTAACATACCCCTCTCAGTAACTGACAGATCAAACAGACCCAAAAAATCAAAATATTTGAAGAACATTATCAACCAACTTGACTTAGCACTTATAGAATACTAAACCCAGTAACTGCAGAATACACATTCTTTTCAATTGCATATGGAACATTCATCAAGATGTCGGGCTGTAAAACAAGTCTCAGGAAATTCAAAGCATTGCATGCAGAGCATAATCTCTGACCATGATGGAAATAAATGAAAAATTATTAACAAAAGACATCTAGAATATTCTCCAAAGTCTGGAATTATGCCACATACTTGGAAATAATTTATGGGTCAAAGAAGAAGTCACAGCAAGAAATTAGAAAATGTTTCTAACAGAATAATAATAAAAACAATACATATTAAATTGTGTGGGATGCAGCTAAAGTAGTTGTTAGAAGGAAATTTACAGGTTTAAATGCTTATACAAAAAAGAAGTTTAACATCTATAATTTAAGCTTCTACCTTAAGAAGTTGAGAAAAGAAGAGCAAATTAAACCCAAAATAAGTGGAAGAAATAGTGAAGATAACAGCAGAAGTCAATGAAATGGAAAAAAACAATAGATAAAATTAACAAAACCAAATCTAGTTCTTTGAAAAGATTAATAAAACTGATAAACCCTAGCAAGATTGATCAAGGGAAAACAGAAAGAAGACTCAAATTATAGGGGAAATATCACTACAGAGCCTACAAACATTAAATGCACATTAACAGGGTATTATGAATAAGTTTATGCCAATACAATTTCACAACTCAGATCAAGTTCCTTAAAAAAAAAACTTAGTGAAGTCAACATAAGAAGAAATAGAAAATCTCAAAGGTTCTACTCTAGTCTATGAATGTAAAGTTTTATAGAAGAGAAACTTATTAAATCGGGGATCAAATTCACTAACACTTGCTAAAGTGAGATGTGATCACATAAAAAGACTTTAGGGAATTGTTGACTCTACCTAATTTTTACTTGACTCTACCTAAATTTTACTTGCAATCTACTGCAAGGAGTGAAGTTAGTGGACAGCTTTCAATCCAAGTCCTTGCTCTTCCTGGATAGCCCAGGCCAATGACAGAGCACAGCAAGGGTCCTAGGGCCTGATAGTTTCTGCCTGATGTGGGTCTATTCCAAACAGCAATCTTTGCTCAAGGACCCCCTGTTAGGTTGCCTGAGACTTTGTCAGATCTGCAAACTCTACCTGCTGAATCCTGCTTCCTCTCCCTTTTATCTTTCACAGGCATTACCTCCAATAAACCTCTTTCACTTATGTCTCAGAATGTACTTCTAAGGAGAACCAGCTGACACACATGCTGAGTTTAGAACTCAACCCTGTTTAAGATGTGGCTCCTCCAATGTATATAAAATGACTGACCCAATCATTTGCCTTTCTTTTTGCATCACTTAGGAAATGTATTTGAATGCTAGTTAAGAGAGACAAAATAACACTGACATGGGACTTCCCAGGCGGTCCAGTGGTTAAGACTCTGCTTCCACTGCAGGGGGCATGGGTTCAACCCCTGCTGGGAAATAAGATGCCTCATGCTGTGCGGCG
>NW_020185321.1:4105933-4111572 GCF_003031525.2 Neophocaena asiaeorientalis asiaeorientalis
GACAGTCCAATTGGTAAGGTGGCTTCACAGTGTCATAAAAGTCCCAGCCTTCTATCCTGCCAGACATGTGAATGAAGCCATCTTGGACCTGCTAGACCAGGCAAGTGGCCACCCAATGATCCCAGATGATGCTGCATGAAATAGAATTACTTAGTCATGCCTTGCTCTAAATATTATGAAATATAACAAAATGGTAATTGTTTTAAATTATTGAATTTTAGGGACTTCCCTGGTAGCGCAGTAATTGAGAGTCCACCTTCCAATGCAGGGGACGCAGGTTCGATCCCTTGTCAGGGAACTAGATCCCACATGCACACCACAACTAAGAGTTCACATGCCACAACTAAGGAGCACACATGCTGCAACTAAAGGAGCCAGTGAGCCGCAACTAAGGAGTCCGCCTGCTGCAACTAAGACCCGGCACAACCAAAATAAATAAATAAAATAAATAAATAAAGATATTAATAATAAATAAATAAATAATTGAATTTTAGGGTGGTTTGTTATACAGCAATAGATAACCAGACCACGTCTCCTAATACAGAAAGAAAAAATTAACATAAAATCTTATATCTAATACCTTGATACAATAGCATTTTGAAGTTATTACTTTCCTGCTTTATTTTCATATGCTGCCTGTTTTTTTCCTTTAAAAAAGTCTTTATACTCATACAATTTTGTATTTAGCTTTTTAACTTAAATATTCTCTTATGTATAACTGATTCACTTTACTGTACACCTAAAACTAACACAATATTGTAAATCAACTATACTGCAAATTAGGCGGGCTCTCAACCACTGCGCCACCAGGGAAGCCCTTGTTTTTCTTTTTCAATCAATTTGTTTATTTATTTATTTTGGCTGCGTTGGGTCTTTGTTTCTGCGCGAGGGCTTTCTCTGGTTGCGCAAGCGGGGGCTACTCTTTGTTGCGGTGCGCAGGCTTCCCTTATTGCAGAGCACAGGCTCTAGGCGTGCAGGCTTCAGTAGTTGTGGCGCACGGGCTTAGTTGCTCCGCGGCATGTGGTATCTTGCCAGACCAGGGCTCGAACCCGTGTCTCCTGCATTGGCAGGCAGATTCTTAACCACTGCGCCACTAGGGAAGCCCAATTTACTGGTTTTTAGAATCTTCGTAATGTAGTGTAACAATCACCACTATCTAATTCCAGACATTTTCATCACCTGAAAGAGAAATCCTGCACCCATTAGCAGTCACTCCTCATTCCTACTCCCAGCCATACCCCTCAGCCCCTGGTAACCACTAATCTACTAATCTATTCTGAACATTTCATATCAATGGAATCATACAATATGTGTCTTTCCTGGTGATTTCTTTCACTTAGCATAACATTATTAAGGTTCATCCATGTTGTAGCATGTACCAGTACTTCATTTCTTTTTATGGCTAAATAATATCCCATTCCATAGATATACTATATTTTGTTTATCCATTCATCAGTTAATGGATATTTGGGTTGTTTCCACTCTATTATAAATAATGCTGCTATAAACATCTATGCACAAGTTTTTTGTGGGGACATTATTTTCAATTATTGTGTGTATATACCTAGGAATGGAACAGTTGTGTAACATGGTAACTCTATGTTTGACTTTTTGAGGAACTGTCAAACTATTTTCCAGCCTGCACTATTTTACATTTTACATTCCCATCAGCAATGTATGAGGGTTCCAATTTTTCCACATCCTTACTAACACGTGTTCTTGACCATCTTTTTCATTACTAGCCATCCTAGTAGGTATGAAGTGGCATCTCACTGTGGTTTTGATTTGCATTTCCCTAATGATTAATGATGTTAAGCATCTTTTTTGGTGCTTCTTTGGCCATTTGTATATCTTCTTTGGAGAAAAGTCTATACAAATCCCTCACACATTTTTTTAATTTATTTTTTTTAATTGAAGTATAGCAGATTTACAATGTTGTGTTAATTTCTGCTGTACAGCAAAGTGGTTCAGCTATACATATATATATATACATTCTTTTTTATATTCTTTTCCATTATGGTTTACACATTTTTTAATTGGGCAACTTAATTTGTTTTTTAATTTAATGTTTTAATTTCTTTTAGTTTTAAGAATTCTTTATATCAATATATTCTTTATATATTCTGAATCTCTTATCAGATCTATGATTTGCAAATAGTCTCTCCCATTCTGTGAGTTGTCTCTTCACTTTCTTGATAATGTCCTTTGAAGCACAGAAGTTTTTAATTTTTATGAAATCTAAGTTAACTATTTTTTCTTTGGTTGTTTGAGCTTTTTGTGGCATAGCCAAGAAACTACTGCCTAATCCAGGTCAAGAAGATTTACCCCAATGTTTTTCTCTAAGAGCTTTATAATTTTAGCTCTTACATTTAGATCTTTGATCTATTCTGAGCTAATTTTTATCTATACTGTGAGGGTGACTTTGAATCTTGCCTGTCAAGAGGAGATGGAATAGAGAGTCTTTCATATCAAACAGGAGATGAAAGAATGGTTAGAAGTGGGAGAGTGATACATATGTTCTGATAAGCAATGAATTCAGTGTGGCCAGAGCCTAAGGCATGCAGAGAGTATGTTGGGAGTTACAGTGAATAACTGTGGCCACACCAAAAGACGGTGAGTGGCAGGAGTCTATTTCCCCCATATTCTCCATCAGCCACTCCCCAGCCTCACCAAGCAAACACAAATGTAAAAAAAAAAAACAGTGTACCAGCTAGAAACATAGCTTTGGACAAGCCTCCCATCCTTTTCATTTCCTCTTTCAACTTGATTGCCTCTCCTTAAGCCCTCCAATGTAGAAATTCTAGAGTTTCTATTGCTGAAAACATTCAATGGAGAAGTAGTTTTGTTTGTTTGTTTGTTTCTGTAGGCTACCAGAAATCACTGATGGTCTTAAGCAGGGGAGCAACACGAGATTTCGGTTTTCAGAAGCAATGGTAGTGAAAGTTGTCACCTTCTCAACCTTTTTCTAGCACCTAAGTTAGAGATTCACATGCATAATACACTATGGACTACCACACTGATCAGCTGCATTTATGCACAGTTCCTGGTGCCCTAGGGTGCAGGAAACTATGAATTGAAAAACATAAACTGGAATCACCAAGATTGGTGATTGATTACATGTAGCCAGATAAGGACTCTGGTTTCAAGACTGGACACCTGAGTGAGTCCTGGGGCCAGTGATAGGGCCAGGGAGCATGGATAAAGGGCAGGTTTATTTTGGGGATGGAGGGGAGTAGATGCAGATAATTTTGAACATGTTGAACTGGAAGTGCCTGAGGGACACCCAAGCAACTGCATCTAGTAAGTACGTAGTTAGTGCGACCCTGGAAATCAGGAGATCTGGCATGAAGATGTAAATTTGGGAATCAGCTTATATATGGAACAGCATGAGCTCACTGAAGAAGCATGAGAAGATAAGCTGGGTTCCAGGCCTGGAAGGGGGAGGAAAGAACAGAAATAAGAGTTCAACTCCCTGGCAGGGACTTTGTACTGAAGCAGGTATTTCACAGCCTTCCTTTGAAGCTATTGTGCGCCAGACCCAACACAGCCTCTAGTCTTCTCTCCTGCTTCCCTCTCTTTATTGCCAGGCTTCTCACCATTTGTTCACTCAGCTCACCAGACATCCTGCCTGTGCTCTGCCTTTATCCAACTTCATCCAATTTACTGAAAAGCTCCTCTGTTCCAGGCTTTGTACTAGGTTCTGATCATATAGCAGTGACCAAAGTCACATCCCTGTCTCAAAACGTTTACATTCTAGTGAAGGAGAAAGACACAAATAATTAGAGATATTGGAGGGAGATATGAAGAAAAAGCAAGCAGAGTAAGGGTATGTAAAGTGATGACGGTGGTATTATTTTAGCTTTTTTTTTTTTTGGCCACACCATGCGGCATATGGGATCATGCAGGATCTTAGTTCCACAGCCAGGGATCAAACCCGTGCCCCCTGCAGTGGAAGTGCAGAGTCTTAACCACTGGACCGCCACGGAAGTCCTAGGTGGTATTATTTTAAACAAAACAGTAAGGAAAGTCATCTCTAGAGGTTACACTTGAGTAGAGATCTGAATAAAGTGGGGAAGTTCTGGGTGAAAAAGGAGTAGCTAGAACAGAATGGTAAAGTGAGGTAACAAGGGACTAAATCATGTACGTCCTTATAGGCCAAAGTAAGGAGTCTGGCTTTCATTTTGTGTGATATGAGATCACTGGGGAGAGGAGTATTGAATAGAGGAGGGATATGATCTGACTTAGATTTTTCAACAAGATCCCTCTGGCTGCTGTGTTGAGAATAAACTATTGGGGACATGGGCAAAGGTAGAAGGACCTTTTAGGAGGCTACTGCAATAATTCTGACCAGAGTAAGGGTGGCTTATTGTAGGGTAGGGGTGAAGATGGTGAGAAGTGCTCAGATTCAGGATATATTCTATATGTGAAATGAACATGATTTTGCAGTCAGAACAGATGTGGGCGTGAACAGTTGAGTGGAAAGGTTGGGTTTACAGGGGAAATCGGGATTATGGCTTCGGACACACAAAGTTGCCAATCAGACATTCAACTGGAGATGCTGATGCTGAAGAGGCTGTGGACGTCCCCTGCCGTATAAGTAAACATAAGGATTTTACAGCTATCAAGCCGTCAGTCACAGTAGCCACCCCCAACTGTGCACCCTGAGGGGGTTCAGGACGGAGAAAAACAGTTTACTAACCTTAGATAGTTAAGGTGCATATCAAAAGAATGATTTCAATGAGCCCAGACTCTTACATCTTCCCGCACATAGAAAAGTGGTAAATTCATTAACTTGAGATGTCTGGTTTTTCTTCAGTTAAGAGTAATCTTTTGATGTTAGGCTACCTGGGTTGCTATTTTGTTTTCGTTTTTTCAAAAACTCCTATATATCCTGGCTCCTCCCTTACCTCTTCCCAGTAGGCCCTCAGAGCTATCTCAGAGGCTGTCTCCAAGCTTAAATCCTCAGCAAAATCCCGAAATAAAACACAATTCTCAACCTTTAGGTTGTGCTTTTTTTTTTTTTAGTTAACAAGGCTATGGCTTATATGAATCCAGAGTTCACAGGACTGAACAAAATTGCAGACAAACACTTGGGATTGGTCTGTGTGCAACGGCATTGAAAGCAATGAGCCTGGATGAGGCAATCTGAAAGTGCTGGACAGAATCCCACCTCCAGGAGCAGCGAAGGGGAGAAGAGGGGAGACTCGCTGGATAACATGCTGTAATGGGGCCATGAGGGTTCCACGAGGGGCGCAGCTGCCTCAAAGACGAAGTGCCTGGGTCTTAAAGGGGCTCACCAGGAACTTGGAGGCGGGTTGGAAACTTTCCAGGTAGAGGGATCCTCTTTTGCAATGACACCGGACTCAGGACAAGATACAATGGGTCTGGAAATGGCGGAGGCCGCAGCTGAGGTCAAGAGGATCGCGCGCGCCGCCACTCCAGCCCACAGTGTCCTCGCGTCTCGAGGAACTTGGCCTCTCCGTGAATCTCCTCTCAGGCCGCGCCGGCACGGTGCCCACAGACCAGATCAAGCGGCGAAGCTAGAATTACTGAGGCTGCCGAGGCGTCCGAAGCCGCCCACAGCCGGCCGAGTCTCGCGAGAGCGCGGCCTCCCCGGCCCAGCATGCCTCGCGCCGCCG
>NW_020185321.1:4112118-4136530 GCF_003031525.2 Neophocaena asiaeorientalis asiaeorientalis
CGTGCTGAGCGGCCACAGCGGCGCGGGATCTGCCTCTCTGCGAGCGGCCGGGAGCGGCGGCGGCGGCGGCGCCATGAGCGGGGGCACCCCTTACATCGGCAGCAAGATCAGCCTTATCTCCAAGGCGGAGATCCGCTACGAGGGCATCCTCTACACTATCGACACCGAGAACTCTACCGTAGCTCTCGCCAAAGGTACGCCGGGGCGGGCCTCTGGGTGTGGAGCCGGGCCGGGCGCTCGGGGTTGCGCCCGGCTCTCGGCCCGCGACCTCCTCGCTCCCTCCCTACTCCCTCCGCCGTCCTCCCGAGCGGGGCCGCCCCCTTCCCTCCTTCCGGGCCCAGGCGTCGCGGGCTGGGCCGGGCCGCGGCCTTCCCCGGGCTCCCAGGCTTCTGCCCCAAGGTCCGCGCCTTCAATCCGGGGACTAAGGACCGGGAGCTGGGCGGGCACGGCGGCCCTGAAGTCCGAGGACGGGCCGAAGAACACGGAGGTACGCGTCTTCCAACTCCGAAATTCGGTCTTAGCATCAAACAAAGCCTGAGTAGTCAAAGAATTTTTCCGCCTAGTCTTAAAGTGCTGATTTGTTGATTCTCCGGCACCCATTTTCTCGCGTTCTTAATTTCAATTCGCTGCATATCCCTCAGGTGAACTGTGTAAGTGATGTGCCCAAACTTTGGATTTCCTCTGCGACGCAGACGGTCTCGAAATGCCATTGGTACCATGGAGCAGATCACATCCCACTTGTCTTCTGTGTGGTATTTACCTGTTAGACCGGAATCCTTCTCCAAACCTGTTGTGCAACCATCTCTTTAAAAGTGTTTGCTGCTCTCGTTTCGGCCTTGTTTCTGGAAGCCCGGAGGGAAGAAGTGTTTAAGCTTTTTCCGGGACCCTTGTTCACAAGGCAGATCTGAGTGGTCAGTGGGCGCTGACCGACCCCCATGCAGGCTCCCTGGGACAGAGTTCTGGGGTCGGGGAGGAAGTTGTTCTCCCCCAAATATTTAGCATCGCCACAGTCTTGTGGGTTTTGTTTCCGTTTACACGTCTGGGCTTTAGCTCCGCCGGGAAACCAGGAAGAAAATAAACTTTAGCTCCTGATCTTGAAAGAAACCTCACAAGTTTTTGGAACACTTAGGAGAGGGAAGCAAGATAACTAAGGTATTGATAATTTTCGCAGCACATGGTAGAGTTATAGAATGAATAGCATGGTAAGGAGAGAGGTACGGCGATAGGAAAAAAATTTTCTAAATCTATTTTTTTAAAAAAGATTAATCTTTGACCCAGGAGAGTCATTTCGCGGTATCACGCAAGTATTTAGTGACATTTTTTTTGGATTCTCTGGTACATCCTTTTTAATAGCACTCGTGTTGGGACAAATCTTATATCTGAGTAGGGAGCCTTAAATTATTTTATCTTAATTTCCTTTCCTCTCCCCTCCCACCGACCCCCCCGCGTGCATATTTAGCTGTATAATGTTTTAATTTTTATGATTTTGTGAAATTGTGAAAAAGGTCCTCTAAAGTTCTTGGTGAGAGCCACATACAAGCTGAAAACAGTATTTCTCTTTAAAGTGGTTTAATAGCTTTTTAAAAAGGCATTGTTTTACCTAATCTGAATTTTAAGGTGTCTTGCCAGTTCCTTCACTCCTCACAAAGAAAAAATCTGTACATTGTAAAGATTTCTAATGTATTCATTTCAGTCTTTTAAAAAAATCTGTATACTCTTTTATGCAAGAACCTAAAAAGTCTGTATTTTAGTAACGATCCACATTTTTACAAATTATCCTTTCAACAGCTTCTAGGGTCAGTGAACATTTTGTTAGTCTGTAATAGTTAAAATCATATGTAAAACATAATTTGTCTTTTTTATCATGACTTGATAAATATGTTATATAAGTACAGCAATGAAAAGATTTTTTTTAATCATTGAATTTATGTCTCTACTTATGGCTTTGATATTTAACCCCACATACATAATATATTCTTTTTTCTTAAGAAATATGAGTTATTTAATGTGTAACAGAGGTTTGGGAATTTGTGTTTGCAAAAAATTGGAGTTATCAAATCTTGATATTATTCTACCTAGCGGTATCTAATCTAAAACTACTTTATAACTGTCCAGTCAACAACCGGACACTTATTTCAAATTTCAAAATTAGAAGTGGGGTGTTTGGTCTTAAAATTTTAGAATTTACATGACTTGTTGAGTAATTTGATATCTGAAATTCCACCTTTTTCAAAATTTGGATGAAGAGTGGCAGTATAACAGATTGAAGCCAGAAGTTTATTCATGGATTTTAGAATACTGTATGTTTAGAATACAGTGTGTATTTGGATTTAGAGATCCTTGTTAACTCTTTTTAAACTATGGAGTGAGTTAATCTCTTTAACATTCTTAGAATTCTTTTTAGGATGTTAATTTTTTTCCCCTCTAGGGAGCTGTTTTTTTTTTTTTTTTCTTATTGTGAAATATAACCACACATGTTGAAAAGATAAGTAGATAAACAAAGATCTTTAAACAAAGATCCTTGTAACTACCATCCAGGGTAAGACAGGCATTGCCAACATCCCACAAGCCTTCCACCCCCTGCATCTTCCCATCAACTACTACCCTCTTAAGCTAGATATAAATGTTATTCTGACATTCATAGTTTTATCACTTAAGTTTACATCTCTGAATGATAGAGTTTTGTCCGTGTTTGAACTTTATATAAATGGAATCATCTTGTATATATTTATTTTGGCTTTTGTTGGGAGATAGTATTCCTTCATGCATATGATATGTTTATTAATGCAGTTGTTTTGGATATTCTGCAGTTGTTTAAATTGTTTACAGTTTTTGGCAATTATGAACAATGCCTTTGTGAACATTTGTGTTTGAGTTTACTGATGCATGTTTACATAATTTTCTTTATGGTGTATACTTTGAATTGCAGGATCATGGGGATTGTGTGTCTTTATTAGATAATGACAAACAGTTTTCCAAAGTAGTTGTTTACTAGTTTTTATTTCAGTTATTAGTACAGTATATGAAAGTTATAGTTGTTCCACATCCTTCAACAATAATGTTTAGTATAAGGTATTTTATGTTTTAGTTCTGTCCAATCTGGTGGGTATGTATTTGTACCTGGTTTTAATCTCCCTGATTACTAATGAGGTGAACACCTTTTCATATCTTGGTCATTTGGATTTCATCTTTTCGTGAAGTGCCTTTGAAATCTTTTGCCCATTTTCCTATTGAATTGCATGTTTTTTTCTAGAGTTCAATATTTAGAATATGAATCCTTTGCTGGATGTATCTGTTACAAGTATCTTTTCCCATTTAATGGTTTCTTTTGGTGAATAGAAGTTCTTTTAATGTAGACTTGTTTATCACTCTTTTCCATTATGGCTAGTGTTTCTTTTCCTTTTTTTTTTAAGGAGTTTTTCCCTATCCCAAGTCATGGAGTTACTTTGATTATCTTTTCAAAACTTTTTTATTTTGCCTTTTCGCATTTAGGTCTATAATACGCCTGTAATTAATTTTGTATATGTTGTGAGGTATTTAAATCTTTAAATTTAGTAAGGGCATCACTTGGCTTATGTGATCCAGATTATAATTTAGATTCTTTACTTGGATGTTACTTACAATTTAAATCCATCTGGAACTATAAAATAGTCCTGAAATTTTGGACTATTTCTGTTTGATGTAGTATGTAATTAGGGTGACCATATGGCCTGGTTTGCCCTCGTGGAAAGTCCTTGTTTGTGCCTGTTATTCTGGCATAATCGTTAAAACATCCCTTTTCTCTCTTGAAAATGTTGCAGTTTGGATAATAAGTTGTATGGTCACACTGTATATAATCAAAAGCCCAATCCCAGAGGTACTGCTGAATGGGTGATGTCTTTTATTTTCTGCTAGAGATTTCACTGACAAGCTCTAGTTCTATAAAGTGAACTTGAGGTAAGTTTGATGAACTCTAATACTCAGTCTTCTGAATCAATGTCAGGAAGTTTTAAAGGCAACTAGGAAGACTTTAATGTAGGTCTAAGTATGTTAGTAGATAGCCTGGGCTGTAGTTTGTTTCTTATAGTCTTTGTCATAGCTCTGCATTTTTTTTCTTCCTAATACTGATCATGACCTACACATAATCATCTTTGTTTATTTGCATGTGTTTATTGTCTCCACCTTCACTCCCCACGTAGAGTCTGAGCTCCTGGGATGAACGAATATTTATTAAATGAATGAATAAATGGAAGTTAATTAGCATTTTAGTTTATTAATCTTATAGAAGTCTCTTGGGGATATCTCCAAATTCCATGTTCACAATTGTCTCTCTTTAAAATTAAAATACATAGGTATGTTCCCTCCCCCAACAGTAAGAAATTTTGGAGAATAGGGATATAAGAGGAAAAAATCTTATGACATGATTTAAATGACATTGTTGGGGAGACAGAGTTTCACCTTATGACTCAAGCTCAATTATAGTTTTCATTTAAAATGTAAGAGAAGCATCAGTTCAGGACGTTTGAGGGAATTGCAAAGTGATGACATGCATCAATAGTTTGTGGGATACTTCCAATTGTATTTGCACCTGTGTTTGTGAATATGACGCCCAGACACATACTAGATCCTGGATACTAAGAGATTTCGCACAGAATGGAAGCTTCGTGAAGGCAGAGAGTTTTGTCTCATTCATTGCTCTATCCTCAGTACCTGGAATAGTGCCTGGCACATAGCAGACCCTTGGTAAATATTTGAATAAATGAAAAGGATACTTGTAGTTATTGAAGGTTTCTAATTATGGGAATCTCAAAGTTGGAGGAAGTTTACATTTCCTATAAGCGTTATATATGTAGATTTTAAAAGTATTTAAATAAAATTAAATGAAATTCTTATGTAACATATATTTAGTTAGCTGTACCTGGATAATATACCCCTCAAGTGAAAACCAGGTTGCCACTGAATTAGGAAAAGAGACTTTGTGAAGAAGAATGATTATATAAGCCAGCTGCTTTTAAAATGATTTGTTTTTAAAATCAAGTGACTGGTGGAGGAATATAAAAGTGGGTAAATTGGTAATGGGTTATTTCCTTACTCATCTGCTAAGTCTTGCCCATTGGCATAGCTTACCTACTTCTTGACTGTTGATTAGCCACATAGTCATAAACTTCAGAGAGTGGGAGAGTTTTGTATGATGGATGAAATGCCTGTGAAGTGCTTTATTGATTTCTTGCATTCTCGCATGAGTTGGGGATCCAAATCTAGCAATTCACAAAATCGCTACCTAGAACAGCAAAGATCCAGTGAAACTTAATGCTGCAATTTCTTTTGGTCGCCCTATTTAGTGGGGTTGCCAGAACTTGGAGCCTTGGAAACAGTTTGTTGTTGTTGCATACATAGTCCGCAGAAATTCTTGGTAATTCTGGGAGTCTCGGGTCAAGTGCCAAAAACTAACTGTACATTTTCCAGTGGAGTAAAATAAGCCATGACTTTCTGAATCAGAAGTAAAGAAAACAATGTAAAGCCTGAAGAAAATAATAGTAGAAGGAAGGAAATATTAAGAGTAAAGAGATCTTACCTGTGCATGACACATAGCAAGAATTTTATATTTAACTCAGTGCCAAAGTAATAATAGCAGTAACTGTAGATAGTTTAACTTAAATTTATTACTCCATGATAGAAGGCGTTTTCTATAGAAACAATTTACTGTTTATTTTCTCTATGATGCTTTAAAGTAATACTTCAGTTAGCCATTTTAAAAACTGGATATCCTTGAAGTAAGTTTTTTTAATGGATAAAGTGTGAGTTAGTCTGTAAAATATTTTATTCACAAGGATTTTATTCTAGTTTTGTGAGGTGTTTGTTTCTGAAAGAAAATGTGACCCAAAAAGCCAGTTGGAATACTTAGTAGCTCTTTGATCTTGGACAAGTAATTTAACGTTAGCTTTAACTTCATCTTTTAAATAAGGATAATAACGCCCATCTTTCAGAGTCATTCTCAGAATTAAATGGGATAATATCAAAAGTTAACTGTTGGGCTTCCCTGCTGGCGCAGTGGTTGAGAGTCCACCTGCTGATGCAGGGGACACGGGTTCGTGACCCGGTCCAGGAAGATCCCACATGCTGCGGAGCGGCTGGGCCCATGAGCCATGGCCGCTGAGCCTGCACGTCCGGAGCCTCTGCTCCGCAATGGGAGAGGCCACAGCAGTGAGAGGCCCGCATACCACACACACACAAAAAAAGTTAACTGTTTTATTGTAGGTGCTTAACAGAGAGTAGCTATCTTAGTGTTATTTCCAACCACTGTCTCCATCTTTGTCTAGGCACCCCAACTCCATCAGTCATTCAGATCTATTGTAGTCTATAGTCTGTTGATCTTACTACCTTTCACTGCCCCACACTCCCCTTATAACTTTACTTCCTGCTTTAATTCCACAAGGAGTTGTTACAGTCAGTACAGAGCATATACTGTCAATCCCCCTTTCCCTCTCCCACTTTCTTGTACAAGTGTCAACACAGACATGCTGGCCAATTTCACTGTACATTTATGTTCACTAAGCCCAGCGGTCATGGCTACTTCCCATATATATATACTGTATTTCCATAGTCCATTCGTTCCATTTTTCTGCATGACTATTCCATTCCTTGTTTTCCTTAGACTTCCACCACCTCTTCCCCCATCTTCACTTTCAGCCTGTGAACGTTGCTTCCTATTTAATTGAGAAGAGAACAGCAAACAGAAGAGAATTTTTATCAACTCATCCCACATGTACCTAGTTACCTGCATCTGCCCCAAACCTGTCCTTTTCTCTGGTCAATATAGATAAACTGTTCTCTCTAAGGCCACCCTTCCACTTGTGCAAGATTTCATCCCTTCTTGATGATTCAAGGACATTGCTCTAGCAGTTCTCTACTCTCTCTCTCCTATGTATTCAGTTTTTCTTTCTCTACCAGATCCTTCCTGTCTACTCACAGATATGCTGTTATTTCACCCATCTTAAAAACAGCAACAACAAAAAAGCACTACTACTCTTAATGCAGTTCTTCTTTGTTATCTACTGCCCCATTTCTCCCCTTCCCTTTGCACCAGAACTCCTTGAAGGAGTTGTCTACATTAAGGTTACCGAAGACTTCCATGTTGCTAAATTCAGTGGTTGGTTCCTATTCTCAGTCTACTTGACTGATCAGCAATATATGGCACAATTGATCTCTTCTTGTAACAGTTTTTTCACTTGATATCATCCTAGTTTTCTCTAATACCTCACTGGTTGCATCTCAGTCTCCTTTGCTGATTCTTCAACTCCTAAACCTCCAAATGTTGGAGCATGCCAGGGCTTAGTTCGTAACTTCACTCTCTTGTTCTCTCTCTCCTCTCTTTTTTCTTTTCTGTTGTTTACAAATTATTTCCTTATTTTATCATCTGCACTCTTCTCTTGATGACTCTTCTCTTCATGACTTCAAATACTATCTATAGATTACTGTTATTTCCAACCTGTACCCCTCCTCTGAACTCCTGACTTGTATATCCATCTGCCTCCTTAACATCTCCACCTGGAAGGATGTCTACTAGGCATCTCCCATTCAGCATGTCCCAAACCTGTTTCTCCATCTAATCGAATGACAACTTATTCTTTTAGTTGGTAAGATCAAAAACCTTTGAGTCATCCTTAATTTCTCTGCCTCTCACAGCTCATACGTGTTTCTGATCCTGTCAGCTCTAATTTCAAAATATATGCAGAATTTTACTTCTTACGACCTCTACTGCTTTACTCTGTTCCATTATCTCTCACCAGTCTATTCAGAGACATTCAGGGATTCCTGTTTCTTGTTTACAAGTTGACCTCTTAGTTGACTCTCTTTTTCCCCTAGTATTGCAGGGCAGGGGTGGGGGGATGTGTGGGTGGAAAATTTTCTTAGTGAACCTATCTTTTTGTTGATTACTTGGTTGGCTGGCTATATTGTTACAAATTCAGAATTTTTTTTCTATGATACTTTGAAGTTATTGGAATGTTGTTCTCACATGCTGGTGTTGCTGATACCAGTCTGATTCTCAGTCACTTTTCTCTCTGGAAGCTTTATTCTTGAGTTAAGAAATGTTGCCACACTGGCATGTTTTTCTCCTGAGTGATTCTCTGGATCTTGTAAATCTTGAAAAAAAATCTTTTTTTTTTTTTAATTGGGGTATAGTTGTTTTACAATGCTGTGTTAGTTTCTACTGTACAGCGAAGTGGAGTTCAGCAGGTTCTTATTAGTATATCTAATAAGAATAAGTATACAGCAGGTTCTTATTAGTTATCTATTTTATACATATTAGTGTATGTATGTCAATCCCAATCTCCCAATTTATCCCACCCCTCCAACTGCCGCTTTTCCCCCTTGGTGTCCATACATTTGTTCTCTACATCTGTGTCTCTATTTCTGCCTTGCAAACCGGTTCATCTGTACCATAATAAATTTACTGTAACCTAATAAATTTACTCTCTCTGTCTGACTCTCAGATTGGTTTCTCTTCCACCCCAGTGTTTTTTGTTTTGTTTTTTAATTCCTATTGGATACATTTATTTTTAATTAATTTGCTCTTAGAAATATTTTTATATCTCTGTCTGTGGGTTATGTGTTTGGAAGATTAAAATAGAAAAACCAACCACAAGGAAGAATGCCCAACAGAGCAAGCTTAGAGAGTCAAGATTAAATTTAGACTGCAGATTGGACATGCTTCTACTTTTTCTTCCTGTTTATAAGTCCTACTAAAACTACATGAGAAGGCCTTTTTTTAAAGACATAAACCCATAAAGGACAAAGTAGATTTGGAAAGGAGACAACAGCCACAAAATTTTGGAGGCTGAAAACAAATGGATGAGTTTAAATGTCTTCTTAGCAGTATTTAGAAAGCTGCAGACTAAGTAGGCAGTGGGTAAAGCCACGAAGTAAACCTGATTTGCACCCAAACTCCTAAAAGTCTCAGGAATTGGCATCATTATGTGCAATGGAAACAAGGACTATAGTAATTAGGTAAGATAGCGGTAAAAACTGGAAGATTAACTTGAAATTTGTTTCAACAGTGGTCAGATTTCCAAAGCCCCTTTTGCATTTTACACAACTGGATAGCCATTCCTTTCCAACCCTGGTGCTCTCTGGTGAGGGTAAACTAGAGGTTCTGGAGAAACCTTAGCACGTATGGGAGCAGAGTTAGCTACCACACTAAAGACAGCATGGAGCACATGGGGCATAAGGGAAGCTTGTATCTGCCTGGTGCTTATTATATCCATTCAAGAGAATTACTGAGCGCCTACTATGACTATATGTTAAACACTATGCTAGGTGCTAGTAAACAAAAGAGAGCAACAGAGACAAGGTTCTTGAGGACCCAACAGCTAAGTTAGGGCCTGACAGATAGTCACAATTAGCCAAATGAAGAGGATATCTAGGAAGAAGTGTCCAATCCTTGGTCACAGGGAGTTTGCAGTCAGAGAAGTGAACAGAGACAACTACAACACAAAGTCCAAGACTTATCCTTACCCACAACACCTTGCAACTCACCTAAGGTAGGACCACACTAGTTGTCATTTAGGTCTTCAGATCAGTCAAGTTCCTTCAGATTTGTGGCCTTTTCACAAGGTTCTCTTGACTGGAATGTTCTTCCTTCTTACATGACTGTTGAAGAAATGGAACAAAGCAACATTGATAATGAAATCACAAACGAAAGAGAAGGCCTGACTGCTCTGGGAGGCTCAAGTCCCAAGGAAAATGTGTCAGATGACAGATTCAAGCACTCCCTTCCCTTTTATTTTGCTTCCACTGCTACATTTATCTTTGTTTATTCCGTTTGTCATTTGAATGACATGCGAACGAGTCTGAGTTTTCTTGGTGGATTGTAAGGAGCCACGGAAAGTTTCTGGCCAATAAAGTGATGTGTCAGAGTCCAGGTTTAGGAAGTTTATGCTGACAGCATTGTGCAAAAATTGAGGGTGAGGGACAATATGAGCAGAAAATATTGAGTTCAGTTGGAATATTTTAAGAGTTTGGGAAAGAAGAAATACAGACCTAAACTAGTTAAAATAGAGAAGAAAGAGCAGATGCATGAGAAATTAGGAGAATGGGTTGGCCTTTAAAGAATTGAACAAGGAACAGGGAGGAATCGAATGATGGTACCTATAATGGTTCCTATTGACCAAAATTGGGAATGGATCAGGAGGGAATCAGGTTTATACTCCTAGATTCTGCTGCAGTATCACCACCCCTGCAAAGCCTTCCTTGATTACCCTAGTCAGGAAGTGTTCATTGCATCTTCTGTGTTCGTGTTTTACCTTCTATTTTCTTTTTGTGCTTATCAAGCTTTTCTTATTTTTCATTACTAGACCTCAGCATCTTTCCCCCCCTTGTGTCCCTTGTGCATAGCAAATTAACTGTTGATCACATAAAGAATTATTATTTCTGAAAATTCTCCTCGGTCAGAAAATGTGTGGTTGAACTTGACATTTAATAGGAAAAGACAGTATGATAAATTAAGACAGTACTGAGAATATTTTATTCTCTCAGATTAGTAATAATAAGTATAAACAAATTTTCTTTTGCCATCCTGTGCTTTATAGAAATGTTTCAGGATCTACAATTTCAAAGAGGTCCTTATTTATGTGTTTTGCATTATTACTTGTTTTGCATCACCATCTAAAATTTCAAATTGCTTTCTGGTTTTACAATTCTCTCTTCATGGCACTCTTTCTAAATTCTTATTCTCACTAGTCGTTATTCCCTTAAGCTCAGTCTGAAATTCTCATGGTTGAGCAAAGATATGTCTGAGTAAACCTGCATGTATTAGTAATCCAACAGGAGGAAGCAAGTGAAGTTGCAAGTAAGACTGAGCAAGGTCTCAAACCTATAATCGTGGAAGATGACATTGGGTTAAAAGAAATGTATGGGTCTTACTTCCCCCAAGACTGCAAGGAAGAGGGGAGAAGATGAGTGAAGATAATGAAATGTATTAATGAAAAAGGACCATTTGGAGTCTTTTTAGTCAAACAGGAGTTTACTTTTAGAATTGAGTGATAAGGAGTTGGTTTTAAGAATATGTTTGAAAAGGTGAGAGGAAAGTCATCTGGGCTGTGAACTCTGTTATCTTAGAGTCGCCAGTGACTGGCATGCAACAGCGCTGAGGAGATTGAGAATATTGCGGAGAGGTCAGTAGTAATGTCTCTCTCTATTAGGGATGACAAGTATATAGTGGGTACAGGAAGAGATTACAGAGGCTGGGGACAGATGTTTTTATTCAGCGCAGTAATATTCCCTAATAGAAGGAAAGTAGTGTGAAGAATGGACCAAAGGAGAAAGTGCAGGTGTGCAGAAAGCGGAGGTTTGTGGTGACAGGCTGTGGTGTGATTCAAAGTCCAGGCCTGTGGAATCTTATTTTTTAAAGCTCCCCGCCCAAGTAAAAAAAATCCAGAGCCTGCTTACTACTGTCCTGCTGTCAGGGTCTGTGCAGGGTGGTACGTTGTAGAAGAGATAGCTTGATGGGTGAAGATCTTTTAATATTTAAATAATTAAACCTTGTATTAAACCCTTATATAACAGCTACTCCAAATATATAGTATCTCAAATAGTTTCAGCAAAAGTTTATATATGATATTGGATTTGCACCAAGCACTGTACTTAAGGATAAATATCAGAAGGAGAAAAAAAATACCAAGTGCAGCTTTTAAATCCATGTGCTGTTTTTTCTGTTTGCCCATCCTCTTGATGTCCAGCTATTTCTTTTTGCTGTAAATAGTCATTTTCCCATTTTATTCTAAGTAGATTTATTGTGTAACTTAATTCAATTCCTTTGGTATTAAACAATGCTCAGCAATTTTGGAAATAGCTTATTTAGTAGCTTTTTCCACTCTGGAATTTATTCAAGAAATATTCAAAATCAAAACTACCATGAGGTATCACCTCACACCAGTCAGAACGGCCATCATCAAAAAATCTACAAACAATAAATGCTGGAGAGGGTGTGGAGAACAGGGAACCCTCCTGCACTGTTGGTGGGAATGTAAATTGATACAGCCACTATGGAGAACAGTATGGAGGTTCCTTAAACTAATAATAGAACTACCATACAAACCAGCAATCCCAGTACCGAGCATATACCCTGAGAAAACCATAATTCAAAAAGAGTCATGTACAACAATGTTCATTGCAGCTCTATTTACAATAGCCAGGACATGGAAGCAACCTAAGTGTCCATCGACAGATGAATGACTAAAGAAGATGTGGCACATATATACAATGGAATATTACTCAGCCACAAAAAGAAACAAAATTGAGTTATTTGTAGTGAGGTGGATGGACCTAGAGTCTGTCCTACAGAGTGAAGTAAGTCAGAAAGAGAAAAACAAATACCGTATGCTAACACATATATATGGAATCTAAAAAAAAAAAAAGTTATGAAGAACATAGGGGCAGGAAATAAAGACGCAGACATAGAGAATGGACTTGAGGACACAGGGAGGGGGAAGGGTAAGCTGGGAGGAAGTGAGAGAGTGTCATTGACATATATACACTACCAAATGTAAAATAGATAGCTAGTGGGAAGCAGCCGCATAGCACAGGGAGATCAGCTAGGTGCTTTGTGTCCACCTAGAGGGGTGGGATAGGGAGGGAGACGCAAGAGGGAGATTTGGGAATATATGTACACATATAGCTGATTCACTTTGTTATACAGCAGAAACTAACACACCGTTGTAAAGCAATTATACTCCAATAAAGATGTTTAAAAAAAAAAAAGAAATATTCAAATGTCAGCAATATGTAGGGCACTGTGTTAGTTACTGTGGTAGTTACAAAGATACAGATCTTTGTCCTGAAGATCTTTCACTTTTAGAAGAGGTAGGTATATCCAATGGTAGAATACTGTGTGATTTTTAGAGGAAGAATGTGTTACTTCCATCTGGGAATATCACTGGTGGAGTTGTGTGATGGCTAGTGTTGTGTCAATTTGGCTGGGCCACAGTGCCCAGATATTTGGTCGGATATTCTGGACCTTTCTGAAGGTGTTTTTTTAAACCAGATTAATATTTAAATTACTGGACTTTAAAGCATATTTACTCTCCATGATGTGGGACGTGGGTGGGCCTCATCCAGTCAAGTTGAAAGCCTTAATAGAACAAAGACTGACCTCCTCTGAGCAAGAAGGAATTCTGCCAGCAGACCACCTTTGGACTCAAACACAACTCTTCTCCATGTCTCCAGCCTGCTGGCCTACTCTGCACATTTGGGATTTTCACATGAGCCCAGTTTCTTAAAATAAATCTCTCTGTGTCTGTGTGTGTATACGTGCATCCTGTTGGTTCTGTTTCTCTGGAGAACCATGATGAATACAAGTAGTATCCAAGCTGAAATTTAGGATAGGTCAGATGTGGGGAGGAGTTTTGGTAGAGGATGGAAAACCTGCTCCGTCTATGGAGAATAATGAGCTTGGTTGGAACTTAAGTTTGGGTAAGTGTCTGGGACCAGGTCTTATAACTGATACTTGACAGGAGTTTTAACTTTAATACTACATCATGGGGATTCCCTGGTGGTGCAGTGGTTAAGAATCCGCGTGCCAATGCAGGGAACACGGGTTCGAGCCCTGATCTGGGGAGATCGCACATGCCGCGGAGCAACTAAGCCCATGTGCCACAGCTGCTGAGCGTGCACTCTAGAGCCTGTGAGCCACAACTACTGAAGCCCATGTGCCTAGAGCCCGTGCTCTGCAACAAGAGAAGCCACCGCAGTGAGAAGCCCATGCACTGCAACAAAGAGTAGCCCCTGCTCACCGCAACTAGAGAAAGCCTGCGCGCAGCAATGAAGACCTAACGCAGCCAAAAATAAATTAATTAATTAAAAAATAATATATATTTTTTAAAACTACACTATAAATGTTATTCTAGATTTCCATTTGAACTTAGCCTTAGTTTCACAACTAACTTTTGGACATTTCTTGAATAATTCAAACTTTTGTTTATTGCTCTCCCATTTTAGTATTCAACAGACTTATTTTTCTTCTTCATCAGTCAGTATTAGAGCCTAATTTATAATTTTTAGTTTGTGTCCAAAAGTTAAGCCTTGGGACTTCCCTGGTGGTCCAGTGGTTAAGACTGCACCTTCCATTGCAGGGGGTGCAGGTTCAATCCTTGGTCAGGGAGCTAAGATCCCACATGCCTCAGGGGGGCTGAAAACCCAAAACATAAAGCAGAAGCAATATTGTAACAAATTCAGTAAAGACTTAAAAAAAAAAAAAGTTAAGGCTTTTGGAAAATATTAATGTTATTTTGAGGATGGTAACCATACTTAACTATGGACATATTTATCATTTAAACTTAGAAAGCTTTGGTATTTTATAATGGACGTATTGTATTGGGAATTTGGTCACTATAGCTCTTCCCTGTAGTCATGTACTATGACTATGGGTATGGGTGTTAATATACTGTTAACCAGGTTTGACAATGTGATATTTGAGCTTGCCTTGATTTAGAGATAGAGATATTTTAGATAAATGATTTTGCCAGAACTTTGACCCTATCTCTTTTTTTAAAAAAGAGTATCATGGTATACATTTTTATTAATAAATCTTTGCTATTTGTAGCCAGAGTGGGGAATTGATTATATTCTTTTAAGACTAATAGAAAAAAAAAAAGTATTTTCCCTACTTCCCCCTCTTTTGAACACTGGCCTAAAATTTGGGCTTTTCTAGTTTGGGGAATAAGAAAAACTAGAATACTTATTAAAGCAAGGTAACAACATGATGAAGTTGAGAATATAGAGGACAACCACACCTAGTTTTAACATTCTCATCCAACTATTATTATCATTTTGTGTATTCTCTTACCAGCTATATTTGTAGGGATGTGTGTGTGTGTGTGGTTTTTTGTTTTTGTTTTGTCACACCGTGTGGCATGTGGGATCTTAGTTTCCGTACCAGGAAGACCAGGGCTTGAACCTGTGCCCCCTGCAGTGGAAGTGCAGAGTCTTAACTACTGGACTGCCAGTGAAGTCCCTGTGTATGTTATTGATGTGAAATTCATATAACATACAATTAACCATTATAAAGTGTATGATTCAGTGGCATTTAGTTTAGTCACAGTGTTGTGTAACCGCTACCTCTCCTTAATTTCAAAACTTTTTCATCACCTTGGGAAAATACCCCTTATCCATTAAGTAATTCCCTCCCCATTTCCCCGCCTTTCCTCAATAACCACTAATCTGCTTTCTGTCTCTCTGGCTTTTCCTATTCTGGATATATTATATAAAAGGGATTGTATAATAGGTGACTTTTGTGTCTGTCTTCTTTCACTTAGCATAATGCTTTGGAGCTTCTTTCTAGCTGTAACATGTATCAGCATTTTGTTTTTTGGGTTTTTTTTTTTTTTTTTGCGGTACACAGGCCTCTCACTGCTGTGGCCTCTCCTGCTGCGGAGCACAGGCTCTGGACGCGCAGGCTCTGCGGCCATGGCTCACGGGCCCAGCCGCCCCGCGGCATGTGGGATCCTCCCGGACCGGGGCACGAACCCGTGTCCCTGTGTCCCCTGCATCAGCAGGCGTACTCCCAACCACTGCACCACCATCCCTGTATCAGCATTTTGTTCCTTTTTATGGCTGGATAATACTCGTTTGTGTGTGTGTGTGTAAAAAACACAATTTGTTCATCTGTTGATGGGCCTTTGGGTTGTTTCCAACTTTTGACTATTATGAATAATACTACTTGAAACATTCATTTCTGTGTGGACATAGGCTTTTTATATATGAGTGAAATTGCTGAGTCATTTGGTTATTATATGTTTATTTTTTGAGGAACCACCAAGCTATTTTCCACAGCAGCTGCACCATTTCACATTTCTACCAGCAGTGTGCAAGGATTCCTATTTCTCCACATCCTCGTCAATATTTGTTATTTTCTGATTTTATTACTAAAGCCATCCTGGTAGTTGTGAAGTGGTATTTCATGTTGGTTTTGATTTGCATTTCCATAATGACTTATGATATTAAACATCTCTTCATGATCTTGTTGGCTATTTGTATATCTTCTTTTGAGAAGTGTCTCCAAGTTTTTGCTCATTTTTAATTGGATTGTTTGTCTTTAACAATTTGTTGAGTTCTTTATATATTCTACATATTAAACGCTTATATATGACTTACAAACATTTCTCTTATTTCATAGCTTGTCTTTTAATATTCTTAATACTGTTTAAGAAGGGGTTTAATTTTTATGAAGGGTTTAATTTTTATGAAGTCCAATTCATCTGTTTTTTTCTTCTGTTGCTGTTGCTTTTAATGTCAAATCTAAGAATCCGTTGTCAAATTCAGGGTCATAAAGATTACTCCTATGTTCTCTTAATATTTTTATAGTTTTGGCTCTTATATTTAGGTCATTGACCCACTAAAAGAAAAATTCTGTGTTTCTCTTCCATTCTAGCTTCCAAATTGTGGGTGGGTGGGGGGGTTTCCCACATCAATCAATTCTCCAACTCCTTGGGCACCAACTGGGTGTCCTACAATTTAACTCAATTCTGACACTGTCTATCTGAAGTTAGTGTCAGATACCACAGGTTAAGGACTCAGTTCCATAAGACTTCCCCCCACCCACTTCCCACACCAGTCTCAAGGCCTAGCTTGTGACCTGTATTTTTAACCAACTGGTTATAAATTGGAGGTTGCCACAACCCCTTCCTTGGTTTGATCATTTGCTAGAACAGCACACAGAACTCAGGAAAACAGTTTACTTGTTAGATTACTGGTTTATTATAAAAGGATACAACTCAGGAACAGTCGGATGAAAGAGATGTAGAGGGCAAAATGTGGGAAGTGGTGCCGAGCTTCCGTGCCTTCTGTAGGCACATCACCCTCCCAGCACCTCCACATCTTTACCAACCAGGGAGCTCTCCAAACCCCATAGTTTACAGATTTTTATGGAGGCTTCATCACATAGGTGTGATCAATTATTAACTCAATCTCAAGTCCCTCTCCCTCCTTAGAGGATGGGAGGTGAGGCTGAAAGTTTCAAGCTCCTTATCATAGCCTCGTCTTTCTGATGTCCAGCCCCCTTCCTGAAGCTATCCAGGAGTTCACCAAGAGTCTCCTCATTAGAGCAAAAGATGCTCTGATATGACCCGGGAAATTCCAAGAGATTTAGGAGCTCTATGTCAGAAGCCAGGGTCAAAGACCAAACATTAGAGCAAAAGATGCTCTTAGTACCTTTATCTATTAGGAAATTACAGAAGTTTTAGGCACTCTGGCCAGGAGCTGGAGATAAAGACAATGGCATGTGGGATCTTCCCGGACCGGGGCACGAACCCGTGTCCTCTGCATCAGCAGGCGGACTCTCAACCACTGTGCCACCAGGGAAGCCCAGAACATTTTTTGAAGAGACTGTTCTATTATCCCTGTTGAACAGTCTTGGACCCTTGTCTAAAATTAATTGGTCATAGATGTTTGGGTTTATTTCTGGACTCTGTATTCCATCCCATAAATCTATATGTCTGTCATTATGCCAATACCACACTATTTTGACTACTGTAGCTTTGTAGTAGATTTTGAAATCAGGAAGTATGAGTCCTCCAATGTTTTCAAAATTCTTTTGTCTATTCAGGCTCCCTTGAAGTTCCATATAAATTTGAGAGTTAGCTTTTCCATTTCTGGGGGAAGGGGGAAGGCCATTGTAATTTTGATAGAGACTGCACTGAATCTGTAGATCACTTTGGGGAGCATTGTAATCTTAAGTCTTCCAATCCATGAACCTGCGATGACTTTCCATTTATTTAGGTCTTCAGTTTCTTTCAGCAACATTTTGTAATTGTTAGTGTACAAGTTTTTTACCTCCTTGGTTAAATTTATTCTTAGATATTTTATTCCTTTGGATGCTGTTGTAAGTGAGATTGTTTTCTTAGTTTCTTTTTTGGATTGGTCATTGTTGGTAGGTAGAAACACGGCTGATTTTTGTGCTGATGTTGTACCTGTAACTTTGCTGACTTCAATTATTAGCTCTAGTAGTTTTTTAAAAAATAGATTTTATGGACTTTTCTATATATGGAATCGTGTCATCTGCAAAAAGAGTTTTACTTCTTTCTTATTTCGATGCCTTTTATTTCTTTTTCTTGCCTAATTGTGCTGGCTAAGACTTCTAGTACGTTGTTGAATAGCAGTGGTGAAAGTGGACATCCTTGTCTTGTTTCTGTTCTTAGGGGAATGTTTTCTGTCTTTCACCATTGAATGTGATGTTAACTGTGGGTTTTTCATATATGCCCTTTATCATGTAAAGTAAGTTTTCTTCCTTTCCTAGTTTGCTAAGTATTTTTACCATGAAAGGGTGTTAAATTTAACAACCGCTTTTCCTGCATCTATTGCAGTAAACCTTTGGGGTTCCCCCCTACCTTGGTTTATTAATGTGGCATATTACATTGAATTTTTTTGTGTGTTAAACCACCCTTGCATTCTTAGAATAAAATCCCAGTTGGTCATGGTTTATAGTCCTTTTAATGTACTGTTGGGTTCAGTCTGCCAGTATTTTGTTGAGGGTTTTTGTGTCTGTATTCATAAGAGATATTTGTCTGTAGTTTTCTTACAGTATCTTTGTCTGACCTTGGTGTCAGGGGTAATGCTGGCATAATAGAATGTGTTAGGAAGTGTTCCCTTTTCTTCTTTTTTTTGGAGAGGTTTGAGTAGGATTGATGTTAAAATGTTTAGTAAAATTCACCAGTGAAACTGGACCTGGTTCTTTGGAGGTTTTTGATTACTGGTCCAGTCTCTTGTTGGACCTGTTAAAGATCTGTTGAGATTTTCTATTTCTTCTTGAGTCAGTTTTGGTAATTTGTATGTTTCTGGGAATTTTTCTTTTTTGTCTAGTTTATCTATTTTGTTGGCATACGTTGTCTGTAGTATTCTCCTGAGTCTTTTAATCTCTATAAGGTTGGTAGTAATGTCCTTGCTTTCATCTGATTTTAGTTATTTACATCTGCTCATCTTTTTCTTTAGTCAGTCTGGTCTAGCTAAAGGTTTGTCTATTTTGTTGATCTTTTCAAAGAACCAATTTTTGGCTTTGATGATTCTGTTTTTCTGTTCTCTATGTTGTTCATCTCAGCCCTAATCCAGTATAATTTCCTTCGTTCCTTCTGCTGGATTTGGGCTTAGTTTGCTCTTTTTCTAGTTTCTTAATAAAGATCATTTGAGATTCTTTTAGTATAGCATTTATAAATTTCCTGCTTGAGTATGGCATTCTCTACATCCCCTGATTTTGGCAGGTGGTATTTTCTTTTCCAATTGTCTTCAGATTTTTCTTAATTTCCCTAGTGATTTCTTCTTTGACTTACTGGTCCTTTAAGAGTCAGTTTAATTTACACGTACTTGTGAATTTTCCAGTTACCCTTCTATTATTAATTTCTAGCTTCATTCCACTGTGGTCAGAGAATACTTCTTAAAATTCAATCCTTTTCAATTTATTGAGAGTTGGTTTTGGCCTAAAATTTGGTCTGTCCTGAAAAATGTTCCATGTGCAATTCAGAATAATGTACATTCTGCTGTTGTTGAGGGGGGAAAGGATATGCCAACTCTTCTAAATGCCTTCACCAGCACTACTAGGGAAGCCGCTTGTGCCCTGCCCTTGAGGGTTGAAACAATGGCCAGCCTCTGTGCTGGCCCCTCAGTGAATTTTCAGGCAGATCATGTCATACAACCCTAATTTTTTGGAGGACAGGATCCCTGTTGCCCACCTGGCATCAGCAAGCTGCACCAGAAACATGGGCCACTGTCCCCATAGCTGCCCTTGACAGAGATGGGAGATGATGAATGGTAATAGCCAGCCACTCTGCAAAATGCCAAAATTCACCAAAGGTTACTGGCGTCTTTCTTCATTAGGTGCTCCCTTGGATGCTACAGGCATTTGACTAGATTCCATAGTTCCACAAAGGTTAATTCAGACTGTTTGCCAGCCCAGTAGTTGCTTGGGTGGAGGGACCAATTCCTGGATCTTCCTACTCTACCATCTTCCATGATGTCACTCACATATATGTTTTTATTTTAGATAGTTGTAATCTTTTGAAAATAATAGTTTTATAATCTGCCTCATACATAGCATGTTTAATGTTATTGTATATTTACCTAATATACAATATATTATTGTATATCAAATATATTATTTGATGTAACAAATAATATAGCAGTCTATTTTGAAAAAAGTGGACAGAGTTGTAGAACTCTAAGTAAGAAATTACATTTGATAAATAATGTTATATTTTGACCTCCTTCTTTAGGTACCTTTTCACCAGCACTTGCCCAGTAATTTCCAAACTGGCCCTCTGCTTCCTTTTTGATTTTATTTTCCAAGTCACAGAAGAAAATATACTGGAGGATAGTGGTTTCCAGGGGCTACGGGTAGGGGGAAATGATACACTGTGGTTCAATGGGTATAAAGTTTCAGTTAAGCAAGGTGGTAAAGTTGTAGAGCTCTGTTTATAATTAACAATACTGTGATGTACACTAAAAATTTTGTTAAGAGGGTAGATCTCATGTTATGTATTCTTACCACAATTAAGAAAAATAGGGAATTCCCTGGCAGTCCAGTGGTTAGTTAGGACTTGGCGCTTTCACTGCTGGGGCCCAGGTTCAATCCCTGGTCCGGGAACTAAGATCCTGCAAGCCAAGTGGTGCGGCCAAAAAAAAAAAGAAAAGAAGAAAAAGAAAATGAATGGAAATGATAGCATTAACAAAAATGCCGGTGAAGTATACCTAACAATGAAGTCGTCTGCCAGCTTGAAAGAAAAAAATGTAAGGTAGCCTGATGGAAGAAAGTATAAAAAAGAGTTGAATCTGCTGTTGGAGACAATGAAAGAGTGCATCAGGATCAGGGAGAACCACGCAATAAGCACTTATAAGACTGATTACATAGCCAAATTGAGCTAAGAGGAAACTTGGGGTGATTGGGCATCATATACTGTTACTCTGTGGCTTTCTGTGTTTAGCTGCTGCCCCCTAAAGTGCAATAAATAAATAAAAATTACAGGTTAGAAAACAGGGAGGAAACAATGTGATTTTTGACTGTACTGACATAATTCCCTTACTAACCAGTTGCACATGAGCTAATTCATGTATTGAAATGTTTTGTAGCAGAATAGTACTAGTAATTTTCTACCTTTTCTGTGTTTGTCCGGCCTTCTCTCTTTCTACTCTCAATGTCCAGGTTTCAACCTTCACCACCTCTCATTTGTTCTGTTATCTTCCAGACATGTGTTCCCTTCTGGTTGCTCTTCTAATTAACTTATTCTTTATAATGCTACAAGAACTGTCTGTTGAAAACATTAAATCTGATCAAATCGGTTTCCATCATTAGAGCCTGTTTCTCAAACTCTTAGTGTGTGCAAATCATTCTTCATGGTCTCTGTTTTCATACTTTTTCATTTTCCCTCTTTTGCTGTATGGTAGCTTTTTTTTTTTAAGGGAACTTTTATTTTTATTTATTTATTTTTGGCTGCATTGATCTTTGTTGCTGCGCTGGCTTTCTCTAGTTGTGTTGAGCGGGGGCTACTCTTCATTGTGGTGCGTGGGCTTCTCATAGCAGTGGATTCTCTTGTTGAGGAGCACGGACTCTAGGCACGCGGGCTGCAGTTGTTGTGGCACGAGGGCTCAGTAGTTGTGGCTTGCGGGCTCTAGAGCTCAGGCTCAGTAGTTGTGGCTCATGGGTTTAGTTGCTCCGCGGCATGTGGGATCTTCCTGGACCAGGGCTCGAACCTGTGTCCCCTGCATTGGCAGGCAGATTCTTAACCACTGCACCACCAGGGAAGCCCGGTAATGGTTTTCTTCATACCATATTTTGGAAAGTATGCCTTTAGTTTTCAACTCTATTTTTGGTTACCTTTAGGACTGCGAATAACAAATTTTTAAGCCTACATATGTTAATTTATCAACTTCCCCCAAAATTTTATGAGGTGACTCCTACTATAAAAGATGAGTATTAATTTATGAATTTCCTTTTGTGTTTCCTCTGCTTCTTGTCATTTTCATCTCCCAATTTTTGTTAGAATACTGTGGAAATAGATACCATCCTAATTTTTGCAACACTTTGTAACTTTGTAGTCTTTTTCAGAACTATTAAATTTACATTCTATTCTAGCACCTTAGTAAATTGTCACATATATTTATGTGCTTAAATGGATTTGTTGTCCATCTCTTATTTTTTGATGGCACTGTTCCTGTGAGTTCTTTATTTTGATGTAGCAAAGGATAAGTCTGTATGGCTTATAGTGCACTAATTTTTTTTTTCCTGGAAGTACAATGAAACCTGATCAAATTTAGGTCTTTATGTCAGGATACTTGTTATATCTTTAGTTATATTTTCTCTTATTTGTTCTGTTGTCTTTCTCAGAGACTGTTCTGCTTATTGTTGATATGTTTTATTAGTTCTGCTGTTGTATTTGCCTTGTCTATTTTTTCTTTCCTTAACTATGCTACCTTTTCTTTTCAGTATCATTTTGATCATAAGAGTTTTATTTTTCTTGAGAATGTAAAGCAGTTCTTTCTGAAATTTTCTTCTGTTTCCTGTGATAAATATTAATCCTGAATGGATTTTTCATCTTTCTTTTGACTACATGGGTATAGTTTGAATGGTTTTGTTATGCCTTAGAAAGCCTAGTAGAGCTTCTCTTTGGTTTTGTAAATAGATGGAAGACCTTTAACCCCACCCCACCTGCCTGCAGCTTCAGGATGAGCTAATCTGTTACTTTGGAGGTCTGGGACTTTATAAAGCATTGTATGGTGGCGATAGTGGTGGTGCTAAGTTTAGGAGTGAGATTGACCTACTTGTAATTTTATTAGTCTTGCTTTTTCTAATTCTTTTCGGCCTTCCTTTTGGTTAAAGGACAAGATGTAGGACCTTGTCACTTGCTCCCGCCCTGATAAAGTATTGGTTGGCCACCAGAGGAAGGGATGCTTCAGCTAGGACGTCCTACATCTTTTCCTTTATCACATCTGTGTCCCCGTCCACCAGGTTGGAGGGTGCCTGGGAAAATTGCTCAACATGCTACATGTGGATTCTGGAGTTGGTCTTCTGGTTTGTACTAACTGATTCAGTATCTGAATGATAGTTTTTAATAAAGCTTTATGGTATAGGTTTGAGGTATTTTCCTGGTTTAAGGATATTTTAACTTTTTAATTTTCTTTAGTTTTTGGGGGGGCATATTCTGCAAACCTACAACCATGCCATCATCATTCCTGGAAGTCTCATAAGTACTAGAAAGAATTTTTAGGATTTAAAAAAAGGCATTATTTAAACTGAAATCTTTATTTTCTATCTAGCTGTGGATCAATTCTGCAGAAAAATGCATACATTCAAAACTTTGCACAATGTTAAGGTGTTTACTTCCTCTAGGACACTTTTTAAATGAATAATATCTGATATTGAAAACTTTCTTATTTGGAGTTTCTATAGGAATGTCAACATCAGAAGTCTCGTAAGATAGTGAACCTGAAACTTTAATATTCATAAGAAACTCTTGAGGAATTGGTTTAAAATGCACATTTCTATACCCTCTTCCCAGAAGATTTGAGTCAGTGGATTTGAGAATCTTTCTAGCTTACCCTCATGCAGGTGGTCCACAGTTCACCTTTGAGTAATGTTAAAATAATCAGATTTAATTATGAGATAGATATTTCAGGTAACTAGGGCATTTCAGACTATCCCATGGAGCTGAATAGTTTGACAGATGCTTTCCTTGGCTTCTAGAGGATGTACTATTCACCAAGATGGATATTCTTTCCATTTTCTTCTCTTGAACCCGAAGCTCAGTTTCCAAAACTTTGGGATTTTTGTAGATTGGGAAAATCTTCACATCTTCACTTACTACATACACACACACACACACACACACACACACACACACACACACACACACACGAAATGCTGCCAGTTTTTTATTTTGCTGAATGAGGGCATTAAAAATAAATAACAATGAAGGACATCTTTAACACCTCCTCTTACCACAACCACCAAAGATATAAGTAAATAAAAATGTAGGAAGAACACAACCTCATAATACCGATAGTCTTGTTTGTTTTTTTAAAGATAACTTTTTTTTTTTTTTTTGCTGTGTTGACAGGCAGATTCTTTTTTTTTTAATATATAAATTTATTTATTTTATTTACTTATTTGTTTTTGGCCGCATTAGGTCTTCATTGCTCTGCACAGACTTTCTAGTTGCGGCGAGCGGGGGGCTACTCTTTGTTGCGGTGCACAGGCTTCTCATTGCAGTGGCTTCTCTTGTGGAGCATGGGCTCTAGATGTGCAGGCTTCAGTAGTTGTGGCATGTGGGCTCAGTAGTTGTGACTCGCAGGCTCTAGAGCGCAGGCTCAGTAGTTATGGCGCGCGGACTTAGTTGCTCTGCAGCATGTGGGATCTTCCCGGACCAGGGCTCAAAACCGTGTCCCTTGTATTGGCAGG
>NW_020185321.1:4136754-4147331 GCF_003031525.2 Neophocaena asiaeorientalis asiaeorientalis
CCAGGGCTCAAACCCGTGTCCCTTGTATTGGCAGGCGGATTCTTAACCACTGCGCCACCAGGGAAGCCCCGCCGCCCCGCCAATAGTCTTTTAAATTGAACACATTTAGCTCTATGCAAAACCCACTCTGTTTTCCACTTAAGAAAAAAAATTTACTTAGCTACAAATTAATGAATACTTTCTTATGGATGGCATTTAAGAACTGCTCTTTAGTACTTGAAACAGTGCATTGTAAGAGGCACTACCTGAATACAGTGAGTAGACATGTATCTCATATCCTCTGTTTTCTCACCAGTTCGGTCCTTTGGTACAGAAGACAGACCAACAGATCGTCCAATACCACCTCGAGATGAAGTCTTTGAATACATTATATTCCGTGGGAGTGATATTAAAGACCTCACTGTTTGTGAGCCACCAAAACCACAATGTTCTTTGCCTCAGGACCCAGCTATCGTTCAGGTAACATAGTAAATTTGTCTTGCAGTTCAAGTAAATTTCATGCACATAACTAGCCCTGGATTTTGCCTCTCCTTGTTTTTTAAATGTTCTCGATTAAATGTTCATATAAGCTTATTACTGTTTTCTAGTTACCTGGATACCCAAAATAACTGGATAATGTTCTCACCCAGGTTTTTCTCTTTAGATAATAAGTTGGGACTAAATAGATTAAGAAATAGCTGAGGAATTAATTTTTATCATAAGATACTTTCTGATTTCAACAGTGGTTAAAATAGCTAACATTTATTGAGATCTGACTTTATAAGAAGCACTATTCAAAGCACTGCACATATAATAGGGCAATCCTCACAGCACCCTCTCAGCTTGGTGCTAGAGTTATTCTCATTTTTATAATCCTCATTTTCATAAGTGAGGAAATTGAAGTAGACCCATAATTTGAACAGACCCAGGAATTCTGGCTCTAGAATCCAGGATCCATGCCACTATACTATTCACACGTGGATCATATTACAAACCAGGGTGGTGATGGCTACTCTTAGGTAAGATGACTAAGTTTAACGAAAAAAATGCTAAATCACATTATATATTATATGTTTGTAACATAGTATACATGCAATGCAAAAACATAAAAGGATTTTAACATGTACAGATACGTTGTTCAATTCCCAAATAAAGTATTAAAGACGACGATCCTAAGTATTCTCATTAAGAGAAGTTTTTTTTAAATCAGTTAATTTATTTATTTGTTTTTATTTTTGTCTGTCTTGGGTCTTTGTTGCTGTGCGCAGGCTTTCTCTAGTTGTGGCGAGCGGGGGCTACTCTTCGTTACGGTGCACGGGCTTCTCATTGTTGTGGCTTCTCTTATTGCAGAGCACGGGCTGTAGGTGCACAGGCTTCAGTAGTTGTGGCGCATGAGCTTAGTTGCTCCATGGCATGTGGGATCTTCCCGGACCAGGGATTGAACCCATGTGCCCTGCATTGGCAGGCAGATTCTTAACGACTGTGCCACCAGGGAAGCCCGAGGAATTATAAAATTTGTGTATTTTATTTAAAACAGAAACACATGATGTCTAAAAGATTGTAAATTATGAATTAAAGAAGATGTTCATTATAGCACCTGTTTATATGTTAATTGGAAGCACATAGAAGCTCTGAATTTCTACTAGAGCAGCAGAGGAAGCAGGTTAACATGAGTGTTTTTAGTTACTGGCATAGATGATTAAAAACTTTGTGGCCCCCATAGGGTTTTCCTGCTGAATCCATTTTCTTCTCAAGTTTTTTTCTTGTCAAAAGTCTTTGGTCATTTGCGGTAAAATATGCTTGTTGGGTTTTTTTTAACTTCCTCTTTTTTATGCTGTGAGTGATAAAAATCTTAGGTTTTCACAAAACTGACTATTAAAATATATATTATCTTGCATAGAATGTGCCTTCCAGCTATTAAAAGGAAATACCTAATGAACTCTTCTAAAGAAAATATTAAGTACTATATAAAATTAAAATGGGGAAAAAAAAGAGAAAGTACCTTTTAACATTTACTTACTATTTTTCTGAGTATAAGATAAGCTTTTTAAGAAATAATAAATTTGGTTCTTGCAACATAAACTGAAGAAATTCTCTACTCTTACCTATCCCCTGCTTTTTAAGTCTTACTTTTGAGGAATTAAGTCTGAAAGAATCCTGAGAAAGTGCGAACTTCTTAAATGGAGGGAGAAGAGACACATTCTCATAGAAATAGCTGCCTACACCGAAGAGCGATGTTATCGGACTCTCATATCTTTTGATAACTCTCCAGAGAACAACTTATTTAATCTGTCAGTTTTATGGAATGACAGTAACCTAGAGAGCACAATTCAAAATGATTTTTAAAAACTTCTTCCAACCACTGTAAATTTTGGCTTTTGATCTTTTGATTCATTCGTTCAGTAGTATTTATTGAATACCTGCCTTGTGTCTGATACTAGCAGCAAACATACAGACAGGGTTCTGCCATCAGTGAACTTGTATCCTGGTGGCTGTTAGTACACTTCATATTTATATTATCAAACATTTTATGTTAAGATAAATTAATGTATATATATACATATTAATATATATATGTATTTTAGGTTTAGTAAGAAACTTTTTATAAAGTGCTCTTTACCGTAATAATAACTGTATTTAAAAGTGTAAGTAGCAAGTGGTTTTGTACAGGATAGTTTGTTTCTGCATTTCTTTCCCATAAATTTAATAGTATACCTCAAGTGATTGAAAATAAGAGTAAAATCAAAAGTGAGATGTCTTACTTATGTCACCACCAGACTGAAACTTAGTACTAAAACGAAATTTGATTGTTCTCATATTTTTTCTTTAAGCAAAATTAGTTTACTTATTCGGGTAACTTTTCTTCGGTTCTTTCCTAAATCTGTTGTAAAACTGAACTCAGAGGAGGAGTTCATTGTAGAAAAAAGCATTTATAAATCACATTGCGTACAATTGACACATGTATATAAATACTGCAATCAGGTTATTCAGCTGTTTTAACATTAAATGCATGTTGCAAGTTGTTATAATTGCTTTTGTGTCTAGTAGTTGTAATTTAATAGTTTTCTTTAAAATGTAAATATCCGAATTTCTTTCCATTATGTACATATTGTTTAGAGCCTGGAAAATTAACCCATGATCTTTTCTTCAGTCTTCACTAGGCTCATCTACTTCTTCGTTCCAGTCAGTGGGCTCCTATGGACCTTTCGGCAGGATGCCAACATACAGTCAATTCAGTCCAAGTTCATTAGTCGGGCAGCAGTTTGGGGCTGTTGGTGTTGGTATGTTGTGCTTTTTTCCTTTTTTTCTTTCTTTTTTGTATATTTCCCTGTCTTTACCACAAAGATACATAAAACCACAAATTTTCAGACATATTGTTTGGTGTTCCTTTTGTAGCCTATTATTTTAAAGACTTTATTTTAATGTCCTTAATGATTAGTGGTTCTATAAAGGCCATCTCTTAGAATGCTAACATTTTTAAAAAATCTAGATATATCCAATTACCAAATTTTATTGAATGTTATTTTAAATTTTCATAAGATATATCCATTTAAAATAAGCATTTTTTCCAGCATTGTGGGTTTTCAAAAAGGGAAGTAGAGATAATGCCATTATTAGGGAGCAATATCAATATATAACACTATAAGGAGAAAATATAGGAGGGCTAGGCTAATAACAGTCCTGTTTATGATTGGAGGACAAAGGTTATCATGTACAAAAGCTAGATATAATCAGATCAGATTTTTTTGTGTTTATTTTTATAGTTGTGCATTTTAACTCTTAAGTACACCTTTATTGAAATTTCCACAATAAAGAAGAGTTTTAAATCTCAAACTCTAGCCCTTAATCTTTTTTAATTCCATTGAAATAATCACTTATCAGTTTATCTCACTGATCACAAATCCAGTTTCAGGTTTATCTTGAAACTCATTAGTATGTTAACAGGTTTTGTTAAAATTAATTCCTTTCTATGAATATTTTTTATATAGTTGTGACTTTCCAAGTATGTAAATGTTTTACTTATTCACAAAATAAAAAACAATGGGAAAAAAGTAAATCCAAAAATTGAATGAATACAAACAGAAACAACTATATCAGATAACATAACCACACAGAAATAAGAATTCAAGTAAATTTTTACACTCTTAGTAAGATATATTGTAGGAATAAATACAACTATTAAAAAAAACTTGACTTAGGGTTTATTATTGGTAGTGGTATTGGTGGTGTTAATTTTGAAACTATTTTTTATGTATTATAGGATAGGGCAAATGAGTAATATATTGATGTTGTTGAGAAATGGTATTCTTACCTTGGAGAAGGGAGATATAAATATGGAATGGGGAAAGGTAAAGAAGAATGCTATGGTGGTGAATGTGAACTGGAGGTATGGGTGTGAACTCATTTTTTAAAAACTGGTTGTTTCCTGACTCTGTTCATAGAAAGGGCCTGGAAGCAATGATACCCAGTAGCAAAGAACATGTATAAACCCAGTTCTTGCTTTCTAAATACCTCTCCCCGCTAAAAGGGATCTAGGCCCCTTTTAAAAAGAAGAGGAAAAAGAGGAAACGATGCTTTTAGAATAACACTAGCAAATAAATAGAAAGAGTGGTGGACATAGAAAATCATTTTGTAATCTCTAGTGAAATAATTAACAAGGATTATCAGTGGATGCTAAAATCATTGGGTGAATGGTGTTGGAACAGGATATTTAAACGGTCTTAAAAGTATCATCCCCCAGTTTACTTATTAATTCCAAAGGGAGAAAATGTGCCTTTATAATGGAGAGATCTGATGGTCACCATCTTAATTAAGTTGTCAAGTTTGGCATTGCCATAATTAATGATTATATGTCTGCTGATGTGATGATATGGGGGAAGGGGGGTAAACAACTTCACTTCTGTGGTATTCTTGCTGAAAATGCAGGCTCTAATCATGAAGAAATTGAGATATATATTCAGAATGCCAGGCTCTTCAAAGGATTCAATGTTGTAAAGAACAGAGGCAGCGGGACTGTTTATTTTTTAATTGCATTCGATCTTTATTTTAATTAATTAATTTATTTTTTATTTTTGGCTGTGTTGGGTCTTTGTTGCTGTGCGTGGGCTTTCTTTAGTTGCGGCGAGCGGGGTCTACTCTTCCGTTGTGGTGTGCAGGCTTCTCATTGCGGTAGCTTCTCTTGTTGAGGAGCACGGGCTCTAGGCGAGTGGGCTTTAGAGCGCAGGCTCAGTAGTTGTGGCGCACGGGCTTAGTTGCTCCGCGGTATGTGGGATCTTCCCGGACCAGGGCTCGAACCCATATTCCCTGTGTTGGCAGGCGGATTCTTAACCTCTGCGCCACCAGGGAAGTCCTGGGACTGTTTTAGACTTGGGAAGACTGGAGAGACATAGCGTCCAAATATAACATGTGATTGGATCGCAAGTTTTAGGAGAAGTTGATAACAAAGAATGTTTTAGGACTACTGAGGAACTTTGAGTAAGGACTAAATGTTGGATGGTGTTATTGTTTATTTTCTTAGATGTGGTAATGGTATTGTGGTTAACCATATAAGAGAATGTCTGTTTTGGGGAGATGATTTTGAAGTATTTAAGGGTGAAGAGGCAAACTGATTATAGTCTATATAGGAAAAAGAGAATTGTGTATATCACAACATGAAGAAATGGAATAGGCGTGGCAAGATGTTAGTAGTTGGTGAGCTAGATGGAGGAATATATTGATGTTCAGCGTACTCCTCTTTCAATTTTGACACAGGTTTGACATTTTTCAAATTTATTTATTTTTGTTGGGGGGTGGGTTGTAACCCAGACATTCATCCCTAATCAAAATTTAAATATTTAATTACTTTCAGATTTGTTGTTGGATTGGTGAAATAGGGTAGCTTTGGTCCACGTACCTTCTAATCCTAGTCAAGTGAAGATCAATGTTGCTTATACATGTTAATCAAGATATACTCTACGTTAGTTATAACTGTTAGAATCCTATTCTGAGGATTCAGATAAGGGACAATTGCAAATTATATTATCCTTTTGAGACTCCTTTCACTAAGTGGAATAGTTAGCTAACATTTGGATTATTGTACTTACCTTCTACATTACTGTGAAGTTTGCATAACTTAATATGTATAAAGCATTTGAACAGGGTCTAGCACAAAGTATCTACATAATAAATACTGCGTCTGCTATTCTTCACATCCTGCTCCTCTAATCAAAGTATTTTGTGGTGGTGAAATATATATTCCTTATAAATGCTTTTATCTAATTTTGACATTGGAGGTTGCTGGTTTAGTGTTCTTCGGGTGTCAAAAAGGTAGAAGTTTTTGCTTGTGCTTTCCATGTGGGTAGACTTAATTTTTGCAGTGACAGATTATTTTTTTTTGTTTTTTTGTTTTTTTGCGGTACGCGGGCCTCTCACTGTTGTGGCCTCTCCCGTTGCGGAGCACAGGCTCCGGACGCGCGGGCTCAGCGGCCATGGCTCACGGGCCCAGGCGCTCCGCAGCATGTGGGATCTTCCCGGACTGGTACACGAACCCGTGTTCCCTGCATCGGCAAGCAGACTCTCAACCACTGCGCCACCAGGGAAGCCCTGACAGATTATTTTTGATTGTTTGATTTTCATACTGGCAGAACAATTTTTGGAGTCGCTAATTAGAGAACTATATATAGTATTTAGAAGTTAAACGAGGAGGAGGAAAACTGTAGCATTGATTAAGGTGGCAGATGTATTTTAGAAACAGAATTAACTTAGATATAATTTGTGTTGGTAAAATTAAGCCAGATTTTAATTTAAGCCTCTTGTTTTCATTTTCTGTGCCTAATATTCTGATGTAAAGAGAAAGTTTAAATAAATCAAGATTACACTATTGCTGTTTGGGGGGAATTTTTTCTATTTTAATTTTCATAGTTTTATTTGCAATTTATATTATGAAGGGTTAATATCCTGAATATCTAAAGAGCTTCTAAAAATAAAGCTCCACAATCCAACAGAAAAATTTGTAAAGATTAGACACTGACTTTGCCTTTTTCAGAAAAAAATAAATACAAATGGCGCTTAAACATGGAAAGATGCTTAAATCTTGCTCATGATAAGAGATATACAACTTAAGTCATCACCAAGACGCCATTTCTCACTATCAATTTGACAAAAACACAAAAGTTTGAATATATTCTGTTTTGGCAAGATTGTGAAGAAAGAGATACTCTCATACTTTGTTTTTTTAAGCTAATGCACAAATAATTTTTATGTGCAAAGGTTAGGTCATTACTGATGTTAATTAGGAAAAATTAATTATCTCACAATAAACTGAAGCATCAAAATAGCCATGACATGCTAAGTCTCATACTACTCTTGTGGGCAAGATGGAGGCATATTGGCTGAACATGGGTTCAGCCAGTGGGTACATTTTAGCTGCTTAAATAGCAGAACCATATTGGACAGTGATTCTCTTAGGTCTCTAGTGTTTCGTACACGTTAATTTTTAATCACTGAGTTTAATGAATACTTAACATGCTTATGAACTTTAAAGTTAGCATAGGGACTTCCCTGGTTGTCTAGTGGTTAAGAATCTGCCTTCCAATGCAGGGGATACGGGTTCGATCCCTGGTTGGGGACCTAAGATCTCACATGCCGCAGGACAACTAAGCCCACACACTGCAACTACTGAGCACACGGGCCACAGCTAGAGAGCCCGCATGCCACAACTACAGAGCCCACATGCTCTGGAGCCCATTCGCTGCAACAAGGAGCCCACGCTGCAGCGGAGGATCCCTTGTGTTGCACCTGAGACCTGACACAGCCAAAAATAAAATAAATAAAGTTAGCATAAACCAGGAGGATGTTTCATGCATTAAGGATGACAGACAAAGGATTGTTAAAGATATACTTGAGGGCAATTCCCTGGCAGTCCATTGGTCAGGACTCCCTGCCTCCACTGCAGAGGGCACAGGTTTGATCCCTGGTCAGGGAACTAAAATCCCTCATGCCACGTGGTACAGCCTAAATAAATAAATAAATAAATCTACTTTGGTAATGTATAAAGGAATTAAACATTCCAGTTAAAAAGCAGAGATCATCAAACTGAATTTTTTTTAAAAAGACCCTGCTATGTGATGTTTATAAGAGATGAATTAAAAGAAAGTTAAAGAACAGAAAAAGGCATGACATACCATACAAACACTGATAAGAAGAAAACTATGTTAGGAAAATTAACATCAGACAAAGCAGCTTAAAGATCAGGAGTACTGCCAAAGATAAAGAAGGATTCTTCATAACAGTACATCAGGAAGCTGTAACAATCCTAGATGTGTATGTAACTTTTATAAAATAGTACACCAACACCAACAATTGCAGAAAGTAGATTCTTTTAAGTAAATATTGATCAATCAATGGGATAGATCAAATCCTGGTCCATAAAATGAGTTACATTAAATTCAGAAGGATTGAAATCATACGTGGTATCTTCTCAAACCACAAAGAAATTAAATTTGGAATTAATAAAGATAAATTGGGGCTTCCCTGGTGGCGCAGTGGTTGAGAGTCCACCTGCCGACGCAGGGGACATGGGTTCGTGCCCCGGTCCGGGAAGGTCCCACATGCCGCGGAGCGGCTGGGCCCGTGAGCCATGGCCGCTGAGCCTGCGTGTCCGGAGCCTGTACTCCGCGACGGGAGAGGCCCCAATAGTGAGAGGCCCGTGTACCGCAAAAAAAAAAAAAAAAAGATAAATTGAAAAATATACAAATAGTATCTTTCTGTTTGCTCAATACAGAAATTGAGCAAACTTACAAGAATCACTAATGAATTGAAGAAATCATAGGGGAAATAAGATATTTTTAAATATAATGATCATAAAGTACAACATATCAAAATTTGTGAGTGGAGCTTAAGCATTGCTTAGGGGAAACTTCATACCTTTAAATACATATATAAGAAAACAAGAATTTTTTTTTTTTTTGCGGTACGCAGGCCTCTCACTGTTGTGGCCTCTCCCGTTGCAGAGCACAGGCTCAGCGGCCATGGCTCACGGGCCCAGCCGCTCCACGGCATGTGGGATCTTCCCGGACCGGGGCACGAACCCGTGTCCCCTGCATTGGCAGGCGGGCTCTCAACCACTGTACCACCAGGGAAGCCCCCAAAACAAGAATATTTTAAAATCAGTGCTCTAAGCTGCCAGCTTATTAAGAAGCTAAAAAAAAGGAAAGAAAATTAGCCCAAAAGTACTAGAAGGAAGAAAAAGTTTAAAGCAGAAATCAAGGAAATAGAAACAAGTCAAAAATACGTATATAATATCATCAAGCCAGGAGCTGGTTCTTGGAAAAATTTCATAAAATTAATGAGCCCCTAGCAAGACTAAACAAGGAAAAAAAGAAGACTCAAATAGGGCTTCCCTGGTGGTGCAGTGGTTGAGAATCTGCCTGCCAACGTAGGGGACACGGGTTCGAGCCCTGGTCTGGGAAGATCCCACATGCTGCGGAGCAACTAGGCCCATGAGCCACAACTGCTGAGCCTGCACGTTTGGAGCCTGTGTTCCGCAACAAGAGAGGCCCGCGCACCGTGATGAAAAGTGGCCCCCGCTCGCCGCAACTAGAGAAAGCCCTGGCATGGAAACGAAGACCCAATACAGCCAAAATTAAATTAATTAATTTTTTAAAAAATAAAAAAAAAAAAAGAAAGTGTAGGCATCACTATAGATCCTAAAAGGACAATATGAAGATATTGTGAACAACTTTATGTCAACAGATTTGACATCTCAGATGAAACAGACAAGTTCCTTGAAAATACAACTTTCCTAAACCAACACAGGAGGAAGTACAGTCTCAGTATCACCCTTTTAAAGAAGTTGAAACTAATTTAAAATCTTCTGTAAAGAAAATTCTAGACTATTTGCTTTACTGATAAATTCTACCATTTAGGGAAGAAATAATTTTACCCATCTTACACAAACTCTTTGAGAGAATAAAAGAAGAACACTTCCTAACCAGATAACCAAGGCAAGCTGAGATACCAAAACCTAAATGGTATCTAAATGAAATCAATACAAGAAAATAAAATTACAGCTAATTTCCCTGAACATATATGTAAAAATCCTTAACATAGTATTAGCAGTGGAAGCCAGCAGTTCATAAAAAGGATATTACATAATGACATCTCAGGAATGCAAAGATGTTTTAACATTTGAAAATCATTAGTAATTTACCACATTAACAGAATAAAGGAGAAAAACTGCAATCCCAAGAGATACAGAACAGGCATTTGGTAAAATTCAAACCCCTTTATCAACAACTAAGGAATAGGAAGGAATTTCCTAACCTGATCAGTGAAGTGAAAAGCTTACACACAGGGTTTCCCTGGTGGCGCAGTGGTTAAGAATCCGCCTGCCAATGCAGGGGACATGGGTTCAAACCCTGGCCCGGGAAGATCCCACATGCCGCGGAGCAACTAAGCCGGTGCACCACTAGTGAGCCTGCGCTCTAGAGCCCACAAGCCACAACTACTGAAGCCCGTGCGCCTAGAGCCCATGCTCTGCAACAAGATAAGCCACGACAATGAGAAGTCTGCGCACCACAACAAACAGCAGCCCCCGCTCGCCGCAACTAGAGAAAGCC
>NW_020185321.1:4147676-4180204 GCF_003031525.2 Neophocaena asiaeorientalis asiaeorientalis
AGCCAAAAATAAAAAAAAAAAAAAAAAAAAAAAAAAAAAAACTTACACACATAATGGCGGGATAATGAATGCTTTTCCCTTGAGGTAAGGAATAAAGCGAAAGAATTGTCTTATTTCATGTAGTGTTGTTCTAGAGGTCCTAGTCAGTCCAGTGAGGCAAGAAAAAAATAAATAAAAGATTTAGAGATTGGAAAGACAAAGCTAAAAATGTTATTATTTGAAGGTGACATGATTGTGTATGTAGAAAATGCAAAGGAATATTCAGGCTACTGGAATGAATAAGTGAATTTAGCATAGTAAAGGAATACATGGTAAATATACAAAAATCAACTGTATTTTTGTATTCAGAACAGACAGTTTGGCAAACTGTGTGGCCTGTGGACCAAATCCCACCAGCCTCCTGTTTTACTGGAATACAGCCATACCCATTTATTTACATGTGGTCTGTGGCTACTTTTACACTACAAGGGCAGAGTTGTATAGTTATAACAGAGAGCATATGGCCTGAAAAACCTAGAATATTTTATTTACCATCTGGCTACTTGTAGATAAAGTTTGCTGATCTAGAACAAATTATTGGTAAATGAAATATAAAGTGCAACAAAGCTTACAATAGCACCAATAACATCAGATGATACCCGGGAATGAATGTAACAAAAGATAGTATTTGAAAATCTCTATGTGGTTCTCAGTGGAGGGGAGTTCATTTTACCCCCCTCCCTCAGGAGACATTTGGTAATGCCTGGAGACATTTTTGTTTGTCACAACTGGGTGATACTACTAGCATCTAATGGGTAGAGGCCAGGGATGCTACTTAACATCCTACAATGCATGGGACAACCCCTCTCAACAAAAAATTATCTGGCCCAACACGTCAGTAGTGCTGAAGTTGAGAAAACTCTGCTCTACAATAAAAATCACAAAACACTGCTGAGAGAATTTAGAGATCTAAATAAATGGAGAGTTAATCCATGCTTATGGGTTAGAATATTCAATATTATTTTTATGATGACACTTTCCCCAGAATTGGTTTACAGGTTGAACACAATCCTGATCAAAATCCCATCACACTTTAAAACTAGAAATTGACATGCTGATTCTAATATTTGTATGGAAATACAAAATCTATAATAGCCAAACTACTCTTGAAGAAAGAGGAAGTTTGAGGTATACACCCAATTTCAAGATTCAGAACAGGGAATTATTGATATAAGAATACACAGATAGGGCTTCCCTGGTGGCGCAGTGGTTGGGAGTCCGCCTGCCGATGCAGAGGACGTGGGTTCGTGCCCCGGTCTGGGAAGATCCCACATGCCACGGAGCGGCTGGGCCCGTGAGCCATGGCCGCTGGGCCTGCGCGTCGGGAGCCTGTGCTCCGCAACGGGAGAGGCCACAGCAGTGAGAGGCCCGCGTAACACCCACACAAAAAAAAAAAACGTTGAAGAAAAAAAGAATACACAGATATACCAGGGTAAAGAATAGAGAGTACAGGGCTTCCCTGGTGGCACAGTGGTTGGGAGTCCGCCTGCCAATGCAGGGGAGGCGGGTTCGTGTCCCGGTCCGGGAGGATCTCACATGCCGCGTAGCAGCTGGGCCCGTGAGCCATGGCCGCTGAGCCTGCGCGTCCAGAGCCTGTGCTCTGCAACGGGAGAGGCCACAACAGTGAGAGGCCCGCGTACCACAAAAAAAAAAGAATAGAGAGTACAGAAATAGACCTACTTAAATGCTGATTTAAGACAGAGATGCCAGTGCAGTTCAGTGGAGAAGGGGAAATCTTTTTTGTTTTGTTTTGGTTTTTTTTGTGAATGATGATTATAAATTTCACTTTTATTTTCCTGTGGATAGAAGGGGAAATCTTTTTAACAAATGATCTTGCAGCAGCTAGATATCTATTTGGAAAAAATTAACAGTGACCCCTGCCTCACACTCTACATGAAAAATAACTTGAGATAAATCAATAGCAGCAATGGCACGAGGGAGGTGGGTGTAGTATGACTGGGAAGTCAGAAAAGAGACGGAGGGTGTAGAAGAGTTTGCTCATGGGGCTAGGTGGCAGTGGGGAGGCAGGCGCAAGCAGTGGGAGGTTGAGTCAGAGCAGGATGGAGATTGAATACACATCATCAGAGTGGTTTATGTCTTGGTCATTACCCAGAAATACTAGGGATAATGGGATAGATTCAGCATCCCACAGAATTATTGAGAGCAGTAGCCTCAACATTTCTGGGGATGTTGTGGGAGGTTATGTTAGGCCTCTCCTTAGCTGGCTGGGACTGCAGCCTGAATGGATTACACCTCTAAAGGAGTCCCATTCATTCTTATTGTCTGAGGTACTTTGCTGAGTTCTGATGCCCCGTTTTAAGAGAGATATGAACAACTAGAATTCATTAAATTAGGAGAAGTCAAAAGAGGCAAGGCTTAAAGAGCATGTGAAGGTGAGTAATTGTTGAAGGAACTAGAGTTGCTTAGCTTGGAAATTAGAAGATGTGAGGAACATGATCATAATCTTCGAGTAATTTTAAAGCAGGTAGTTAAACTTCTGTTGTGGAACAAAGAGGTATAAATGAGTAATGAGAAAAGAGGTAGGCAGATAAGGGGGAGGACCTTATAAACTAAGGTAAATAGTTTGAACTTTTTTCTTGAGGGCAGTGGAAAGCCATCAGAGAGTCCTAAGCACTGTAGTGATGTGATTATTTTTCTGTTTCATAAAAGATTATTCTCAGTACCACTTTTATATTGGATTTAGAGGTGGGGGAAGAGGGGCTATTGAAACAGTTCCTGCTAGAGAAAGCCTATGTAGATTAAATATTAAGAAGAGAGCACAGCATATGGAAAGTGATTGATCCATAAGTTCTGAAGAAATGTAGAAAAGAAGATTGACATAACCTAGTATAGCAAAGGTCCTTTCCTCATATTTTGTTCCTCATATTACCAGAACTTTTTGTGGTTGCTTTAGGCAGAATGCAGCCCACAATACTGTACTGAGGGGAGGCATTAGAATGGACTGGAGTCCATTGTCCACTGCCTTGGAAATGCTGGAAAAGCTCTTCATAGACCTGTCTGCTGATTTGACTATTTGTGCAGATACTTGGTGTTAAGATAATTGAACCTTAATGATGGTATTGAATGTACCATTTCTGCTACTTCTCTATCTGATGTACATCCTTGCTGTCCCATCTGTATAACTGTCCAGGAGAGTATTGCATATGTTAAAAAAATTGTTTGCATCCAAAGATGCTGGAGTATATATGGGCTTGCTTTTTATATATTGTCAAAAATTTCTCAAAGTATTTTTTGATTCAGTTTCATTAATTTCCAGTATTATTAATTTACACAAGTGCTATAGGGAGAGACAATTATCATTAAAATGCTGTGCTACTTTATATAATTGAAAGGTTTAAAATTTTTTGTCATTCAAAAAAATTTTCTTAAAGCTGGAAGCTCCTTGACATCCTTTGGAACAGAAGCATCAAACAGCGGTGCCCTATCCCAAAGTAGTGCAGTTGGTTCTGCCTTTACACAGGATACAAGATCTCTGAAAACACAGTTATCTCAAGGTAAGCTGTTTTTTCCTTCAAAATTTTCCATTCTAAATTTCTATAGATAGTAGTCTTTCTCTGAATGTAAGAGCTTTTGCAGGTTGTAACTCACATGTATAATTTCTACTTAGTTCTTTAAAAAAAAATTTAAATTGTTGTTCAATAAGTACATTATTGAATGACTTCCACTGTTCAGACTTTTTATAACTCTTAGATCATAAAACTGAAATGGTGAACATTGTCTAAGTTTGACCTTTTTTTTTTTACAAAGCAATTATATTACTTGTATATAATACTTAAATATTACTGGTCAATCTCAGACTCACCACTGAGGATGAACTATCCTTGATGAATTTGAAATAGTAGCTGAGGAAACAAACTATTCATTATGCTGTTGCATCTTTCCTAGCATCCTCATAGAATCTAGAGCAGTGGCTCTCAGTGTGGGCCACTCACAATCAAATCATCTGATCTGGAATGCTTCTTAAAAATGTAGGTCCTGAGAACTGCTACATCAGAATCCCTGGAGCTTGGAGATCTGCATTTTAATAAGCTTAAAGGATCCTGTTTCATTTCTTTTTAATTCTGTCTTTCCACCAACCAGTCTCATAACCTTCAGTGGTCCCAGGATTCTTTATCTGCTGCTAAAGTGGGTGAAACTGGCCCATTGCTTTATATGGATGTTTACTTTTAAATAAAACAATGTAAAGTCATTTCAGAAAGATGCTATTATGATCAGGACAGTATTTTTTAAAGCACTTGAGGGTAAAATCAAGCCAATGCTAAACATAATCCTGTGTATCTCACTTTAGATATTTTGAAATAGTTGTAGTTACTTTTATTCATATTGATTTTTTAAAAACTTAATTTTTAATTTTTTAACATTCTAAAGATTTTTTGTAGGTAAATTAGAAATATACTAAGCGCACTGTATAGCACGGGAAGCTATATTCAATATCCTGTGATAAACCATAATGGAAAAGAATGTATATATATATAAAATATATGTGTGTATATATATATATATGTATAACTGAATCACTTTGCTGTACGGTAGAAATTAACACAACTTTGTAAATGAACTATACTTCAATAAATTTTTTAAAAAAGAAATACACTAAGCATAGGAAGAAAATAAAAATACCTATAATCTCACCACCCAGAAATAACAAATATTTACATCCAGACTTTCATCTAGGTTAACATAAGTGTATATTTGTGTGTGTTTGTTATTGGTTTGTTAATTTTTTTAAGATTTCCTTCTTAGAGAAGATATTTAATCTTTTTAAGCTTTAGTGTTCCATACTATAAAACAGGACTTTACTGATAAAACAACAGACTTATTGTAAGGGTTAAATTTTTTTTGAAATGTATCAGTGTCCTTAACATAATGCCTGACACATAGAACGTGCTCAGTAGATGTTAGCTATCTTAATTAATAACCAACATTAACCTTAATATTGAAGCACCAGAAGGATTCTTATTAAAATCATAAGTAAGGATTCCCTTTCTCATTGCTAGTCAGCATTGTTCTGGAATTTTTAGCTATGTCAGGAATACATGAAAAAGAAATAAGAAGTATTAATATTAGAATAGCATTATTTGGGCTTCCCTGGTGGCGCTCGTGGTTGAGAACCTGCCTGCCAATGCAGGGAACACGGGTTCGAGCCCTGGTCTGGGAAGATCCCACATGCCGCGGAGCAACTGGGCCCGTGAGCCACAACTACTGAGCCTGCGCGTCTGGAGCCTGTGCTCCGCAACAAGAGAGGCCGAGACAGTGAAAGGCCCGCGCACCGCGCACCGCGATGAAGAGTGGACCCCACTCGCCGCAACTAGAGAAAGCCCTCGCACAGAAACGACGACCCAACACTGCCAAAAATAAATAAATAAATTTATAAAAAAAAAAAAAAAAAAGAATAGCATTATTTGCCAATGCTGACTTCCTACTTGGAGTTGAGAATTCACTGAAAAACTAGAACTAATATGAGACTTAAATTAGATAGAGGTAAAATGTAGAGAATAAGTATAAAAATCAGTAGATGTCCTAGGGCTTCCCCCATGGCTCAGTGGTTTAAGAATCCGCCTGCCAGTGCAGGGGACACGGGTTCGAGCCCTGGTCGAGGAAGATCCCACATGGCCGCAGAGCAGCGAAGCCCGTGAGCTACAACTACTGAGCCTGTGCTGTAGAGCCCGTGAGCCACAACTGCTGAGCCCACATGCTACAACTATTGAAGCCCATGTGCCTAGAGCCCATGCTCAGCAGTAAGAGAAGCCACAACAATGAGAAGCCTGTGCGCCACAGCGAAGAGTAGCCCCTGCTCACTGCAACTAGAGAAAGCCTTTGCACAGCAGTGAAGACCCAATGCAGCCAAAAATTAAATAAATTAAAAAAAAAAAAAGATGTCCTAAAACCTAACCCACTGATTATTAATGGGGATAAAAGAAGATGTTCACAATGATGAGAAATAGAAATTATATATAAAATACATAATAAGAAATATGGCCAGTCTCTATGATGAAAGATACAAAATATAATAGAGGGACATAAAAGAAGTTACATGTAATCAAAGAAAGATATCTTATTCCTAGATAAAAAGATTTAGTATTAGGAAGACTTTATTTCTCATAATAATTAAATTTACTGCACTTTCAATAAATCTACATGGAATAGTAAGAGAACCTAATAAAACAGATACACAGACTATCTTAAAAATAAGCATGCAAGTATACCTAGATATGTTTTAAAAATAAAAGTAATGAGGACTTCCCTGGTGGCGCAGTAGTTGAGAGTCCGCCTGCCGATACAGGGGACACGGGTTCATGCCCCGGTCCGGGAAGATCCCACATGCCGTGGAGCGGCTAGGCCCGTGAGCCATGGCCACTGAGCCTGCACGTCTGGAGCCTGTGCTCCACAACCGGAGAGGCCACAACAGTGAGAGGCCCGCGTACCGCAAAAAAAAAAAAAAAAAAGTAATGAGATAGGGCTTACCTCCTTAATAAAGTATACATAAAATAAAGCAGTACAGGAATAAATTTAGAGATGAATAGAGCAAAAGTCAGAAATAGATCCAAGTATAAATAAGTAATTAGTATATGATAAAGATATTATTTTTAAATTAATAGAGAAAGACTACTAAATGATCCATCCAGTAAATGATTTTGTGAACAGACAACTGCCTGATCACTTGGAAAAGTAACTCTAGAATCCTTCCCTCATACTTAAGGCTAAAATAAGTTTTGAATAGATTAAGATGTTTTTTTAAAATTTAATTACATATTTATTAGAAGAAAGAGGTATGTTTAAATAAAACAATGGGAGAGGTGGCCTGAGAATCTGCATTTTGATTTCACCAACTAAAATTTTTGAAGTTTATAAAATTTTAACACCTAGAATTTTCTTGTAACTGTAAGAATAAGAATGTGAAGATAACTCGGGGGTGTGTTTATTATAAAAGAGCTTTTGAGTTTATCCCTAATATGTCCAGTATCACCTGTATTTCCCTATTTATAACAAAATTGCCATCATGATGTAGTACCAGACTTTAATTACAAAGGTTTTCAAAATACAGGCACTTACCTGTGGCTAAGACTCCGTGCTCCCAATTCAGAGGGCCCAGGTTTGATCCCTGGTCAGGGAACTAGATCCCACATATTGCAACTAAAAGATCCCGCATACCATAACTAAGACCCAGTGCAGCCAAATAAATAAATATTTTAAAAAAAAACACACAGCAGTGAGTTATTACTTACTGTGATTGCCCTATCACTTGCAGTTCTGTAATATTGTGAGTCACAGGATCTTAAAGAAAAGCCTTAATGAAGTAAAGTTTTGTAAGTTTATAAGATCATTTAATGTACTATTATAAAATTACCTAAACAATAGGGTTTTCCAAAAACTTAACACTTGTTTGACAAATAAATCTGTTTATAAGGTGATAAGTTATTACAAAATGTTTTCTCTTAGACCAAAACTTGTATAAACCACTATGATTTCCCATTATAATCAGTGGGGAAATTACAGTGTTTCTATTAATGGCAGAGTAAACTTTGTCATTAATGCTGGAAATGGTGACACACATTAGTAATTGCATACTTTAGTTAACCGTATATTTGGGGAGTATTACTAATAAGCAGTCCCTGAAGCACCTGGTGCACAACAACCAATGTGCTGTCAGTACTCACCAGTTCCCCAGTTTGGAGCCTGTGCAGATAGCACAGGTGGGTAGTAACATTTGCAGCATATTTGGGAATATTTTTTTTTTACATAAAATGAGGACAATTTTTTAAAGCAAAACCTATTTTGGTGCAATATCATGGGATGTGAGAGCATCTTGAGCGGAGATTTATGGCAAACATTAGAGACAAAAAGCATGATGGGAGTGCCCAGTGTTACATTCTTCTGTTCATACTGTGACCAGGCTCTGACCTCATGGAAGAAAAAATGGAATTTGTAAGTACAAAACCCATATTAAGCAAAAATTTGCCAAGTGATCATTCAAACAGCAAAGGGTGAGTATGGCTACTGTGTAATTATCTGAAGGGTTTATTTGTTGCTGGCCTTTTAGTATTGATGTTTAATTACCCAAGACTCCAAGGAATCGAAGAATTTCACCTGACTTTCTAGTTCTTTACTTCCTTTATAATAGAAATTTAATTCAGATAATACTTATAGATATAAGGGTATCACTTTAGACATATCTTCAGAAAGTACTAAAAAAGTTAGGACTTCCCTGGTGGCACAGTGGTTAAGAACCCGCCTGCCAAAGCAGGGGACACGGGTTCAATCCCTGGTCTGAGAAGATCCCACATGCCGCGGAGCAACTAAGCCCGTGCGCCACAACTACAGAGCCTGCGCTCTAGATCCCGGAGCCACAATTACTGAAGCCCGCGCGCCTAGAGCCTGTGCTCCGCAGCAAGAGAAGCCACTGCAATGAGAAGACCGTGCACCACAAGGAAGAGTAGCCCCCGCTGTCCGCAACTAGAGAAAGCCCGCACGCAGCAAGGAAGACCCAAAGCACCCAAAAATAAATTTTAAAAGAAGTTAAAGCCTCTAGAAATAATGGCTAAAGTCTCAGTGTAATCTGGTGGTTGTGGTTATTGGGGAAAGCCTACATCTGACCTGCCTAAATTATCTTTGATAATATTCCTGGGGGATTTTGTACCAGATTTTGTTTGTTTGTTTTGGGGTTTATTTTATTTTATTTTATTTTTTTTACTGATCAAGTGACCAGCCCACTAAAGATAAACAGTTTTAAACTCTGGTCTAATGAGTAGATGGATTCAGATTGTGCTGAGGATTTGAATTGGTAGAAGTAAAACTCTAGACCTATTTTTAGGATCTAGGTGATTTTGAAACCCCCAGAGGATAGGGATAGTTTCTTATCTTTTGGTTACGTTTCAGGTCGTTCAAGCCCTCAGTTAGACCCTTTGAGAAAAAGCCCAACCATGGAACAAGCAGTGCAGACAGCCTCGGCCCACTTACCTGCTCCGGCACCTGTTGGGAGAAGGAGCCCTGTATCATCAACCAGGCCTTTACCATCAACCAGCCAAAAAGCAATAGAGAATCAAGAGCACAGGCGAGGTAGAACTTTAGCTATTTACTATTTTTTAATTGACTGGTCAACATCTTCCATTCAACTTACTTTCATTAAAAACATTTACTCTATGTAAATGATCCTAGAAAGTTTAAACTGAACTTGATAGAATGTTCAGTCTTTCAAATTTGACTCAAAGTAGTGATGGTGGTGGGGATATATAGATTTTTGGTTTTGTTCTGGGTTTGTTTGTTTTTCCATTTCTAACTTTCCAGACGTTTTTGATTATGTGTCCTAAGTTAACTGTCACTTTCTGTGTGTTCTATAGCTGAAGTACACAAGGTTTCAAGACCAGAAAATGAGCAACTCAGAAATGATAGCAAGAGACAAATTGGTAAGTTGTTACTTGGATCTGAAAGCCTTATCCTATGCTTTTCAATAGAGGGAACATTTGAAATGTATGATGCATAATTACTATAAAGAAAGAATAGCAAGGGTTGGTGACTATAAAGGAGTAGCACAGGGGAGTTTCATTGTGGTAACAGACAGTTCTTTATCTTATGGTGGGGGTACTGTGGATCTGTATACGTAGCAAAATGTCATAGAACTGTACATAAAGACATACGAAAAAATGAGAACATCCAAAACTGTTGAAATCTGAATATGAGATCTATAGTATAGTTAATTATATTGTGCCAGTGTCCTGGTTTTTCCCAGTTTTTGATAATGTACAATAGATAATCAAGATGTAACTGTTGGAGGGGAAGCTGGGTGACAGGCACATAGAACCACTCTACTTTTATTTCAATTTTTTTTAACCTAATTATTTCTAAAGATTTTTTTTCTTTTTTAATCACGTGTCTGGAATAAACCCTACTTGATGGTAGGTAGTTGTCTATTGATATATTCTTGAATGTTATCTGCAAGTAGGACTTGTATATTTATATTTACATTGTTTTATGGCTTTCTCTTTTGTACTGTCTTTTGTATTTTTTTATGTTTTTGTGTCAGTTTCATGTTAGCATTATAAAATTGTTTTCTATGCTTTTAAGAATGGAATTGGGAGTTCCCTGGTGGCCTAATGGTTAGGACTCAGTGCTTTCACTGCCATGGCCTGCGTTCAGTCCCTGATCAGGGAACTAAAATCCTGCAAGCCGCGTGGCATGGCCAAAAGAAAAAAAAGAATGGAATTATCGGGAACTATATTCAATATCCTGTAATATTCCGTAATGGAAAAGAATATGAAAAAAGAATATATATAACTGACTCACTTTGCTGTACAACAGAAGTTAACACAGCATTGTAAATCAACTATGCTTCAATAAAATAAATGTTTTAAAAAAGAATTGAATTACCTGTACCTTTAAAATTGAGAAGTTTTCTCATTAAAATTAAGCTCTGGGCTCCTTTTTTTTTTGAAGTAGTTATTCAAGGACTTTAACTTTCTTTCATTATTATTGATTTAATATGATTGTATACTTTCTTTACCTGTTTTGTAATCTATGACATTTACCCCAATTCCATCCATTTTATTCTTCTCAAATTTATTAGCAGAGAATAAATTATAATTATAAACTCTTCCAAATTAAAAAATAAAAGCAGTGTGTGATCTCTTTAATTACATAATAATTGGAAGATGCTCTTTCACTTAATTTTAGAAAGCTAGATACAATTTTAAATGTATACACGCTATTTCTTCTGTACATTTTTATATGTTTATGTTTTTATTTGTTGTTTTTTGATGTGGACCATTTTTTTTTTTAAGTCTTTATTGAATTTGTTACAATATTGCTTCTGAGTTATGTCTTGGTTTTTTTGGCTATGAGGCATGTGGGATCTTAGCTCCCCAACCAGGGATTGAACCCGAACCCCCTGCACTGGAAGGCAAAGTCTTAACCACTGGACCGCCAGGGAAGTCCCTATATGTATTTTATTTGTGCTGTGTGCCATAGAATTACAGAGGTTTTGGTTTGGTTTACTATGTTTCACTTTTTTTAATTTGGAAAAAGAACCCCTCTCTTCTCAAGGTAAAATAATTGCCATGCTTCCATCGTTCCAAACTCGTGTAAAGTAGTGCACGCTTTGGCAGCACATATACTAAAATTGGAACGATACGGAGAAGGTTAGCATGGCTCCTGCACAAGGATAACATGCAAATTCATGAAGCACTGCATATTTTAATATAAAAAGAATATGTGTATATGTGTGTGGTGTGTGTGTGTGTGTGTCTATCTGATTCACTTTGCTGTATACCAGAAACTAATACAACATTGTAAATCAACTATACTTCAATTTAAAAAATAAAATATAAATCATGTAAAGCAATAAATAAAAGTATCTCTCACTGCCCTTCAAAATTTAAGACAGAAATACTGTGCTGTAATTTCTGGCTTTTGGCCAAGACATTTTCAGTAGTAGAGCTGAATATTTAAACATCCTGCTTGTCTAGATTTAAGTGTCTGGATATACTGCTGTGGGTTTTTGAGGTTTGTTTTCTCAAACTTAGACAATTTGCCAAATTTTAGTGAACAGTGAGCACAAACCTGTCTATTACTCTGTAGTCACTTCTGATCTTTATCAGTATGTGTTAAACATTTCACATAATTATAATCATTGAATTCATAGTGCTTTGTGCTCTATATTTTTCTGTTAACCAACATCAAATACTATTCCATGTTTCTCTTTTAATTTTTTTCTTCTTAACTGTTCCTCTTGTGTTGGATATTTGGGTTCTCAAGTTTTCACTATAATTTATGCTACTTTGGTATTGCTTTATCATACCTCATAAATCTTGTTATTGTATTAAATTGTAGAGAAAAATAGATACAGGAAGACTTGAAAAATATGGAGCCATTTAGAGGGAGACAGTAAAGGTGAAGCAGGAAGTGGTTGGAGTGGTTGAGACCATGTACGTCTTTTCTTTTTTTAAAAAAAATATAAATTTATTTATTTATTTTTGGCTGCGTTGGGTCTTCATTGCTGCACGCGGGCTTTCTCTAGTTGCAGTGAGCGGGGGCTGCTCTTCATTGCTGTTCACGGGTTTCTTATTGCAGTGGCTTCTCTTGTTGTGGAGCACGGGCTCGAGGCGCGTGGGCTTCAGTAGTTGTGGCACACGGACTCAGTAATTGTGGCTCGTTGGCTCTAGAGCACAGGCTCAGTAGTTGTGGCTCACAGGCTTGGTTCTCTGCGGCATGTGGGATCTTCCCGGACCAGGGATAGAACCCGTGTCCCCTGCATTGGCAGGCAGATTCTTAACCACTGCGCCACCAGGGAAATCCGAGACCATGTACTTCTTGTCTTTTGTGTTATCTTGCAATTTGTGCTGCTAAATGTTCATCTATTTTTCTCACTATAAATCTTGATTTCTATGATCCTTTCCATAAAAGTCTTCCTGAATTTTGAGAACCCAATATATATTTGACATTTTGTAGGTATTAGGGATATAAGAAGAACAAAGTAATTTAGTACAGAAGTCTCCCAAATTGTTTGGTTGTATACTGTATCAGTAGCATGTATGAGTGTAAACCCCATAGATATAAATTTCATGTGTGCCATTTATAAATTTGATGTTTATAAATTTTATATGTGCTCTTCTCAGTCTATTATGTATTAAATGTTTGTGAAACTTCATCTTTTTTATATTAAAAAATACAAATATCGTCACGTGTATAGAGACTTGTAAGCATTTCTCTTGTTGGCCATAAAGACCACAATAATAGCTTCTGCTCTAAACCAGCTTGTTCTTTCTTTATTAATATAGTTCCAGGTGCTCCTTCAGCTCCAAGGAGAGGGCGTGGGGGTCATCGAGGTGGCAGGGGAAGATTTGGTATTCGACGAGATGGTCCAATGAAATTTGAGAAAGACTTTGACTTTGAAAGTGCAAATGCACAATTTAACAAGGAGGAAATCGACAGAGAGTTTCATAATAAACTTAAATTGAAAGGTGAGTTTTTATTTTTCTATTCAAAAAATACTCTTATTTGACTTGTGAATTATGGATGTTTAGTACAAGTCTTCACTTTTATGGTATGTGCTTGTTTTTCATTAGAAGATAAACTTGAGAAACAGGAGAAGCCTGTAAATGGTGAAGATAAAGGAGACTCAGGAGTTGATACCCAAAACAGTGAAGGAAATGCAGATGAAGAAGATCCACTTGGACCTAACTGCTATTATGACAAAACTAAATCTTTCTTTGATAATATTTCTTGTGATGATAACAGGTAGTCTTTTAAGCTGCTCTTATGCTCTTAGGAGGTTGAAGTGTGAAATGAATTCTTATAAATTCACAAAGTTTAATGAATACTTAAAAATATCTAGGGACTGCCCTGGCAGTCCAGTGGTTAAAAATCCGCACTTCCAATGCACGGGTTCAATCCCTGGGTGGGGGGGCCACGGGTTCAATCCCTGGTCAGGGAACCAAGATCCCATATGCTGCAATGTGTGGCCAAAAAAAAAAAAAATCTAATGACTACAATTGTTTAATGATTTATTTTGCTAAAAGAAAATAATCTATACTAAAATTTTAAATGATATTGCTCTTTGAGAAAAATAAATAATCATATACTTTTGTTTGGGGATGCATTCACATTTGAAAATTAGTAAATAAAAATAGAGGCATTCATCTAACACCTAAACACCTTTTACTTTACCCCTCTACAATGTAGTTCAGATGAAGTTTGCTGATACAGTAAAGCTCTGCTATATTGCAGTAAATGTGGATCCAGAAAACTGGTTAATTAAAGGATCCAACATAAACTAAGAGTTCCAGGGTTTCTGCTGCCTGATCCTAATTGTCCTCCAGGCTGCAGTTTGGTGCCACCTGGTGGCAGTTTTCTACTTCACTTTAAACGTGGATGGGGATGATTCTGAATCCTCTGATTATCTGGGCTGTGGGCCAGCAGCAGCAATTTAGACGCTTCAGGCATCAGGTTCAGAGGTTGGGCCAGGAGCGTACTAGGAACTCAGGGATCTATCCTCCATCTCTTCACATCCTGAGACAGGGTTTCCTTTCCTGGCTTTGCCCTTTCTTCCTTTGGGGCTGATTGGAGGGTAGAGTGAATTGCCAATCCCATTTATTGGGGCTGTTGTCAGTTTCTTTGTATTATCAACTGCATTTGCAAGAAGCTTAATACCAGTCATATTTTCACATGAATGATAGGAATATATTGCCATGGACAGCTTGTGATGACTTAGATAAGGTGCTTATTTTTATTTGATTCTTAGGAATTACTTAGCCTTAATTTGGGAATCAGTGCTGCATAGTTTTGCTGGAAAATGTTCTTTAAAACTTGATACACTAAAGATTATTTGTTCTCATAATAGAGAACGGAGACCAACCTGGGCTGAAGAAAGAAGATTAAATGCAGAAACATTTGGAATCCCACTTCGTCCAAACCGTGGCCGTGGAGGGTACAGAGGCAGGGGAGGTCTTGGTTTCCGTGGTGGCCGAGGACGTGGTAGCGGCCGAGGTGGTAACTTTGCCACTCCTCGAGGATTTCGTGGTGGATTCAGAGGAGGTCGTGGGGGCAGGGAGTTTGCAGATTTCGAATATAGGGTAAGTTATTATTATGTGCTTTGGGGTTGGCTTGCAGTTGTATGAAATTCAAAATGTTTTAAACTCTTATCTATTAGAGGTGAATATTTTTAGGGCATTTGTATAACTTCCATTTGACTTTTCAGTGGAGGATGTACCTGATTAGGATATTTATATAATTTTAAGGAGCAGTAACTTCTTGGTTAATGAATCTAATTCTTTTTTAACTATTTTCTTTTCAGTTGGAGGAAGTAAAGAGATAGAAATGTGATATTCTTTTTTATCTTTCTGTTATAAAGCCATGGTTTCAGATTTAATGGACTGGTAAAATTTCTTCCAAAACCCTGTTAAGAGACTGACTTAGGATTAATTTCTTTTCCTTAAAAAAATTTTGTTGCTGTTGTTGGAGGCACAGGGGATCACTAAAAGATATTATACGGTACAGAAAAGAGCCATATTGTATCACCTTTATTACAAAGTATGCTTCAATACCAAGAGAATCTAGGAAGAACATATTTAAAGGGGTCTTTAAGTCAGTGTTACTATCCTAGTCATCGATTTTAGGGATAGTGGAGAGGAAAGTATATAATTAAAGAAACGATCAAAATCCTATCATAAAGAAGTCTACTAGGAATTACATAGGGCAGCTAGAGACAAAAAGACCAGGACTTCCCTGGTGGTGCAGTGGTTAAGAATCCGCCTGCCAGCACAGGGGACATGGGTTCGAGCCCTGGTCTGGGAAGATCCCACATGCTGCGGAGCAACTAAGCCCGTGCCCCACAACTACCGAGCCTGCATACCACAACTACTGAAGCCTGCACACCCTAGAGCCCTGCTCTGCAGCAAGAGAAGCCACCGCAGTGAGAAACCCATGCACTGCAATAAAGAGTAGACCCCGCTCACTGCAACTAGAGAAAGCCTGCGCACAGCAGCAAAGACCCAAAGCAGCCAAAAATAGATATAAAAAAAAAAATTAAAAAAAAAAAAGAAAAGGAAAAGAAACAAAAAGACCTACTAGCAGGAATTTCATTATTCAATATTTAAAACTGGTCATTGTTGAGATCCCTCTTGAAGGGTCATTGTTAGTGGCTTTTGGATCTGTTCTGTTAATTTTGATGCCTTTAATATTGTGTCATCACAGCCAAGGCTGCTGAAAATTAGCCTCAAGTCGTTAGCTCAGGATACCCAGCCATGGTAGATGCAGCCTGATGTAGCTTCAGCACTTCTAACTTGCAAAATGGCCATTTCAGCTAGGGGACTGTGTCTTAGGAACTACAGAACTCCTCTTCCTTGCCACTATTACTCCTCTTGAGGTTGCCAGTGACCTTTGCTTATAGAATTCAGTAGCCTTTTCACAAATATTTGCCCTTAACTACTCTGCAATATTTGACACTGATAACTGCCCACCCAACGTGGAGTCTTTCTTCCTGCTTTTTGTTTTTTTAACACTTTTGATATTTCTCTCTTTATAAAAATAACGTATGTTCCTTAACACAGCCTGTAAGGTGCTTCATGATCTGCCTGTTTCTCCAGATGAGAGGTCTAGTACTTGCTCTAGATCTTGTTGCCAGTGGGACTGCCCTTTTCTTCATTCATTCTGCTACACATATGTGGGTCTTCTTGCTCTTGTTTAGTGCCAAGCTTATTCCTATCTCATGACATTTTTACCCATTCCTTCTGCCTGCAATGTTCAGTTTGCTCCATTGTGTTCATGTTTGCACTCTAGCATAGGCTCGAGCTTTCCCTCTCTCCTCTCCTGCAGCAATTTGCCCCTCCCCTTTCTGAGCTTGTCTATTCATAGCTTCTAATCAGTTTTTCAACTTGGACCTTGTATGCTTTCACTTACATTTTTCTATATTTACTTGCATTGTGTCCTGTGATTAACTTAAACTTAACCTTCCTCAGAATGTCCTCATCATCTTCTCACTTTCCCATCATCTCAGTTTGGTATTCTTTTGTCTACCAGGCTGTGGAGGTATCCATGATCATGGGCCATTTCCACATCACCACATTCATTCCTTTGAGGCGTTTCTGCCAACTACCATAATAACCCACTGATTGGTGTTTAGACCTTCAGTTTCTCTTTACCTCACTTCAGGCATATCAGCTACCTGTTGAAGAACCTATGGCAACTCCTGTTGAAGACCACATTGAGTCAGCTTGGTTTGAGAAAAAGTACGTTTAAATTAGACCTTGATCCTGATGAGAATTTTAGTAATTTTTGCTAGTATGACCTCAGTTGAGTTGTTAAACCTTTCTGGCCCTCAGTTTTACACAGTTTTATTTCAGACACACCATTAAAGTCTCAGAGTTGGAAAGCATCTGAGAGTTGTGACCTCCTGGCCAAACCAAAAACCTCTTCTGTTTGGTATCCTTTATGAGGGCTGGGAACTTATTACACTTTCTAAGAGCATCCATCCCACCCCAAGTGTGCTCCAATTATTAGGATTTCACAGACACACACATAATTTGAACAAAATCTTTTTCCCCTCTACCTTCTAAACTTATTAGTTTAACTCTACCCTTGTCTATACACAGAATATATACTCTTCTTCATAATGATTTTTCATATATTTGAAAAAGTTCGCTGTCATGTTGTGTAAGACTGGATCATTAATTCCCTTTATCTGAGCAGTCATCAGTAAACCTTTGAGTAACCACTGTGTGCATAGAATATGCACTTACTAACGCAAACCTTCGTTTTCAGGCCGTGTCTCACTATTCAGCCATTTTGAGCCTTTAGTTAAAACTCCTATCATATATATTGTAGAATTAGAATGCATTGTAGAGGTTGTCTGCATGAGTCTTTATCCGCACTAATGTATCCCTGACAGATAGTTCAACCTCTGCTTGGGTGTTTCAAGGAGTGGTAGATTCACTAGACCTCAGGCTGATGGCTAGAAGGTTCTAATGTGACATTGCACTGCCTGCTCGTTTTACTCTGTAAGGGTCCCACTGGATATATCCAGCCCCATTTATTATTACCCTTTAACCTGTCCGATTCAAGCAGTTGACTCATGGTCATCTCTTATACACACTGCTTGATTCCAACTCTGACTTCATTCATTGACCAAATATATTGAATTCTTCGTATATGCCAAGCTCTATGCTGGACATTGGTGGTAACAAAACACATGCAGTCCCAGCCTTCTTGATGTTTATGGTCCAGTGGGAAAACAGACCCAGCTGAAAGACAGGGGCTTCCTTTCAGTCTTGCCTAAGGTTTGCTCTATCCTTAGAAACTTCTCTTCCTTCCTCCACTGATTTCTTCCTCTTCTGACCTCCTGTGGTATCTGCTTTCATCACCACACATTTTACATATACTTATATTCCCTATTTCATGTGTTTTGTTTTGTTCTGCATCGCCAACTAGGTGGGAGCCTCTTGGCATTAGTGAATATGTATTTTACTTTTCTTTCCACCAGAACACCTATCTCAGCATGGAGCCATAGTGGGCTTGAAGTAAGTACTTAGCATGTTGATTAGGAATAAGTTACTTCAGTGAGGCTGAAGGTCCATCAGTATGGCTAGCCATTGCTTGTCCATTCCAAAGTTGCATGATCCTTCTGTCTGCCACTAGATCCCAGACCTTCTCAGCAGCCTGTTCCTTCTAAATCATAGCATCTGGCACCTTTAAAGGTGGAAGTAGTGATTGACCACTATTACATAAAGGAAATTTACCTTCTAAGATTATACTTGTTTCTGAAGCATCTAATACTTCTCAGAGATGAAGTACAGTGGCATTTGCAGTAGCCTTCATGTAATGGGTTAGCTTTGTTCTTTATGCTCCACTGACATGAACATTATAAGCAGATCTGGTTGTTTAATGAAAACATGGGTAAAGATAGGATCATATATATTTTTTTAGAACTCCTTAGAAATATCAGTCAAACTAGAACTTCTCTCCCACCCTACTCCAATAGATAGTTAGGAAACCAAGGACCCAGAGGAGTTAACTCTCTTGATCTAGGTATAAGCTTAGCCAAAATTTAGTCTTCGGCTTCTGAGTTTTCCTTAGGATGATGTTAGAAACATAAACTTGTGGTGAGTTTGGTCCTATGGTGCTTTTTCTTTTCTTTCTTTTTTGGGGGCTGGGAGATCAGGCTGGGGCTAATGAGAGAGTGGCCCACTCCTATTTTATACGCTGCTGCTAAGGAGGTTAAGCTGCCATGGTGGGTGAGACAGGTTGCCTTTCATTTGAGTCTGTGTTTCTTCAGAGAGGGTCCAGAGACAACAAGGTATCTGAAATGACTCAGCATGGTACTCTCTCCCTTTCCCCTTTTATTTTCTCCTTTCCTTCCTGCTACTTCTCTGTTTCCTTCTCCCCTTTCCCTCCCTCTTTCCCTTTCTATCTCGCTTTCTTTTTTTACCTTTCAGAAAATCACAGCTTTTGAACCCTAAAAGGTCTGGATTGATCATACAGCTTTCTGAAAGGTAAAAAAAAAAAACACAGGGCATGTGAAGGTTGGCATTGGTGGGGGACAGACATCAGGATCATCTTCAGCTTATTTCTTTCTGTATCAACTTAAACCATGCCGTTTGTATTCTAATTTAATAACATTGTACAAATGGTTTGGTGTTGTATACACAGATAAAATTAAGTTTTTAACGTAGGCAGTGTGTATTTCTAACAGTCAGGGTGAGAATCAGCAGTAAAAATCAGGTAGCAACTAGTAGCAGCTAGCTGGTAGCAACTAGTCCTGAGGAAAAGAGAAGCCCTTGGCTCTGTGTACAGGCATTTGGTTTAGGATTAATCTCACTGGAAAGCTAGAGGCTTCTTGAGATTTTTATTGCTTTCTCCCTGGTTGCTTTTAAAAACATTTCCCAGGCAGCGCTCTGATTTTCAGAACTTATTTCAGATTTAAAAGTTGTCCTTTTAAAATGAATTTCCAAATCATTGCTTTCTCCTGACATGAAACTGTGGAGAAGAGAAATGTTATTTTACCACCTGGATATTTTATTGCTTAGTAAAGATATCAAAGACTCGGGAATTTTATTTATCTTCTTCCAAAAAATGTTGTCAGTTGTATTTGATGAGTTTGACTACTATGATGAAGGCTTAATTTTTTTTTTAATTATTAGGACGACACCAAAGGTAGTAGGGTGTGCCTATATCTTAGTAGGGGGCCTTCTTGCTAGGACAAGCCCACAGCACCACTGCTTTAACCTCTACTAACTGGAAAATACACTTAACAGATAATGAGCTACTGCTGGGTGTGTAAGTTATAAAAAGTGTTTCCTGGAAATCAGTGAAACGAGTTTATACATGAAAGTAAGAGGAGGATATATTTAAAGGTTATGAAAAATATACTTAAAGCAGATTTAAAAGAAATACTTATTAATAAACCCCAATAGTTTGAAACATGAGCTAATTTTTTTTTTCCTTTTTAGAAAGACAACAAAGTTGCTGCATAGTCTGCAAACAAGTCTTTGAAAATAGATGGATTTTTAGCTCTTCGTGGTCCTGAGAATTGGTTTCAGTCTTTGAGAAGAATGAAAAAGTGAATTTGCTGTATATTTGTCACCAGCACTGGGTTTTTGTTTGTTTGTTTGTTTGTTTTTCTGCTTAATTTCAAAGATACAATACAGTTAATTTTGGGGGTGGGAGGGAAGGCTCATCTTAATAAATGAGCATTAAATATATTTGGAATAGCAGAAGGTTAAGTAATTTCTTATGTATAGTTAAACTAAAGCAGTACTCCAGTGGAACTTATAAGTATTTTTTCATCACTGAAAGGATTTTTCTTATCACTAAATTGTATTTGGCAGTTATTGTGAGTTGCCTGCAGATAGGGCCGTGATACTGTTTTGAGCCACAGAAGGAAGGGTCTGTGTGTCTATGTGTCTGTGTGTCTGTCTATATCTTTCTTTTTCTTTCTTTCTTTCTTTCTTTTTTTGGAAATCCTGTAATAACCCTTCTGAGGTAGCTTATTTCGTCAATTAATTAGGGTGCTGGATGGTAGAGAATTTTGTCAGTCAACTATGTACACACAGTAAATACTGTTTCTTAGGCAAAGGTAACTTTTTTATATAGTTGTAAAATTCCATTATATTCCATTGCCAAAGAAACATTAAGAACTTTGTATAGCTGTATAAAAAGCAACTAATTTTTTAAAGAATAAACATTTTAAAGTCAGCAAACATACTGTGTCCTTGCAGAAGTTGATGTGCTGAGGAGCAGAAGTATGGGTGGGTCTTTTTTTCATAGCTTTTCAGGCTTAAGATTGTTTATTTTGATTTTTTTTTAAATGTTTGGAACGTAAATGAAGATTTGATACATTCTTTCATTATCTAAAAAGGGTAAATTACTTATGCTCATTGTAAGAACTTTATTTTGTAGCAAATGGCATATCACAGGATTTATCCACATAATAGATATTTTCAGTATACAAATGTAAATAATCATAGATAAGAATGTACTTAGCTGTATTTTCAAATAAGTAACCCCCCCCCTTTTTTAAGACAATAAAACTAGGTGTCAATTAACCTGTTCTTCCTGGTATGCCTGGAGTTTTGTTGTGATACCTTGACTCTTTCCATTATATTTCAAGATGATTCAGAGTGTTAGAAATTATTTTGGCAACCTATAAGATATCAAAACACTGGTCCTTAGACCTGTGACCCACAAATGACTCAGTATAGAGTTAATTGCTAAAATTATTAGTAAATCTTTTTGACATTTTAAGCTATAGTGGGGAAAAAAATCTGGCCACTTTGTGTTTTTATGAAGGCCGTGGAATAAAGGGATCCAAAGATTAAATATTTTTATCTATTTTGATTTTTGTTAACTTTCTCCTTAAAATATTCAGTAGTGATAAAGATATGGAAAATTGCACTGTAGGAGAATTGGAGTATATAAAGGTGGTTGATATTTTAAATTTTAATTTTATATCTTTTGTGTAGCTCCAGAAGAAAATGTTTTGTAATTTGGTTTCATTATTAAGGTCCAGTACTTGGCAGCCATAGTTTAGATAATATTGTTTAATACTGTTTGCTCGCATGTTAACAACAAAATCTTTTGGAGGACCCATAAATCATGGCATTGAACACATTTCTGAGGCATTCTGAACATCAAAGCAAGTGCTATGGCAATACCTGTGTAGACTATTAGAGATGTCCTGGGGCTGATTTGAAAAAAACAAAAAAAAACTGTAAATAACAGTTCTACACGCTCTGAAAGTATGAATTCATGCATTTTCCAAGCCCTCTGCGTCATTGACTAGGGCATTTGGTACCCCAGTAATAACCGGCAGCGTGACATACCTGCAGTGCACCTTACAATATTAAAAAGGTTTTTATTCTAAGACAGAATAAAACTGTTCAATAAAAAATGTTCGTCAAAGTTCTTTCTCTTTAAACACTAATATTTTCTTACAGTAGAAAGAAGTATAGTGAAGGGCATCTTTAACATGTAAGAATGGAATTATGGTCATGTTTATATTCCCTAAAATAGCTAAATTAATTTCTGTTTTCCTAGGATTTATACAGTGTTGTGTTTAAAGCTGGAAGCCCTTTCTCCCCCTCCTAGACTACAGACAGCTCCTGAGTTACACTCCATGACATGAGGAGACTAAGCCAACCAGGCACAGGCCAAGCTGGAAACCTTAGGCTAGAATGCACCCTCTGTGGGCAAGCACATGCAAAAGGCAAAAAAGGGAAGGGCTGATTCCGCTGAAACTTGTCTTTGGATAGACCATTTCTCCTTCCAAAAGCACGACTTAATGTGAGGGGTAGGGAGAGTGGTCAGGAATGTTAATTCAGCTCAGTGGATCTTAATCAGGGGTGAACTGCCGTCCAGGGAGCATTTAGGAATGAGAAAGCAGGTGTTTTGGTTATCACAATGACTCGGGGACCACCACTGGCCTTTAATAGTAAGGGCCAGGATGGTAAACGTTCTGTGCTATGCTAGACAGTGCCATAATTGATTATCCAGCCCAAGTGCAGCAGTGACCCTTCCACTTTGAGAAATACTGACTAAAGTCCCTCTACATGGAAAGACAATGAGTGGGGAATTAATTTTTCCCCAAACATTTTTAATAAAACTTTACTAAAGTATCTTTACATGGTAAAGGAAAAGGACCTTACTTGCAGGAGTACTGTCAACATTTTGGAAACTCATTTATCATCACATAGGAATTACCATTTCATCCTGTTCTCTGTCAGTAGTTCATAAATCTCATACCAGAAGCACCTGAGGAGCATTTTTTAAAGTACAAATTCCCATGCCCCACACTTGGAGAGTCTGATTCTGAAGTTCTGCAGTGAAACCTGGGAATCTGCCTAAGTCCCACCTGTAGTTCTGATCAGCCAGGTTTAGAAAGCCAGTTTTAAAACATCACAGCTGACTCATCTAATCTAGCCCCCCCTCCTTGTAAGGGTCTTGGTGATGTTTCCATGTAGAACTATTTTATCATTTCTCTGTCCTTCCAAATTCAGTATATCTAAGTTGTGACTCCAGCACGAAGAGTGGGAAAGAACTAAATGGAGCAGGGGTGCATTTCTGCAGGATAGAATCTAAGGGGAAACAGGAAAATTGAGACTCGTTTCCTCTAGGGTTTGGCTGCTTTGAGTACCGAGGCTCCGTTCCTAGCATGTAGGAAATGAGTGTGTGTTGTTTCTGTGTCTCAGTTTTACGTAGTTTTTGTCCCTGTCTCCATGGGTTGTCAGTCTGAAAGAAAAGGTGCTCTTTCTGCACAGCCCTGTGGTAATAGCTCACATCTGATCGTGTCTGGATTCATTGTTACAGGATCCCCCTGCCCTATAGTTCAGAGACTAAAAGCTGGTTTAAGTAGTGACAGTGGGGAGAGTGTCACAGAATAAAGTAATGAAGGCGAGTAAGCTCTTAGAGGAGCTCAGATGTCAACCAGTTTGCTTAGTTTACCTCCTTTGACTGTGATTTTTTTTTTTTTTTTTTTTGTGGTACGTGGGCCTCTCACTGTTGTGGCCTCTCCCGTTGCGGAGCACAGGCTCCGGACGCACAGGCTCAGTGGCCATGGCTCACGGGCCTAGCCGCTCCGCGGCATGTGGGATCTTCCCGGACCGGGGCATGAACCCATGTCCCCTGCATCGGCAGGCGGACTCTCAACCACTGCACCACCAGGGAAGCCCTGACTGTGATTTTAAAAGATGACAAGTATGAGTACAATCGGAATCAAACTTAAGGAAGTAAAGTAGCACCGTTAATCTCTGAATCTGGGTGTGCTTAATGGGGATTTGCTCAGAGCAGGCTGCCTTCGCTTCTCCCAGTATAGAGACACTGGGACAACTTCTTGGCATAGGAGCTAGTCAGGTGAGGGAAGTAAGGGAGAGTGTAGCTTTGAGCAGCAGAGCCCTGGAGGCCAGCAGCAGTCTGTCGGCCAGCTAGCGTGTACACTGGGAAGCTGAAGACGCAGGCCCCCGGCCCTGCTGTTGTGGGGGTCAAACCAACCTCCTGAGGAGGAGTGACGCAGAAGTTTTTATCCTGTTTTTCAAAGCCACGGTTAGTAAAAGCGAGCTTGTGGTTTTTGAGACAGTTTGAAATCTGGCTCCAAGAGCACATGATGAGACTATGAATCTAATGTGGTTTCTGTTCTCAGTGATGGTGCCAAGCTGTGCCCGTTATATGGGTGTTCTTTAAATTCCAGTTCGGTTCGTATTTTAACAGACTTGGCTGACTGATAAAAGTGTTTTCACGTTTAGCTCCTAAACATATCAAAATCAACCTGAATCTGACTCTAGTTCATAATGAATGTTGATTTTTAGGGAAATGCTTTAAAATGCACTGGTGTCTGTATTGTGGTTTATAAAGAAACAAAGCAGCTCTGTGAGGCCAAAGCATATTTCAGTTTAATAATAAGGCTTTCATAGAGTGACTCATAGTTTAGGTGCACAGAAACAACTGAGAGCGGCCAGCAAGGAGCTCATGGCCCAGAAAGTCTTGCCTTTGCCTCTAAACTTGAAGAGCAGCCTGGGAGTGGAAGAGCAGAGAGCCAAGAATGCCAGTTTGAGGAAGTGTGAGAAGCCCGGGCCAAGACGAGATTGTAATGAATTCCAGTGAATGGTTTACAGTCATCCCAGCACAGAGAACAGGAACATGTTTACTAGATGTCTGGAGTGTGCTTCTGTTATCCTGGTACTCACTTAATCCTTATAATCCTCGGGTGCTGGCCTCACACAGGATTGTTGATGAGAATGCAAATCCCAACATCGCAGTTCAGGATTTTGCTTGTGCTGAAATTGTTTTGTAAATTTCTTTTACTGGGTTAGTTGGGTGACAGTTATCCCTTACTCCATTCCCCAGTGTTTAATAGCATTTCTTTTGTCCCAGAATGGGTTTTGGAGCTTTGCAGATTTCAGTTTACAGAGGAATGAGGTATAGTTTCATTTTTGTATAAGTAATACACTGTAAAAAGGATATGGGCAGTATGGAAGATGGTTTTTAAAAATAGATAAATAAAAGAAGAAAGAAAATCTACCATCCCACCATTCAGGGCTAACCATTGGTAACACTATTTGGCTACATATTCAACCTGGCATTGTTCTGTACCGGCATGTGCTTTTCAGCAAAACTAGATTCATAGTATACGTACTGTCGTGAAGCTTGCTTTTTTCACTTCGTGTACTGAGTAGCACTGATTTGTTTTAAAGCACGATTATGCACCCAGAAAAGCACACACGTCATGATTACTTATGTAAACAGTACCCAGAAGCCCCCTTAAAACTCCCTTCCAGGGGCTTCCCTGGTGGCGCAGTGGTTGAGAGTCCACCTGCCGATGCAGGGGACACGGGTTCGTGCCCCGGTCCGGGAAGATCCCACGTGCCGCGGAGCGGCTGGGCCCGTGAGCCATGGCCGCCGAGCCTGCGCGTCCGGAGCCTGTGCTCCGCAACGGGAGAGGCCACAACAGTTGAGAGACCCGCGTACCGCAAAAAAAAAAAAAACTCCCGGTAGCCCGCACCCCCTCAAGGGTAACCACTATCCTGACTTCTAACAGCTTAGATTGCTTTTGCTTGTGTGTGTTCTTTACATAAATGGAATTAAACAGCATATGTGCTTTTGTACTTAGCTTCTCTGCTCAACCTTGTGTTTGTGAGATTCATCCATATTGTTGCATTTGGCTGCAGACCGTTCGTTTTCGTTGCAGTATAGTATTCCACTGTGTTAACAGACCATGATTTATCCATTCTGCTGTTGATAACCGCATTTGCATCATTTCTAGCTTTTGGCTGTTAAAAAAATGCTGGCACAGTTTTTTCCTCCACAAGAGAAGCTGAAGTTAGAGTGGGTAAGAGGAACGCGGACTTTGAATATTGTGAAAGATAGTAGTGCCCGGCTATGGAGCTGTTCCACACTGGCGTGCTGCTGCAAGGAATTTGTAACGAAGCAAAAAGTACCGGCAAACCATGGTGTGCTGTAGATGTAGACATAGGTGTGTGTATTAGAGCAGATGCAGGGTTAATCCTCCTCTGTGGGCCTAGCCTTTTCCCGAAGGACGCTGCTCCACCCACCACCCTTCCCAGGGGCAGCACTGGAGTATTTCTTGCCCTGCAAACTATGTTCAGGATGTAGACTTGGTGTCCTTGCTCCCTCCCTTTCTGGTAAAACCCCCACTTAACTCCATTCAGGCTTATGTGATCCTCTCACCCTCCTGGTTACCTGATTACTCCCATCTTAAAACAATTATTCCTGCCTTTCTCTTCCTCTGTACCTCCATCCTTCCATATGACTTCATCTGTGTGGCTTACCCATCTGTGTTGGGAGTCCCGAAGATAATCACACTGATGGCGATGATTCTTACAGCACAAAGATGCAAAGCAAAATTGAGCAAAGGAAAGGGTGTATGGGCGAAGTCTAGAGTGAACCAGGCTCAGACTTTCAGAGGGGACTTTGAAAGTGGTGTCACAGAGTATGTCCTTCGTTCCCCCAGCAAAGAATTGTTCCAACATGTGTGGAATGTTGTCTCCCAGGGAAGCTCACCAGCAGCTGAGGGCCCGGGGTTTTGATCGGGGTCTGGTTATTCAGGCATCTTCTGCGTGGCACATACTAAAATCCCAGACTCCCAGAAGTAAAGCACAAATACACATCATTGACTGTACAGTTTAGGCACAGTGAGCCACTCTTATCAGTTCTGGGAATGATGGAAACCCTCCTCAAATCCTAGTTTCCAGATGTCAGCCAAGGGCCAAACTTGTAAGCAGTCTTTATAAAGGATAAGAGTCAGGCCTGCTGTGTTAACTTTCCTGGACCCATCCTACACCCTGGCCCCTGTTCCTTTCCCTGTGACCTTTTCTTCTCACCTCCTCCCACCTAAACCTGTAGACACACCTGGACCTTGTCTATCAACCTCAACTGCATCATCTCTGAATCATGGATTTAGACACCCTACGCTTTGATCTTCCAACTGGCTTGCTCAAGAAATAATAAGTACCTATACACATAGAGTGACCTAACCACTCCTTTGCTCAGTAACTGCTTTTAGCTTGGTGCTGACCCCCAGGTCAGGAATCTTTCTACTTTGGATTCGTTAGCTTCCATCTTCTACTTTCCCTACCACCATCTCCAACCAGCCTAGACTCCTTGAACTATCATTATCTTACAAATAACCTTAAACTCCCTTGCAACTCTTTTGAGCTTTTTGTGCTCTTGTTTAGAGAAACTTCAACCCTGAAAGCATCCAGCCACCCACATGGTCAGTATTCACTCAGAGGGTTGTGTCCTGCAGAAGAGAATCACAATTGAATACATTAGTACCACTGTAAATCTGATCACTGCTCTCTCCTGGCCCTCAACATTGCCAGCAAAACTTAGTACTTTTCTGTAATCACCTCTCTGTAGTCAGCAAATGGCCCTGCTATCCATTTCAAAGAGAACTAGAAGACATTGGATGGAAACTGCCTCAGGCACTTAGCACACTCTAACATATTCATCCAGCCTTTTCCTGGCTGTCCTTTAAAAACAGAAAATACCACGTATCAAAAAACTGCTTGTGCTCTGGCTCCCTAGTTCCCACCGTTCCCGTTACTGGATTACCTCTTTCTCTGTGTCTTCAACTTCTTCCTTGATAAAGGATCCTTTCCATTCGCATTTAATTATAATGCTACCATATTATATAGCATATTAATGTGTTAGTATTCATATATTTATATATACAGGCGTAACTTGGAGATATTGCGGGTTTAGATCGAGACCCCAGTAAAGCAAATATCACAAAGTGAGTCACACGAATTTTTTTCTTTCCTAGTATATGTAAAGTTAGATTTACACTGTACTTTTGTCTATTAAATGTGCAATAATAGCATTATGCCTACAAAACAGTGTACGTACCTTTATTTTAAAATAATGCTGTTGGGAAAATGGTGCCGATAGACTTGCTTGATGCAGGGTTGCCACAGAACTTCCCATTTGTAAAAAATGCAATATTTGCAAAGCACAATAAAACGAAGTATGCCTATAATTGTAACTATGTAGCATTTATTATGTTAGACTTCTTTTTTAAGAAAATTATCCTAGAATCCTACATCCTACCGGTTCCTCCTTAGCTCTTGAACTATCTAGATGCCTGATCTCCCTTTCACTTCTTAACCCACTTGTTCTACTTCATACACCGCTAAAACAGTTCTTGGTAAGGTCACTAATGATCTCCAGTGAGCCTTTCAAAGTTTTCCTCTCTTACTTGTTTCACAGAAGCATTCCATGCAGTCTGCCTCTCCCTTCTCAAAATACTCTTGTCTTCCTGGCTGCCAGATCCTCGGTCTGCCCAATTCTAATTCGTCAGTCACCCCATTTTGAAATAATAATGTTCCTCAGGGTTCGACTTTAGCTTTTTTTCCTTCTCCCCGCTGCTCCCCACACACAACACTACCACAAATTATGCAGTGGAGTTTCCCACATTCTTGTTATCTCTCCTGCCAGATAAGTTTGCTTTTTTTCCCCCCTCTTTTTAAGCTGCATACTCTCTCTGGCCTTAACTACATGGAGTTATTCTCACATTCACTTATCTAGCACAGATCTTTTCTGAGTCTGGATCTGACTTTTCCTTTGGCCGAGCCACAAGGCTTGTGGAATCTTAGTTCCCCGACCAGGGATTGAACCTGGGGCCACAGCAGTGAAAGCGCTGAGTCCTAACCACTGGACCGCCAGGGAAGTCCCTGGATCTGACTTCTCGATACCTGTGCTTGAAGGTCTTATAGTAGCCTCTCAAATGTAATGTTCCCCAAACTGAAGTGATGATCTTCCCTCTGCTTTTCTTCCAGTGTGCTTGATCCAGTTACGTAGCAACACCATCTACTAACCCGACTGTGCTGGAAATGTGGAAGTCACCTTTGACACTCCATTTATCTTCAGTTCTGCACCAGCTTCATGCCTGTTACCAACTTCTATCAATTCTTTCTCTTTTTTTTAACTTTTATTTTTGCCTGCGTCAGGTCTTAATTGTGGCACATGGGATCTTTCGTTGTGGCACGCAGGCTTCTTCCTAGTTGTAGCACACAGGCTCCAGAGCGCGCGGGCTCAGTAGTTGCGGCGCGCGGGCTTAGTTGCCCGACCAGGGATCAAACCTGCGTCCCTTGCATTGGAAGCCCCTGGGAAGTCCCAAGTTCTACTTTCTCAGTATATCTAATACCTCTTTTATTTTTAAAACGTTTATTTTGGTAAGAGATGTGTATGCATGTATTCTAATCTAAATGCTTCACAAAGGCTTATAATGAAAGCCCTCAGTCATGCTAGCAATCAGTCATCTCTTGCTACCCCTAGTCTTTTGTTTTTAGTTTTACTGATTTTCTGTGGAAGAGGGGAAACTATTTATTCAACAAATCTTTATTGAGCCCTTATGTAGAAGAGATATAGTTCATTTGCAGGGTAAGCAACAGTGAACAAAATAAACCTTGGAGCTTGTATTCTGGGAGGAGAGAAATGAGTAAAATGTATATAAAGTATGTTAAGAAGATGCTTTAAGGGAATTCCCTGAAGGTCTAGTGGTTAGGACTCTGCGCTTTCACTGCAGGGGCCCTGGTTCAGTCCCTGGTCGGGGAACTAGGATCCTGCAAACTGTGTAGTGTGGCCAAAAAAAAGATGCTTAAGTTCTATGGAGAAAAAGCCAAGAAGCGGGGGACAAGAAAGGGTGTGTGGGCTGGAGGGTGAATTGCTGCGTGAATTTAAAATAGGTTAGGAAGCTGACATTTGAGAAATGACTCAAGAAGCTGATTGGATGTTCAAGCAGAAGAAATTTTAGCTGCAAAGACCCTGAAGCAGGAGTGAACCTAGTATTGCTGGAGTGGAGTGAGGGAGGAGAGGCTTGTAGAATGTGAGGTTAGAGTGTCAGTGGAGACTGGACAGGGAAGGAATAGTGGAGTCCACTGTAATGACTGTCATTTGTTCCGAGATGGGAAGCAATTGTAGGGTTTTGAATGGAAGAGTGACAATCGGACTTACATTTTAAAAGATTCCCTGGGACTTCCCTGGTGGTCCGGTGGGTAAGACTCCGCACTCCCAATGCAGGGGGCCCAGGTTTGATCTCTGGTTGAGGAACTAGATCCCGCATGCATGCCGCAACTAAGAAGCCCGCATGCCGCAACTAAGAAGCCTGCGTGCCGCAACTAAGAGTCTGCATGCCGCAACGAAGATCCTGTGTGCTGCAACTAAGACCTGGTGCAGCCAAAATAAATAAATAAATATTTTTAAAAATCATCATCATCTCTGGGGAATTCCCTGGTGGTCCAATGGTTAGGTCTCAGCACTTTCACTGCTGTAGGTCTGGGTTCAGTCCCTGGGTGAGGAACTAAGATCCCGCAATCCTCGAGGTGCAGCCCCCACAAAAAATTGGCACTTCTGCTACAACTGTCAGTGAATCTCTTCCAAATGCACATCTTTGGATTTAAAATAAATAAATTTAAAAAAATAAAAAGAATCTCTGGCTGCTGTGTTGAGAATAAATTAGTAGGAAGGCCAGTTAGGAAGCCAGTGCAGTAACCCGGAGTGGTTCTCCCTGCTCCCTGATAGTTAGAGCATAATAGCCTAGCCTTCCAGTACGGAATCTGCTGCAGAGGCCTTTGTGGTTTGGTCTCCTCAGTGGATTGTTCCTCTGGCTGAGGCTTTAATGTATACATTCAAACAGTTAAAAAATAATAGGATTTCCAATGAAAAGCTGCTTCCCTTTTCTCACTGTCCCTCAGACCTACAGTTACCCTCTTCACGTGGAGCCAGGTTGTTTCCAAATTTTGCTAGTCCAAGCAGTGCTGGAATGACCCTTCATGAGTCATTTCACAAATAGATGAACGTATCTGTAAGATAAACTAATAACTGGAGATTCTGGATAACTGGAGACATAACTTCATAATTCTAATAAATATTCCTCTGTCCCTTTTGATAGAGATTATAGCAATTTACACTTCACCTGGTTTTTCAGGGTGCTTATTACCCTATATGGTCACCAGTACAGCATTAGCAAACTTTTGAGTACGTTTGCCAGTCTGATGAACGAAAAGTATTATTTCAGTACCCCGCGCATTTCACTTTGAGGGAGGTTGAACATTGTTAAATGAGTTTGGTATTAATATTTCCTTTTCTGTGAACTTTGTATAAATATTCTTTATTTGTCTCCTCTGATGTTAGTGTTCTTGGTTATTTACAGGAGCTCTTTTTTTTATTAAGGGAAAAAAGTTTTTCTTTAATTCAATAATACCTGTGCATAGTTACTACAAATGAAACAAAATAGTATAGAGTTTGTCTACTTCTCTTCCTTAAAGACAAATACTATTAACAGTTTATCTGTATTCTTCCAGAAAGTGTTCCTCTCCAGATCGTGTGTGTATATATGTGTACGCACCATACCCACGTCCCCCCTTTTGTTAATGTGTCAGTAAGAAGAGCCTGTGTAAACTGTTCTTTACTTTGTTATTTTCATGTGTTTATCAACTACGGACCTCCTGATATATAGATTTACTCTCTTAATTCCCCCCATACACACACACAGAAATTCACACATCCTTGCTCTGTATCCTCTTAATATACTTACTATAACAATTGCGGCTAGGAATACTCATTACAACTAAGTAAATATTTTTTATGGATGAGCCAAGTAGCACAAACCCTGTCTGTGTTTCCTTTTTACAGAATGTTTTATTCTTCCTGCCACCAAAAATTGCCTTTTTTTTCACATGTTGATTGACTTTAAAAGCTGAAAACCAATAATATTCTGATATGATTTTATAAGAATTCTTCTGCACAGAGCCAAGTGATGTGCCTTCTCTACAGTTCTAGAACCATAAATACTGTACCTTTCAAAAATATATATTACTATGATCAAGATTAAATAGATTGTCTTTTTCTGGATTCCATCAGTTTCTTAAGATCATCTACATTTTAATTTGCTTCGTGACTGGACCTTGCCTTTTTTCAATTTTTAGATTGTTTTTCCTTTATCTTTTTCCTTTTTCACATTTAATACATGCAAAAGGATGTGTGACCCATAATATGAGTAACTGAACCTGTCACTTAACCCAAAAACTAGAGCATTACCAACAACCTGTATCTATGTATTACCACTCCCCTATTCCATTTCTGCTTCACCCAAAAGGAAACCACTATCCTGAAGTTTGTATTTTATCTTGGTTTTGTTTTTGTTCACAATATTTTTCCATAGAATTTTTTTTTTCTTTTGACTGCACCTAGCGGCATGCGGGATCTTAATTCCCCGACCGGGGATTAAACCCATGCCCCTTCACTGGGAGCGTGGAGCCTTAACCACTGGACCACCAGAGAAGCCCATCTGTAGAATTTCTGATTGGCTCTTGCACGTGTGTATTTGTTCTCTTGTGCTCTCTCTCATATCCTCTATTAATTGGAATCTACTCCATTCTTCTTGAGCTCACCAATTTTCAAATCTCATTTAGACCACTTTTTCCCTGGACCATTATTTTCCCTACAGCTTTTCGATTTTCCTGGAGTTTCTT